>NC_090296.1:114997366-115304866 GCF_039906515.1 Pseudorca crassidens
CTGTCAAACCAAGTATTTCCCATCCTGTGCGTAGCCAATTGACTGAACTTAAATGGAAAACTTTACATTTTTGTCTGTTAAATGTCAACATAATGCATTCAGCGTATTTTTCATAGGCTGTTAAATATTTTTCCAATCTATATCTATCTATATCTATCTATCTAGCTATACATTTTTTTTTGTGTGTGTGTGTGGTACGCGGGCCTCTCACTGTTGTGGCCTCTCCTGTTACGGAGCACAGGCTCCGGACACGCAGGCTCAGCCGCTCTGCGGCATGTGGGATCTTCCTGGACCAGGGCACGAACCCGTGTCCCCTGCATCGGCAGGCGGACTCTCAACTACTGTGCCACCAGGGAAGCCCTCCAGCCTCTATTTTGTCACTCAAGTGTTTCTGCCATGCCCGGAAATGTGGAAAGTCTGCTTTTAAGAGTCTTCATTCAAGGCAGTAAAATGTAGAGTAGAACAGAGTTAAGGATGGGCCCTACGACATTTCACCAGAGGACTCCTCCCAATCAATTGCGCCGTATTCTTTGTGTGGGGTTTATTAACCAGCTGTGAATCTGTATATCTAAACTGTCATCTTGCCCCATCTCTCCATTTTGTCCAAAGGCTAACAAGAAAGACAAAATGCAGGAATCAAAATGCATTATGTGTAAAGCATCCCCTCAGAAGGGAAATCAGGTGCACTTGGCATGGCTTTGCCTAGTGAATCCCCGCTCATTCCTAGTGGTCTCCAATTCTGTTTTTCTAACTGCCTGTAAGCTAGAGGAATATCATCAGTTGCAAAAGGAAGTTCTATAAAGGGAAGCAGCAACTTTGCAGACCAAGGATGACATGATTCCATTGCAGCAGGAGACCCAGCTTCCCCCACGAGCGGCAGGAGGAAGTACAGACACGGTCGATACTGGCAAAGGAAGCTACGTCAGGGACAGTGTGCCGAGAACAAAACCACAAGAGGTTTTCCACGAGAGCACAATTTGAAAACCGAAGCTGCAAAAGATGGTAGAAACAGAATGAGCTGGAGCATTTGCTCTCATCTCGGGATCCAGCCCATGCAAGGCTGCTAGGACTGAAGTGTGCAGCCCTGCACCAAAGGCAGGTTATAAACAAGAAGACATCATGCAGCACTGGTTCTTCTGGGAGCTAAGGGTACCAGAGGGAACATGACAGCAGCCAGAGCTGTGGGGTGTCTTCAGGAGCAGCTCTCCTTGCCGTCACTGAAAGGAGCTGGCTTTTGAATACAGCTGTGTCCCCTCAAGTCCTGGTTAATTGCCACCTAGGCATCCTACCTGCAGATCTCACTACAACTGCCAGAGGCGGTATTTGCCATAATTGATAAAGGGTGGGTTTTCCAAAACACACCACCTGGTGGCTGCTGTTGGAATCACAGGACCAGTGTTAACAGATAAGCATTGGTGAGGATAGCAATGCAAAGGATGAAACATTCCGATTGCAAGCGAGCATGCCAACTTGCTGTAGTGTTTGTAGAGTCACAGTAGCCATAAACAATTCCAGGTGGTGAGAAAAACCACTTGTGGAGGGGAAACAAAAAAAGACCAATGGAAAGACATGTTACTAGGAGTGTTTGTGTGTGTGGGGGATGGGTGGAGGGGTTGTCCAGACAAGACAGAAGCCAAGAGGGAGAAATTTAGAAGGAAAGGAAAATGGGCCAACTTAAGGAGATTGGAGGAGTTCCCGATCTGTGTTAGACCTCAGTTAATTCTGTGACTCTTCAGGGTCTCCCTCACTTTACCACTTAATTTAATTCAGCTTAATTTAATTCAACAAGCCTGTATTGAACACAGAAGTGCTTCACAAGAGCTGGGCGGTCCTGAGCCATCAGGAAGAGGTGTCCTCAGTTCTTCCTCAGGCTATTCAGAGTTTAGCCCCTGAATTCTGTGACATGCTTGGGGTCTTGGGGAAGATGTCTTCCTACCTCATGCATTAAAAAAACATTTTTTTAATTGGGTAAAATACATATAACGTAAAATTTACTACCTTAACCATTTTTAAGTGCACAGTTCAGTAATTTTAAGTACATTCACATTGTTGGGCAGCCATCGCCACCATCCATCTTCAGAACTCCACTCATCCTCCCAAACTGAACCTCAGTAACTATTAAATAGTAACTCCCCATTCCCCCCTCCTCCCTGCCCCTGATGGCCACCATTCAGCTTTCTCTCTCTATAATTTTGACTATTCTAGGTACGTCATATAAGTGGAATCATACAATGGTTTTGTGTGTGTGTGTGTGTGTGACTGACTTACAGTCACAATGTCTCCAAGGTTCATTTATGTTATAATTTGTGTCAGAATTTCCTCCCTTTTTAAGGCTGAATAATATTCCATTGTATGGATATATCACATTTTATTTATCCGTTCATCTCTTGATGGACACTTGGGTTGTTTCCACCATTTGGCTATTGTAAGCAATGCTGCTATGAACATGGGTGTGCAAATATCTGTTTGAGGCCCTGCTTTCAGTTCTTTTAGGTATAGACCCAGAAATGAAATCACTGGATCATGTGGTAATTCTATTTTTAACTTTTTGAGAAACCACCATTACTGTTTCCACCACAACCTCATGCATTTTTGTGAGGAAATGCCAACCCTACTCAAGCCAAACACAAAGTCCCCCAAGGAATGAGAGTTGGAGAATTCCTGAGGTGGAACTCCCATCTCCAGGCGGGAAGGAAGGGCTTATGTTTTTCCAAATTCACCTCTTGCTTCTCGCCTTCGTAACGCCCACCTTGGACATGACTAGCACCCGTATATTTAAGCCAAACTTCAAATCCACGAAGGCTGGCTTGGAGGAGAACCTTGACTTTCTTGGTGGACTGGAAGGGTTAGGGACCCAGTTAGTTGGTGATGCCCTCTGTCCACATGAAGCCTAATCCTCTTGACCCTGGGGAATTTGGGGTCCATACTGAGGACTCAGCAGAAGCAGAAGGAAAATCAAGCCTTAGTGTTGAAGGAAAGACCCACAAAACTATTATCTCCTACCCTCACAGCACCTGCCTTGCTGGTAAGGAGGACAGCTCCTCTTGGAACAAAAAAAAAAAAACCCAAAGAGCTCATTCCTGCCATTGCTCAATGTCCCCTGCAGAGGGCAGCCTGGCACAAAGGAAAGTCCAGCTTTGGAATCAGAGACCTGAGTTTGAATCCTTCCTCTGGTGCTTACTGGTCATATTACCTTAGACGTGTTTCTCAGTTTCACCAAGACTCATTTCAGGGTGCACAAGAGCAGCGATGATCGTGTCGACTTTTTCACCGTTGTTGTAAAGATGACATGACACGGCAGGTGTCGATTGCCAAGTGCAGCCCCCGGAACACAGGTGTTCCATGATGTTACTTTTCCTCCTTCCTTCCTCACCAGTCTTTTCTCAATTATTGACTTGGTTCACGTTCCTCCAGAGTTTTCACCTCTCCAGGCTACCAGGGCCAGTCTCTGGGGGCTGTTCTCACCACCAGTGGCTCCCCCTTCGATTATTTCCAGTTGAATTCTTGGTGCAGCTGGTCTTCACCAGATTAGCTCAGACACATCCCTCTCAGGCCTCCCAATTCAGTGACTGACTGGGGCGTGGGGAGGGGCACCAGCCCCTGTTGGGCCTAATTCCAAGATAAGGCAAGTGTTCTTTGCTCCACCATCTCCTCTGGCTACCGGCTCTGTGTGAGGGGAGGTTGCCCAACCCAGGCGAGCACAACCAGCCCAGCCCCGACCTTGTCTGGCTTTTGTTAGATTGTGTTACAATCTTAACGTTACTTAACCGTAGAGGACTTCGGGGTGTGTGTGTGTGAGTCTGTGTGTTAATAGCAATTTGTGATAGATGCCATTGGCTCCCGCACATTCAATAACGCCCACACTCACAAAAAAAGGAAGGGGGGAGGGGAGTCATTTTTATGGGAGATAACATAACTGCTTGCAATTTGGCTATCCATTGTATCTTTGGCATTTTATGTACTGCATTAGCAGAGGCAATTTCATGCATATGGATATAATGCATTAAGTGGAGGCATTTAAATATAGTGAAACTAATTTTATGATGATTAGTTGAAGGAAAACATTGCATTCGTATCATCTATATAGAAGCCAATTTGCATGAAAATGCCCAAAGTTGCTATGCCAACATTTTCTGTGCTGCTGGTCGGGGTCGTCTCCGAGTCAAGACTTTGTATTAAAAATCGGTCTCCAGTGCCCATGTCTTTTAATTCATTGCAAGCTGTAGGCCATTTGCTCACAAAGCGCTCGCAGTAAAACAAATGAATAGCTAAAATACTCATTTGCATGATTCCCGTTTGAAAACGATTCCCCTGAAATTAAAAAAGCGTGTTACTCAGTTGTGAAGATGGATGGGCCAGTGAGGCAGGCAATTAATATTTTCGGCGTTCTGTTTAAAGCCCTCCCAAGACTGAGAACAGCACATGCCAGACGAATGGGGCCCCAGAACAGTTTTAGGGCCTCAGCGGCAGCAGCCTGCTTCCACTGTCTCCCCTTTATTGTCTCACTTACATTATGCAGTAATTAAAACTATTTACCATTCCTACTTATCCGCCATCTGCTACCTCGGGAGGTTCCTCTTCTTTAGAAAGCTTCTTAAGAGCTGCAAGAGGAAGGGGAAGGCTTGGCCCTGACTGCGGAAAGGGGCTTCGGGGGTCTTTCCTCTCCTCCCGGCCGTGTCCACCTGTCCCTCCATGAGAGGAATGAAGGAATGATGGAAGAGGTCGTGTAGTGATGCTGAGTTTCTGAGTGAGTTGCTCTTCGGTGGTGGAAGGGCTAGAGCACAGCTTTCTTCCTCTTTTGGGGGGAGTCCTGGCTTAGATCTGGGGTGATCTAGGGGGAGCAGAGGCCTGGATCTTCTCACCAGTAACTGCAAAGGTCTGGGGGTTTTGGCCATGTGGTTGGGGTCTGGGGCAAAGTCACCCACTACAGTTGTTCAAGTTGTTCACTGCACAAGTGTGCCCAGCCCAGGGGGCTATAAAGGCTGCAGTCTCTCCTGTGATCCATGCACCAGTCTGAGGTCCTGCGGGGCCGTGTCTGCCCCAAGGGGGTGCCTTCTCTGGATTCACACAAAGGTACTCTATAACCTCACTGTGGCCTCGTCTGAGAGAAGCCATTTTGAAAGCAACCAAGTTGCTGCCTCTGTTCTGTGGTGACTGATGCCTCCCAGACTGGTTCGAGCCTGGGACCCGGCCCTGCACAGGCTTAACGTTTGTTTGCCGAGGCTGAGCTAGGATTGTCCAAAGAGCAGCGTCTTCTGCGAACATTTCCATTTCCTCCTGGGCCCAGCCCCCAGAGCCAGCACAGACAGAGGAACCAAAGTCGGCAGGAAATGGGGACTGACCCTCTCAGCAGGACAAAGGGTGGGCCCGGAGCTTGCAGACTTGTGGCCAGTGGCTGCCCCGGGAGGACCGCGTCTGCGTGGAGAACGCCTGCTGCTTCCTCTTCTCTCCAGAGCCTGCCTGGTGCTGGGCACATAGCACGTTCTCCAAAGTACTTGTTGAGTTAAGCCAACAGTGAAGCTTTCAGTCTCGACGTCACTGCCCAGTCACGAAGCCTCCTCTGCAGCTTCATCCCGGCTCACATCTTGCCTTCTTGGTAGTGTTTTTCTGGAACTTAACCAGAGGGTTTGGATTTGCCTAGAACTCGGCCCCTTGGCTGGGACTTTTCTGAATCCACTCCTCACGGGAGGCCTCGGGGCCACGCACGCGGCACATGCGTCTGCCCGAGGTCTGGAACCCCCTCCCATGTCTTCTCTCCTGTAACTTCACCTCTGCTTTTCCCCGTTCCTAGGACATGGGACCTTACTTGCCTAGGTCCATAGAGACAGCTCTCTTGGCCTCAGCTAACTTTCATGGGTTGACGCTTGGCCTGGCTGTCACAGTCTCCCTCTCCAGGTGACTCTGGAAGCTCTTGGCATTGGGCAGATCAAGAGCGCATGCCTGCCATTCATAAGGGAGTGATAACGCTTTATGGACAGTGTTGGTTTGGGTTCCACCAGGAAAGGTCAATTTCAGACCAGAGCTTTGTCGAGCCATGGTGTGGACTGTCTCTGAAGTTAGTGAGTTCCATGTCCTTGTCACTAAAGATACGATGGCATCTGGGAGTCACACATTGGAGTCTCCACCTCCAACACAAAGACCCCTTCCAGGCACTGGGAGCTCTCCCGCTGTCTAGACTAACCAGAAACTCATGCTCACTAATGGGCCAGAGAAGGACCGTTGGTGAATGGTGTGGGTTAGATAATTAAAATAAACAAACACATATGTGGGGAAAAGGACAGACTTAACCTAGAGGACACTTCTCTTTAAGGCTTGGCCACAGTCAGGAAGGGAACCAGGGGTGCTTTCTGGGGCCTCTTAAATGCTGTCACATCAGCAGCCGTTTATACCACCAACAGGAAACCTGCTTCCTGCCCAAGCCTCAGCCACGATCTCCCTGGGCTCCTATGGACCGGCCAGGAAGCCCAAGGCGGCCAGTGTGCTAGAAAGGGCACTGACTTTGGAGTCCATAGTCCTGGCTTGGAATCTCTCCTTGGCCATCAGCTGTCTGACCTGAGAGCAGTCATCCAAACTCACTACCAGTCTCGGTTTTCTCTATTAAATGGGGTTTCACGCCTGTCTTTTGACAGGTTGCCTTTTTTTTATAATCTTTTTTTAAAATTAATTAATTAACTTTTGGCTGCGTTGGGTCTTCATTGCTGCGTGCGGGCCTTCTCTAGTTGCGGCGAGCGCGGGCTACTCTTTGTTGTGATGCGCGGGCTTCTCGTTGCAGTTGCTTCTCTTGTTGCGGAGCACGGGCTCTAGGCACTCGGGCTTCAGTAGTTGTGGCGTGTGGGCTCAGTAGTTGTGGCTCGCAGGCTCTAGAGTGCAGGCTCAGTAGCTATGGCTCATGGGCTTAGTGGCTCCGCCGCATGTGGGATCTTCCTGGACCAGGGCTCGAACCCGTGTCCTCTGCATTGGCAGGGAGATTCGTAACCACTGTGCCACCAGGGAAGCCCTGACACGTTGTCTTGAGTCCATCAGTTAACACTGTATATCAGTGCCTAGTCTGTATCCTCAGAGCAGGTGTGTGCCTTCTTGGAGCGGGTGGACTCATCTTTGTACACTGGAGTAGCTCTGCAGGCATAGGCATGTGAGATGTCAGCTGCCCTTAGCTTATGCCTGAGCATCATCGAGCTCTGCAATTCAGAGCCAGGCACTTGAAAGACAGGACCTGGGGTGGAGGAAGGACAGTACAGCTATACCCGTATCTGACATTGCTGAGGACCCCCTGTGTGCCAGGCCGTGTGCTAGGCCCTTCATGTGAGTGACCGTCTTGAATTCTTAGGGTCTTTATTCTATTAATGGAAAAATTGGGGCTCAGAGGATCCAGGTTGAGTCCCAGAGTCCAGTGCGCTTCCTAACTTGCTGTGTGACTTTGCTCATGTTACTTGCCCTCTCTGAGCCTCCATCTCCCCATTTCTACCCCGCAAGTGCTGCAGTTCTCCATCCCACACTGCCTTTCAAATCCTCCACTGGCTGCTATGCTGTATCTCCTGGCAAATCATTATAATTATTACTGTGAAGCTTTGTTATTTTAATTAATTAATTAGTTTATTTATTTATTTATTTATTTATGGTGGCGTTGGGTCTTTGTTGCTGCACACAGGCTTTCTCTAGTTGTGGCGAGTGGGGGCTTCTCTTCGTTGCTGTGCACGAGCTTCTCATTGCGGTGGCTTCTCTTATTGTGGAGCATGGGCTCTAGGCACGCAGGCTTCAGTACTTGTGGCACGTGGGCTCAGTAGTTGTGGCTCACAGGCTCTAGAGTGCAGGCTCAGTAGTTGTGGCGCACAGGTTTAGTTGCTCCACGGCATGTGGGATCTTCCCGGACCAGGGCTCGAACCTGTGTCCCCTGCATTGGCAGGTGGATTCTTAACCACTGCGACACCAGGGAAGCCCCCTGTGAAGCTTTGTTATTAAGATGTGAGCAAGAGAGAAGCATTCCTAGTCGCTGAAGTAGACATCAGTGAGAGTAAACCGGGAAGCAGGAATCAGGAAACAAGATGGGGGAAGGGCAGAAAATGCAAAATCAAACCCAGGGAAACCTTCACCTGCTTCAAATTTGGAGGGATTGGCCAGAGGCAAAGGAGGAAAAGCCAGCCCCACTTAGTAACCACCACTAAAGATCAATACTGGACCAAAATAGAATCCCACGTAGGAAACGATCTTGCTTCACGGCCCCAGGAAAAAAAAAAAATTTAACATAGAGAAGCCATTTAAAGCAGAAAAAATATTTGTATGTAAAAGGAAATATTTTAGGTAGGAGTTGAATACCAAATGATTTTGGGTCTCTGTGGGGAGTAATGAGGCATAGCAAACACACAATTCTATACATGTAATATTATCATCGCACGCCTTGGAAAGCTGTTAAATCACAGAAATGCAGTTAGGGACCATTGTACAAAATAAACATCCCGCTTGGTGTGTTGCCTACCCTAAGTTCCTTGATCTAGAGCGGGACTGCCAGATTTTTACAGCCCCATAAATTAACGTGGTGCTGATTTGATTGAGCTAAATTAATAAGACTTGTGCTTCGTTGCGAAATAACCATTACAGTCTGTTGTGGGGGTGCACTGCCGATAAGGAAATTGCCGCCTTTAACAGTCCCGCTGAAGTTTCATGGAGGATTTCAAAACTGATTTTAATTAAAACAAAAGCCGATGTGTGGCAATAACGTGGGCGTTAAGGAGAGAAAATGCAAAATGTCTTTTTAAATCCATTTTAATATGTCTTAAGGACTGGATGATCGATGTGGCGAGAGCCGGAGGCTGACACCGCGCTGGTACCCAGCCTGTGCTGCCTGCTTCAGCGACGGTGGCACCTCGGGCCCAGCCTCGGGCCTCTGTGCTGGCTCTCCACTTCTGGCTGAGAGCTCATCTCCTGAGTTGGGGCTCCAGGGAGAGGACTCCTTCTGCAGGTGCTTTCTCAGACCTTAGCAGAGTCCTGTTCTCCTGGCCACTCCAAGCTGGAGTCAAGGCTGGCAGGGCCGTAGCCCCCAGGCCTGGCTCTGGCCTTGAAGACCAGGCTCCCTCCTGTTCCTTGCTCGCCTGTGACCGGCTGCCAGGGCGCTGCCAGTGCTGAAGGTAGCCTCTGGAAACCCTGAGGAGCAAGGGTTTTAAATAAGAAAGAGCTGGAGTATGGTAGCAAGAGGTAGGGCAAGTGCTTGAGGAAACCGGGGCAGAGCAGTCAGGCCAGGCACCTGCAGACAGGGCAGCTAGGGCCAGCCCAGGAGGACTTTCTGACAAACAGCCACCACCCTACCACCCAGTCACCCCACCACCCACTGGACTGAACCATCCCATTTCTTGTTTTGGTTTCTTCGATCGAGAAAACACCTGCTAATGGCAGGTTGGGTTATTTAGATCAACCCTCCTGGTAGAAACAACTAGAAATGCTGAATAAAATGAAAAATACTTTCTTAAAAGCATTAAAGAGCTGACAAGATGATAAGAAGCTACAAGGCCAACAGCTAAGTGAGAGTGGAAACTCCGAAAGCACTGAAGCTATAATACTTATACCCTGTGGGCATTTGCCCAACCAACAAACTTTAGTTTCGGTCTTGACGTGGCTGAGGGTATCTGGGGAGAGAAGATAAAACTCAGGGCTCACCAGAGCTGCAGAATCTAATATTGACAGGTTGTCCTTCATAAAGGTGAGACTCCAAAGGGAAACCCTCAGGGTTAAGTGTGAATCAGAAGAAAGACTGCCTTACCCCTTGCACACCCAGGGACTGTAAGAAGGGTTGCCTTAATTCTGAGCAGGGCAGGTGGGAAAAGAGCCATTCCTGAAAAGTGGATTTGCAGCCTGAGTCTATATTGCCTGAATGGTCAGAATAACTATAGCCATGAACTTAATTCAAAGTGTCTGGGCTTCCCTGGTGGCACAGTGGTTAAGAATCTGCCTACCAATGCAAGGGACACGGGTTTGAGGCCTGGTCCGGGAAGATCCCACGTGCCACAGAGCAACTAAGCCCATGCACCACAACTACTGAGCCCGCGCTCTAGAGCCCACGTGCCACAACTACTGAGCCTGTGTGCTACAACTACTGAAGCCTGCATGCCACAACTACTGAAGCCCGCACGCCTAGAGCCCATGTTCTGCAACAAGAGAAACCACTGCAATGAGAAGCCGGCACACCGCAATGAAGAGTAGTCCCCGCTCACCACAACTAGAGAAAGCCTACGCGCAACAATGAAGACCCTATGCAGCCATAAATAAATAAATAAACAAATCTATCTATCTTTCTATTAAAAAACAAACAAAACAAACTGTCTTGGATTGGTAATGTCTTTATGGTACCTGGCAGAAATAAATACAGATCTTCTCATCCCAGACCTCAAAAAATTACCAAAAATAATTTTCTAAGGAAAATGAACAAAAAAATAACTGAGTACACAAGGAAGCAAGGCTCCAGAAATGAGAACCTGAGGAAACAGCAGAAACAGATCTACATGATTTCAGATATTGGAATAATCAGATACAAACTATAAAACAATGGTGCTTACTATTTGAAAGGAGTAAAAAGACAATATCTTCAGGGAACAGAAAAATGTTAAAAAAGAGAAAGAGAAACTTAGATTCTAAAAAGAAGGAAATATTATATTTAGAAATAAAATCATAATAATTGAAGTAAACACTCAATGGATGTGTATAATAGCAGATTAGACATAGCAGAAGAGAGAATCAGTGAACTAGATGAATGCAACAGAGAGAAAAGGAGATGGGGAATAGGAAAGAGGAATTAAGAGATATGGGAGATAAAATGAAAAGATCTAATATACATGAAATCAGAGTTCCAAATGGAAAAGAGTAAGAGAATGGGGAAGAGGCAATTATTCAGGAAATAATGGCTAAGAATTTCCAGACCTGAAGAAAGATATTGATTGATAGCTTTAGAAGCTGAATGAATCCCGTGAAGGTCAAATAAATGAAATTCACGTGTAGATTAATCATAGTGAAACTGGAAAACACCAAGGACAAAGAAAAGCTTTCTAAAGCTGCCAGAGAAGGGAAAAAACAGGTTACAATCTATTCAAAAGAAATATCTAGATTAGCAGCTGACTTTCAGCAGCAACTGTGGGAGCCAGAATAATAGAATAGCTTAGCATACGTTGATTTAAAACAACCACAGACATAGAATTCTGTAGTCAGTGAAAATTTCTTTCGAGGATAAAGTAACATTAGGGCTTTTCAGATAAAAAAGAAGAAAAAAACTTGCCGTTAGCAGTGCTGCCTCTAAAGGCAAAGCCAGAGGTTGTACTGAGGGGAGAAAGAAAGTGATCCCAGCAGGAGGAACTAAAGTGTATAAAGAAATGAAGAGCACAGAAACTGGTAACTGTGTAGATAAGACTCAATGAACATCAACTGCTTTAAGCTATAATGATAGTGTTGTGTGGGATTTTAAAATATAGACTTTAAAATATAAAAACACATAAATCAGAGGTAAAGTGGATTTAAAGTGTTCTAAGATGCTTGTAGAGTCTAGGAGGAGGGTAAAGGTATTGATTAATAGCAGCTATTGATAAATTTTGAACACATGTTCTTGTAATTTCTAGGTTAACTATTGAAAGAATAGAAACAGAATATACCTTTTGAACTAATTAAAAGAGCAATTCTGAATGGTCAGAAATATTCCATTAATCCAAAAAACATAAGAAAGGAAAGTAAAAGAACTATAGAAAAAGTGGAGTAAATAGAAAGCACAAAATAATGTAGTAGAAATAAATCCAAATATATCAGGAATTGCATTAAATGTAGGTGGAGTAAATGTTCCAGTTAAAAAACTGAAGATTATCAGGCTACTTAAAGAATACTAGAAAAACATATAAAGTGCAAGAATACATCCAAATGGATGAAAAAAATCATATCGTGCAAATGCTTACTGAAAGAAAGCTGGTACGGCTATATTAATATCAAACAGCATAGTCTTTAAGGCAATAAAAAGCATAGAAGTCAGCATAGTGGTTATATGTTGGGGGGAAAGCAGTTGTAATCACAAAGGGGCACACAGGAGTTCGGGGTGCTGACGAAGTTCTAGGTCTAGTGATCTGGATGGTGATCGCTCAGGTATTCATTTTATAATTACACTGCTTTACACTGTATATGTGTATTTAATGTATGTTTGCATGATTTATTTCCCAATTGAAAAAAATTGGGCAATATGAGTTCTAGACCCTGTTCTATCATGTGATGTCCACGGATTCTTTGGTATTCCTCCCTTCAAGAGATGGAACCAAATTCTCCTCCCCTTGAATGTGAACTGGACTTAGTGACTTGTTTCTTACAAATCAAATAAAATGGATGTGATGATATGTGACTTCAGTGACCAGGCCATAAAAGGTACTGTAAATTCCTCATTGTTTGTTTTCTCTTGGATCTCTTCTTCTGGGGGAAGCCATGTCATGAGGAGACTCAATCAGGTATGGAAAGGTTCATGTGATGAGGAACTTGGACTGTCAGCCAACAGCTAAGTGAGTGAGCTTCCTTGGAAGCAGATCTTCCAGCCCCAGTCAAGACTTAGATGACTCCATCCCCTGCCAACATCCTGATTACAATTACATGGGAGACCCTGAGTCAGACCAACCAGCTGAGCTGTTCCCAAATTCATGTCACACAGAAACTATGAGTCAATAAATATCTGCTGTTTCAAGCTGTTGAGTTTGGGGATAATTTGTTACGCAGCAAGAGATAACTAATACACATCACTAATTTGCAGTGTAGCCAAGTTGCATTTCCTTTCTGGGTCTCAGTTTTCTCACCAGCATGGTGGAGAAATTGGACTAGATTATGAATGGCAAATATATTTCATCCTGCCATAGAAATGCCAATCAGTTGGTACAGTGTGAAGGATTCTGAGACTTGCCCTACATCAGGGTGTCCAAGTGCAGTAGTTGACTGGAGGAGAGCAGGAGAGTAGCAGCTAGTTTACCGTGTGTATTCTGCACTAGACTAAAGGAGAACTAAGTCCACAGAAGGGAAATCATCTCAGTTTTTCCCTTACTAGATACAACTCTGTTGGAAGTCCGAAATCCTTAGCATAGCAGTGATAAAAGAAGTCCGTTTCCTTCTAACACAGGTGCTTTGTCCTCCCAAGTCCTCATGTCTGAAATCACTCAACTAAGAAACATTGGCCAGGGCTCTGGAAATGAACCTGGGATCAAATCTTCTCTGTCACTTAATAGCTATGTGACCTTCGGTGACTTACTTCATCTCTCTTAAGCCTCAACTTCCTCACCTGTAAAATGGAGATTTCATCAAGGATTGAATGAAACTCATGGTAACTAGCCCATCTGTTCATCAGGAGTCATTGGCTCAAACACCATGAGCCCATCCTTGAGCTAGGGATGTCTCGAGGGATATAAAGAAGTAGCCCAGGGCTTCCCTGGTGGCGCAGTGGTTGAGAGTCCGCCTGCCGATGCAGGGGACATGGGTTCGTGCCCCGGTCCGGGAGGATCCCACATGCCGTGAGCCATGGCCCGTGAGCCATGGCCGCTGAGCCTGCGTGTCCGGAGCCTGTGCTCTGCAACGGGAGATGCCACAACAGTGAGAGGCCCACGTACTGCAAAAAAGAAGAAGTAGCCCAGAGTCCCTGCCTTCAAAGAACCTGCTGTCTATTTGAGGAGACAAATCCTGGCTACATGCTACTATCAGAGAACCTTTCAAGCCAGTACAAGCACAGTGCCTAATTGGCTGCATATGCTCTAGTAGTTCTCAAAGTGTGGTCCCCAGATCACCAGCATCAGCATCACCTGGGGACTTGTTAGAAATGCAGGTTCTCAGACCCCACCCAGACCTATGGAATCAAAAACTCTAGGGGTGGGGGCCAGCAATCTGTGTTGTAACAAGCCCCCTCGGTTATTCTGATGCATGTTCAAGTTTGAGAACCCCTGTTCTAGGAGTTCAGGAGACAGAGGGACCAGGAGAGGACTAATGGAGGAAGTGGAATTTGAATGCTTAGGAATGATTAGAATTTGGATAGATGGAAGAAAGGATGAATGTGGTTTCAGGTAAGGGCAACAGCTGAGCAAAGGCAAGGAGATGGGACAACTTGGCATGTTCTGGACCCAGTGGGGAAAGCAGCTGGATGGTACAGAGTACAGATGTTGGAAAGAGCAAGAGCTAGGGTCGGATAAGGGGGGCCTAAAGTGCCAAGCAAGGAGCTTGGCCTGGACTGAGCAGGCCACAGGGAGTCCTTGCAGGTTTTTGAGCCGGAGAGTGACCGCAGTTTGGCACCCTATTTAGATCCACCAGCCAGAGTCCTTCCCTAAGTCTCACTGGGCTCCTGATGCAGAGCAATGCCTCCATCCATCAGCATCCTCTAAAGCCGAGGAAACCCTGCTGCCAGGAAGCAGTGAGGAGGCTGTAAGGGAGGAGGTGGCCCAACAGCAGCTCCATGGCTCCCACCTGCAGAGGACCTCCCAAGCCCCAGCCTAACATGGGCCTTTGCAGGTATTGAATTATGGATGCAAATTGCCCAGAAATAATTGCAAACATTATCGCCTCCCACATGTGTGTCCTCTGCGAGGCTGCAGCGATAGATTTTGTTGCTTCAACTCTCCAGGGTCGATATAAATCAGAGCTCTCACATTAATGGTGGGGCACGGAACCCGCGGAGAGGGAGAATCCCACCTGCAAGGCCTAAAAGTGGCAGACCCCTCAACTGTGTGCATTGGTTACCCTCAGCTTTTCCTTTTGCTTGATCTATTCCACCCGTCCCTATTAAATAACTAATTATTTAACATCTTCTAAAGCTTTGTTATATATTAGAACAGGCAGGACACAAATGAGTGCTTTTAATAATATAAAAGCCCATTAGCTTCATTTACTGTTAATGTTAAAATAAACATGAGGCAATTTAGATATACTATTCCAATTTCACGGAAACTTTGATGTTTTTCTTCTCTAGTCACATAATTAAGGGAAAAACTACTAATGATATTAAGTTTGTACAGTGTTAATGACAGAAACAGCCACAAGCTGAAATTGCAGCCATTAATATGAAAAAATAAAATATTTAACAGGGGAGATAGATGAGTGCAATTTTAATAAACTAAAATGAAGAAAATTCATTTTAGTGAGTTCCACAGTCTTTCACATGCTACCATTACACAAGCTGTCTAACGTATTATTTTTGTGGTCTGGATTATTTGTCGATGGTCCAGAGGAATGCCCTGGTTTTTGCGTATTGTTTTGTGGACGATGAAGATTTTGCCTTTGTTTAATCCTTTTCCTTTTCCCTTTGCTCTGCCACCAGGCCCCAAATGGAAAAGGCTTTATTTACAGTGTGTGCTTTGACAGACAGACCTTACCAGCGACCTGTAGGTGAGATGCAAGGGGGGCATCATGCAGCCTCCCGAGAGGGCCTAGCAGTGGCCGCTGACCGCCAGGGCCTGGGTGGTTACAGGGGCTGAAATGTTGGGGTTGCCTCACAGGTGACAGTTGTCTCCAGAAGGAGCCCTTTTATCTGGGCGGGGCAGATGCTGCTCTGTCTTCAGCTTTCCTCTCTGGATGTGGACCTTGCCACTTGTAGTGGGTTGCGTAGTGTCCTCCCCAAATTCTTATCCACCTGGGACCTCAGAATGTGACCTATTCAGAAATGGGGTCTTTGTAGAAGTGTGATTAAGGTGAGGACTGAGATTGAGGTGGGCCCTAAATCCAATGGGAGACAGAACAGACACACAGAGACACAGAGGCGAAGGCCAGGAGAAGACAGAGTGGAGATGGAACAGGTGCTGCCAGAAGCCAAGGAATGACTGGGGCCACCAGGTCCAGAAGAGACAAGGGTTCTCCCCAGGACCTTCAGAGGGAGTGCGGCCCTCCTGACACCTTGATCTCAGACTGGCCTCCAGAACTGTGAGAGAATACGTGTCTGGTGGTGTTTTTTTTTTTTTGCGGTACGTGGGCCTCTCACTGTTGTGGCCTCTCCCGTTGCGGAGCACAGGCTCCGGACGCGCAGGCTCAGCGGCCATGGCTCACGGGCCCAGCCGCTCCGCGGCATGTGCGATCTTCCCGGACTGGGGCACGAACCCGTGTCCCCTGCATCGGCAGGCGGACTCTCAACCACTGTGCCACCAGGGAAGCCCGTGTCTGGTGTTTTAAGCTGCCAGGTTTGTGGTTATTTGTCACAAGAGCCCTAGGAAATCAATACACTGCTGAAGAGCAGCTCCATGGAAGTAAGCACCCTGATCCATCTTATGGAGGCCATGGAGGGTCCAGGGACGGGGAGCGGAGAAGCTGCTGGGAGGGCAGCAGAATGCAGAGCAGGACCACATGCGGCTGCAAGGAAAGGAAGACCAGGCTGACAGCAGACATGGCATCTGCAGGTCATGTAGCACATGTGACAGAGCCGTGGCAACAAGAAGGTGTCTCTCTGACCCGGAGACACAGGGAGGGGGCCTGGGGGCAGGCACGAGGCAGGTTATGGAGCCAGTGACGGGAGGGAGGCCAGGGAGGTACGGCACGGAGCCCGGCTCTACCTGTGAGGTGCGGGGTGGAACTGGGTTCTTTGGGAGCCAGTTCGAAGCCCATTTGTCAGCATAGCAGCATGTGAGCTGGTGACTGATAACAGTAGCCAACAGAGGGCTTAGTGTACGTGAGGGGGTCGCGCATCAGCACCGACACAGACCCTCTGGCTAAGTCTGCACCAGGATCCAATGAGACACCTGCTCTTAATGCCCTCGTCGTGTAGATGAGGAAATGTAGGCTGGCCGCGGTGAAAGTGGGCCTGAAATGGCATATGGAGAGCAGAGATTGAACCCAGGAGTCAGAGTCCCGGCCCCTGGGCACCGCACTGGCTGCACGGGGCTTCAGTGGAACCTCATCAATGTTTTCAGTCGGCAGGGCCCGCACTAGGCCCTGTGGGGGACCAGCGCTGTGGCTGTACACATGCTGGGTCAGTTACAGGACCAGGAGCAGCTTATGCCCAGGGATGTGATTTTCTCTCACGACAGGAAATCTGAGGTAGGGCAGCTCCCTGGTTTTTTTCTTTTTCTTTTTAATTAATTAATTTATTTCTGGCTGCGTTGGGTCTTCGTTGCTGCACACGGGCTTTCTCTAGTTGCGGCAAGCAGGGGCTACTCTTCGTTGCAGTGCACGGGCTTCTCATTGCGGTGGCTTCTCTTGTTGCAGAGCACAGGCTCTAGGCGCGTGGGCTTCAGTAGTTGTGGCTCACAGGCTCAGTAGTTGTGGCTCACAGGCTCAGTAGTTGTGGCTCACGGGCTTTAGAGCGCAGGCTCAGTAGTTGTGGTGCATGGGCTTAGTTGCTCCGTGGCATGTGGGATCTTCCCGGACCAGGGCTTGAACCCGTGTCCCCTGCATTGGCAGGCGGATTCTTAACCACTGCGCCACCAGCGAAGCCCCTCCCTGGTTGTTTACGTCAGTGTCTTAGCGCTGTCTTCCAGGATTCAGGCCCTCTCCGTTTGTATCAGTTCTTAGGCTGTTGTCTCAGCTCTGGACACATCCTCCTACACTCCGCTTTGTGACTCAGAGACTGGAATGCCACCAACTCCATTTTTGCTTTGCCAGCTGCTCCCTGTCAGAGTCCATCAATACTGGGCGCTGGAGGGAGCCTGCAAGGCTGGAGGAAGGACTTCTTGTTACCTTCCCGAGCGCTTCCCACTCCTGCCAGCATCGCTCCGGCAAGGTCTCTTCACCATGGCAGAGGCCATTCCTCCGAAGGCTGAATTAATTTGCTGTTCTTCTGACTCTCACAGATACAGCGTCATTGCATCCCCTCCTCAGAGCCTGGGTCCAGGCCCCAGTGGGTTCGTCCTTCAAGCTCAGAGATGCCAGCAGCAGGCACGCAGCAGCCCCTTCCCAGAGGTCTGCATTTCAGCTCCACGCATCCCTCCTCTAAGTAAGTGTTAAGGATTCCAGCCTCTTTCCTTTGTTCTCCCAACCGTAAAAGTTGTATCTTGCTACCTCCCTTTTTATCCTCTCTGTTGCTTAGTTAACATTCTCTAGTTAAACAGTTGTTCACCGTAAATTCTCCCTAACATAACTGGTAGGGTTCCTACCTCCTGCCTGAACCCTGCCTGATAACGCATCTATCTGCCCTCCCACCCCCAACGTGTAGGTGACGTCGCCCCTCAGGGTTACAGGCTGGCTGCAGCAATTCCACTTGACAAATACTGACGAGCAGGCCCAGAGGCAGAAAAGGACCTCTTTCCTCTTGTCACGGTCCCACGTCTTTTTAAGCACAGAGAAACATGCAAATTTCCCCTCACATTTCATTGGCCAGAACTAGATCACATGCCCCTTCCCCAGCCAATACCTGGGGAGGGAATGGGTTACTGTGATTGGTGTAAACTAATCAGGCTTCGTCTTCTTGGAGCTGCCCTGTGGTTCTGGCTGCAGTCACTGACATGGCCAGGCAGAAAGGGATCAGCTGAACAAAACCTGGGCTCTGAGAAAGGAAGAAAAAGGAGGGGTGGATCCAATCGGCACTGACTGCGCCACCATCCCGCCGTCCAGCCGATTACAGATCTGGGTGTTAGGTGCTGAGACACTGAGTAGGGCGCTGTGGGGGCACAGAAGCGGGCACACGAGTTCAGGGGAGGCCTCAGAGAGCAGGTGTGGTGTGAAATGTGAAGGATGAGGTGGGTGTTACCAGGTAGCAGGTAAGGCAGGACTTTCCAGACTTGACTTTGCAAGGTATGGTCCTTGCAAAAGCACATGGAGGTGGGGAGAATACAGCACAGTTAGGAGCAACGTGTTTGGGTGTGATTTGAGCACAGGGGGATACAGGGGAGTGGTGAGGAATGTGGCCTTCCAGGTCAGCAGGCATGGAGCAGGGAAGGTCTGGTAGGTACGTGGAGGCCTGGGATGTGTGGCTGCAGTGCCTGCTTCAGGCCAGGAGAGGGTGGAGTCAGGACCGCGGATCTGGAAGAAGGGCCCATGGGAGATGCATGCTGTGGTGGCAGAGAAGCGGATGGACCCCACAGCTCCCATGTCTGACCCTGGTGGGCCGCTGCCCCAGAGATGCCCTTCCCTTTCTCCTCCCCTTCTCTCCACACAGGCATTGCCTTTGCTGGTGTCACTGAACAGAGTCCAAAGACGTAAAAACTACAGGCCCTGCCCACAAGGAGCTCAAGGCTTAGGTTTATTTTTTTCTTCAGTTGTTTTAAATTGTGGTAAAATATGCATAACATAAAATTTTGATCATTTTAACCACTTTTAAGTGTACCGTTCAGTGGCGTAAATATAGTCACATTGTTGTGCAACCATGACAGCCGTCCACCTCCAGAACTCTTTTCATCTTCCCAGACTGAAACTCTGTACCCACTGAACAATAACTCCCCATCACCCTCTCCTCCCAGCCCCTGGTAGCCCATGTTATACTTTTGTCTCTATGTATTTGACTATAATCTTCGTCTTTGTGTGTCTGTCTTATTTCACTTACGTCTTCAGGTTTCATCCACGTTGTAGCATGTATCAGAATTTCATTCCTTTTTAAGGCTGCACAATATTGCGTTGTAGTATATACCACATTTTGTCTCTCTGTTCATCCATCAGTGGGTATTTGGGTTGTTTCCATCTTTTGGCTAATGTGAGTAACGCTGCAGTGAACGTGGGCGTACAAATATCTTTTTTGGTCCCTGCTTTCACTCCTTTTGTGTATATATCCAGAGGTAGAATTGCCGGATCGAGTGATAATTCTATGTTGAATTTCGTGAAGAGCTGCCACACTGTTTTCCACAGTGGCTGAACCAGTTTACGTTCCCAACAGCAATGTAAAGGTTCCAGTCCTTCCAACGTCCTCATCAACGTTTATTTTCAGTTTTTGTTTTTGATAATAGCCATCCTGATGAGCGTGTAGTGGTACAGCTTAGCTTTTGAGCACGTGTGAAAATTAACCAATGATAATACAGTGAAAACATCAACAACCATGAGAAGGCAGGGGACATGCAGATGGTAGAAAGAGGAGCGTGTGAGGTGTGAAGGTTACCGCAGATCCAGGAGGACATGACCTCCCAGGAGGCAGGGACCTCAGGGGAAAGCCTGGCCTTGGTTACTGCCTGGTTGGGGGAGTGGCAGGTCATGGGTGTTGAGAGCCCGAGGGGAAGGCCATGAATTCGCAGGTGGGGCCTGGGCCTGAGGGTTTGTCCCAACTGAATAGTGTTCCCACCTGACTCACCCAGCTTGCACCCTGTCTCTGGGGCCTCCCCGTGCTGGGCCCCTTCTCCATCCCTCTTCTTTCTTCCTCTTCTGCGGTTATCTTCCCTGTGCCCAGCCCAGAGTCTGTACACACCAGGAAGGAAGAGATGATGGGTGGAAGGAAGGTTATCAGCCCCCATTTAACAGGCAAGGAAACTGAAAGGGGAGCTAGATCTCATTCACAGAGGTGCCGCCCAGGCCGGGTTTTCACGATGCGCATGAGTGAGCTCTGAGCCTCACCCCTGGCCCTGAGAGAGGAAACCACCCGCTTCAGATGTCTGCTGCACACATTCTGCCCAGTGACCATCCCGCTTTCCCACTCTGAGCACTCCTCCTTGGGCCATGCCAACCGCTTGCGGCCTCTCAAACGAAACTCCCCACGGAGAGAGGACGTGAGGATTTTCCCCATGCGCACGAATTACGGGAAATAATTGATTACAGGAATTAATGAATTAGTGACAGGAGATAGTTAACTGAGTAAATCACTTTCACTTGCATGTATATGACTGCTTGCTTGGGGGGCTCTGCGTGCAAACGAGAGGGTGCAAGAGAGGGTGAGGCCTGCCAGGCAGCTCGAATAGAGTCATCTGTCTCCTCCACTCTGCCATCCATGAATCAGGCCCTTACCTGGAGAGCGGGACCTCAGTGATGTCAGTGAGGCATGTAAGCTGTAACGTGTAACAGGGTGGCCGCCGTATCCCTGACTGTTGCCAAGACTGATGCACAGGCCAAAGGGAGATGCATTAACCAATTTAACTGTCCAGAAATCCAGCATCGTGAACATCCCAAGGTGTCTTATTACTAGTTCACTGTTGCTTGCCTTTATTTATTTGGTAACATTTACATTTTTTCTGAAGTTAATTCTTATTTGGGAATACTTCCACAAACGCAGGCCTGGGAAAAGGGCTCAGAATCCTGCAGTCAGTGACATGTTCAAAGTCTCAAAGATCTGAGCCAGCTGGTGTTTTTCAAGACACTGCTAATGAAGTGTTCTTATTAACCTGTGTCAGGGAGGTGAGGCAAGGATGATTCTGAGACGTGACAACAGGGGTGAAGAGGCTGTGAGGAGCGTGATGACAGAGAAGGCCCTCGTTGATGCGTCCCAAGACGGGCCTCTCTTTTCAGGCTGTTGCTAACGTGTGGTGTGACTCAGAGAAAGTCACTTCACCCGCTTCGGGTCTCAGTTTCTCTAGTAAATGCTGTCAGGGCCCCACCAGCCAGCATCCCCTGAAGTACCGTGTCCCTGTGTGGTCACTGTCCCCACACGCCAAGGTTTCTCAGCCTTGACTCTGTCGACATTTGTGGCTGAAGAAACCTTTGTGTGGGAGCTGTCCTGTGAACTGGAGGATGTGTAGCAGCCTCCTTGGCCTGCAGAGGCCAGCAGCCCCTTCTTACCCCTCCAGCCCAGGCGTGACAACCAAAACCGTCTCCAGACGTTGCCTGGTTTCCCTGGGGGCAACATTGCCCTGTTGGGAACCGCTGGTTTATATGTGAGTGTGGGCTCTGCGTGCGGCCCCTTGTTCATTTCTCAAACGCTGTGAGGCAGCTCCCCTGTGGCCGGCGCTGGGGGTGCAGAGTGCATTCTTTTTTTTTTTTTTTTTTTGCCATACGTGGGCCTCTCACTGTTGTGGCCTCTCTCCTTGCGGAGCACAGGCTCCGGACGCGCAGGCTCAGCGGCCATGGCTCACGGGCCCAGCCGCTCTGCGGCACGTGGGATCTTCCCGGACCGGGGCACGAACCCGCGTCCCCTGCATCGGCAGGCGGACTCCCAACCGCTGCGCCACCAGGGAAGCCCCAAAGTGCATTCTTTACAGTGCTTCTCATGCAGTTCACAGTGCAGCAGGGGAGACAGGTCATCAGGGTGGCGATGGTCGAAGAGCCTTTGTCTGAGTGGCCCCTGTGCCCGTGAAGCACCTTCTTGAGTCTAAGTCTTGTCGTGCTCACTCAAGGGTCACCTCATCCTGGAAGCCAACCCTAGCACCACTGCCAAAGTGAGCTCTACCTCCTGGGACCTCTCCCAGCCCATTGCCTGCCCCCTCTAAGGACTGAGTTCTCTCCTCTGGCATTAGCTGTGTCCTCAAGCCTAGATCCATGACAAGACTTCAACTGCCCGAGTGCTGGAGTGAAGTGTAGTCGCTCTTGCAAAGCATGGTCAGAGTTGAATGCAGTGAGGGTTTGTTTCTGGAACTACTGAGTGACCGTGGCAGAGGCAGGGGATATCTGACCCTGTGACCCAAAGCAGGGCCCAGTGGGTGTAGGGAAGTGGAGAATGGAAACTGACACCTAGCATTAACTATGTGGTAGCACATACCTCAGAGCAACCTCTGGAGCCTCTGTTGTAACCTCATCTGACAGATAAGCAGTGTAGGCTCAGAGATGTCAAGCTACTTACTCAAGGACACACAGATAGTAGGGGCTGAACTGGGATTCACACATCCATCTGTGTGGCTCCAAAGTCCATGTTTGTCAACTATGCCGTGAATCGGTCTCAGAAAATCCACAGTTCAGGCTGTGCTGTGTAAGTCAACGTGCGGCCAAGATTTATTGAGCTAAGTTTTGAGGTCATCTGGTCCAGCTCCTCGTTTTTACTGCTGGTAAACTGAGGCCGAAGGAGCAGAGAAATGACCTGTCCGAGGATGTGGCAGGGCCAGGACCAGACCCCGAGTCTGGGTGACATCAAGGCCCAGTCCCTTTCCCCTGTACCAGACTCAGCGGAGCGAGAAAGCTTCTGGGCTTGAGTAATCAGGAAGCCATCCTAGAAGGGAAGATCCTTGACGTGAGCAGGGAAGGGAACCCTACCAGGCATCTGCGTCACGCCAGCAGGAAACGCACCATCTTGCGTAATCTTCCCAACAGCCCTTTGCATCATCCCCATTTTACAATGTTAGGAAAAATTGTAAAAGTCTTTGAAATGAGCAAAAAAAAAAAAAAGATTGCTTGACGTCTTGGTTGGCTCCTTTCTAGGTGATCTCTTTACTGTATTGTCTTTGAGCTTTTTTGCAACTCCAGAAGTTGTAGCAAACTGTTAATAATGCAAATGATTCTTGTGCAGGGATGGAAATAAATTTTGCCTTTGGGAATGCCAATGACTATCGCCCTGAGGTTATCGACAGTTTTGCACCAGTTTATAACTTCATTTCAGATCGCCTTATGTGTGTAAGATCTTTGAATTCTCCTTTGAACCAGTATTTAGCACCTTACTGGTTCCTTCATTAATTAGCTAAATAAAGTCTTTTTGACATTTGTTCATCTTTACATTTGTATTAAAGTGGTTATTTTACATTTTTTTAAATTTTACATTTAAAAAATTATCCTTTAACATAGACGACAAGACTTAAAATGTAAATATCTTGCCCAGGGTCACAGCTTATAAGAGCTACAGTGCAATTCAAAACCTTACGTTCTTTCTGCTACCCACCCCCATCACCAGCGTTACCAGCTTATAGCTCCTGGTTTACAAGGGGTACAGCTGTGTGGTCCCTTCAACTTCTTGGACCTTCAGTTTCCTCAGTTGTTGGTTGAAGATCTGAAACCTTCCCCGCGTACCTCAGTTAGTCAGACAGAGTCACGTATGTGGAAGCAGTCTGAGAAAGATGACAGCCAAGTGGTGTATTATACTAGGGGAGGCTGTGGGCTCTGGACCTGGAATTAGAAGATCTGAGGGCAGATTCCTGCTCCTCTACTTGGCAGCCCTGTGATCTTTCTCAAGTCACTCAGGTGTGTCTTGGACCTTGCATCCCCTCAATTGTCCAACGGGCTTGCCCTTTCTCCTTTACAGAGGTGTTGTAAGGACGGAGGGACATGATGGATGGCAAGTGTGTTACAGATTAAGTGCCGTCGTGAGGTTAAGCCTTAGGTCGAGTGTGACTACCCTTGTGGTTGTCCCCATGCCAACTGCTCTAGACAGGATGGGTGGGGAAGTCTGAATCCGCGACTTCTCTGGGGACAAACCAGTGCTGCTGGGCTGGGGAGTTGGGGGAGTGGGAGGGGGCTCCCACCTCCAGCTCTCCACCCCTCACCCTCCTCTCTGCGTCCGTCTCTTCTCTCCAAGCCAGCCACAGTTGTGGAGTCCACCTTTTTCCAGGGGCGCTTTCCCAACAAAAGTTGGGCAGGGATACATTTTCCCGGGCCCTTCAGACGCCTGCTAAGCCAGTGCAGGCGTTCCACGATAAGACCATTCACAAAACCCTCACGTCAGCTCGTAGGCACGTCCCAGTTTATAGCTACTGGATGATTCTGGAGCCCCGTCCACCTGGGTGCTTCCCCAAGATGACTTTTCACCAGGTGTGAGCTTCTTCGAGCTCAGCCAGCCGAGCGGCTGTGCAGCTCCTCTGTGTTCTGGCATGAAGAGAAGAAGGAAAGGCAGGTCTCCCACCCTTCCCTCCACCAGGATAGGGCATCACAGAACCTCAGGGTCAGAGGCAGGCAGAGATTTCCAGGCCAAAAGCCTCTAAATCTGGCTGTTAGTTTATCAGAATCACCTGGGGGGGGGGCTTTAAAAAACAATCCAGATTTGAGGACCCAGGCCCTTTAAATCAGAATCTGAAAGTGCCAGGCATGGCAAGCTTTATTTTTATTTATGTATTTATTTAAAAAATTTATTTTATTTTATTTATTTTTGGCTGTGTCAGGTCTTCGTTGCTGTGCACGGGCTTTCTCTAGTTGTGCATGAGCGGAGGCTACTCTTCACTATGGTGCACAGGCTTCTCATTGCAGTGGCTTCTCTTGTTGCGGAGCGTGGGCTCTAGGCGCACAGCTCCAGTAGTTGTGGCACGCGGGCTCAGTAGTTGTGGCTCACGGGCTCTAGAGCGCAGGCTCAGTAGTTGTGGCGCATGGGCTTAGTTGCTCCGCGGCATGTGGGATCTTCCTGGACCAGGGCTCAAACCCTTGTCCCCTGCATTGGCAGGCGGATTCTTAACCACTGCGCCACTAAGAAAGCCCAACCTTTATTTTTAAAACCTCCCTAGTGGCTTCTGGTGTCCAGTAGCCTGGTTTGGAAAGGCTTTTCCAAAGCAATCTTCTTTCTCTGAACAAGGAGGAGCCCTTGACCCAGGGATGTGAAGTCAAGTGTCAAGGTCACCCAGACTACCTGCGTCCCCTTTTGAATCCATTGTTCCAAAGGGACAGGTTCTTAGAAGGTTGGCCTTTTCTTTGAGTGAAGCTGCTTGCAGGAGCTACTGCAGGGGGTGTGGAATGGGGAAGGAGCTCTTTGCTGCATTCCAGAACAGATCTGGCTGTGAACAAACGAGGAAGAGCTTTAGCGTAAGCCCCGGCTGAATGGATAATTAAACAGACAGCAAAATGGAATGCTGTTCCACACACCTCCTGGGAGCTGGCTGGGGGAGATAAAATGCTTTCCTGTCGTCAGAAGGCACAGGAGGAAAAACAACTGGGCCTGGCCGTTGGCTATTTAACAATATTGCTTTTGTAAACAAGTTGAAAAATCCAATAACTGTAAAACTTATGGCATGTCCTTAAAAGCCTGTGTCTGTATTCCCCGTCAGTGGATGAGCGTTTCCGACCAAAGGTGTTCTAATTAAACAGTCCACATCCCCAGGGGGATGAGGCCATCCTCTGGAAGGAGGGTCTGATCTCTTCCAGTGGCCTCAGGACCGGAGGTAGGGGTGGTGAGCTTGGGGGGCTGCCGTGGCAGTATGTTACAGCTGAAAACTCTCCTCCTTCCTGTGCCCGACCGTGAGAGGTGCCTCCAAAGGACAATCTTGCACCAAACCAAGGAAGCAAACTCTTAAGATGGAGTTTGCGCCACCATAGGGGCCCCCTGGAGGCCAGTGCTTCGGACTGGGCAAAGGAAGGCTGTTCAGTTCATCCACAAAGAAGCCCTGCGGTGGTGGAAGCGGCAAAATACTAGAAAGTGTAGTTCCAGGCCTAGAGGAGCTCACAGCTTTGATGGGGAATGAACACACACACACGCGCGCGCACACACACACACACACACACACACACACGCACACCACAGAAAGGAGGGAGTCAAGTGGAGAGTGAGTGGAACAGATGGGAGTGTGGGCGGGGCCTGGGGTAGCGTACAGTTCCATAAAGTACAGTCGCATTGTTATGCAGCCCATCTCCAGAACTCTTTTCATGTTGCAAAACCGAGGCTCTGTACCCATTAAAAACTAATTTCCCTGGGCTCCCCTGGTGGCGCAGTGGTTGAGAGTCCGCCTGCCGATGCAGGGGACGCGGGTTCGTGCCCCGGTCCTGGAAGATCCCACATGCCGCGGAGCGGCTTGGCCCGTGAGCCATGGCCGCTGAGCCTGCGCGTCCGGAGCCTGTGTTCCGCAGCGGGAGAGGCCACAACAGTGAGAGGCCCGCGCACCGCAAAAAAAACCCTAATTTCCCATTCCTCCCTTACCCCAGGCCCTGGCAACCACCGTCCACTCTCTGTCTCTATGAATTTGACTACCCTAGGTGTTCATTCGTGGAATCATAAATATTTTTTTTTCGATGATTATAGTTGCATTATAGCAAAAGGTACAAATCCAAACAGCCAAAGGGAGAGACACATAGGGCGAGGTCTGGGAGGGTTCCAAATGCAAAGCTGCTGTCCTCCTCAGGGATGTGTTACACGTGTTACCCTCCGCATGGAAGGGTGACAAACTCAAATCGTATTGCCAACCGGGGCAGTTCACTGAGCTTGGTGTCCAGAGTTTTTACTGATGCTTCATTACTCAGGCACGATTGGTCATATCACTGGCCATGTGATTGAACTCCATCTCCAGCCACCCCCCCACCGCCCCCGCCCCCATCCCAGGTCAGGCTGACATCACTGACTCAAACCCCCAACCCTCCAATCACGTGGTTGGTCCTTCTGATCTAGCCAGCCCCCTACCCTGAGCTATCTCGGTAGCATAAACCATGGAGAGGACCACCATGGGTCACCTCGTTAGCATAAACTAGCAGGTGTGGTCTGAGGGACCCACAGGGAATAATGGAGACACCCCTACCCTTGGGGAAACTCCAAGGGGTTAGAAATCACCTCCCAGGGACAGGGGACAAAGGCCAGCCAAATTCTTTATGATACATCATCCCAACATTGCTGCCATTATCCCATTCCTCCCAGAGGCTTTCCTAGGAGACCACTGACTCATCCACTGGTGAACAGCCTGGGGACCCAGTTCTGGGCGTGGGCTGGTCATTTAGCTCCATGCGGCCCTGGGGAGAATTACTTAACCTCTCTGTGTGACACTTCAGTTCCACGAGGGCAGAGATGTTTCTCTTGTTCACTGATAAATGACCTCCAGGGCCTGGAACAGTGCCCGATAAGCACAAAATAGGTGCTCAATCAATATTTGCTGAATGAGTGAATAGACTTCAGTCACTTTACCTGAACCATTAGGATTGTTGCTAGAGTCCGATGTATGGGGGCCCTTGGGGAGCTGTGGGGCTTCGGGCAGGGTTGAGGGGCAGTAACTCACTCCTACCATCGCTGTGGTAGTGGCTAGGTTAACCCCTCCCAGGTAACAGGTGCAGCCACATCAGAGGAGGCTTCTAGAGGCCTCGTGCTTTGACTCAAGGGAGTGACTGGGAACCAGAGGCTGAATAAGGTCCTATGACCTTCACAGGGGACCTGGGGGTGTTTTACTAACAGCTCACCAGGCTCCACTGCCTCAGTTCAGTTCCCCAAAAGGCCTAAGTTCCCTGGAAAATGGGTGGGAATGTCAACCTGCTTCTTCTCTTAAGGGACAAGAAGCGTTAGGACAACATGTTGCCTCCTGATAACTTGCCAGGCCTTTTCGCCTCCGTTACTCACTCGTTCAGGTCTCTGTTTGGCAGATGAGAATGCTGCCGCTCAGAGGTCAAGCCTCTTGGGGGCCAGTGGGAGAGTGTCTGTGACTCCAGGCCCTGCCCCTGCAGGAGCCGGGGCTGGGCTGGGCTGGGGTGAGCAGAGGCCCTGTCGTGGCCTGAATAGTGGCCCCCAAAGATATGTTCCCATCCAGGAACCTGTGAATGTGACCTTTTTTGAGAAAAATGGTCTTTGCAGGTGTAATTAAGTTAAGGATCTCGAGCTGAGGTTATCTTGGGTTACCCAGGTGGGCCCTAAATACAAAGACAAGTGTCCTTCTAAGAGACACACAGAGGAGAGACATTGGGAGGAGAGGAGAAGGCCATGTGAAGACAGAGGCAGAGACAGGAGGGATGCTGCCACTAGCCAAGGAACAGCTGGAGACACCAGAAGCCGGGAGAGCAGGGAAGCCTTCTCCCCTAGAGCCTTCAGAGGGAGTGGCCCTGCAGACACCTTGGCTTTGGGCTTCTGACATCCGGAACTGTGGAAGAATCCATTTCTGTTGTGTTAAGCCGCCATGTTTGTGGTCATTTGTTACAGCAGCCCTAGAAAACGAATACAGAGGCTCTAAATGCTACCCCACACTTACCACGGTCTCCCTTCAGGACTAGGAGGGAAACTGAGGCCAGCACCCAGGCAGAGGGGACAGTGAGAGGCTGTGGCAGATGTGGGTGACAGCCCAGCCCATAGACGTTTCCCTCTTCATCCTGGCGGGAGAAGGCCCAAGGCCTCTGGTGTCCACCTTCCTCTGTGCAGGGAAGAGACTCCCTCTTGAGTAGTCTAAGCCAATCATGCTGAGCCTTGTCTCCTCTGCCAGTGATTGGTTAAGGGGTGGGCATGTGACCCCGTCCCGGCCAATGAGATGTGAAAGGTTTTCTGGCTTCTAAAGAGGAATGTATGGGACCAGACAATCCCTCATCCTCTCATGGACTTGTCGGGAGTAGATGGAGCCCCGGTAGCCACTTTGTGACCGTGAGGACAGTGAGCTGGCTTACTGAGGAAGGCCGAAGGCAAAGGGAGAAAGGAAAGTACCTGACTCCCTATGATGTTGTCTGGTAGTTGATTAACCAGCCCTGGAGGGGCCCTGCCCTTGGACTTCTTATAGTGGTGATAATAAATCTCGTTGAGCTTGTTTGAGTCAGAGATTTCTGCACTTGCGGCCAAAGCATCTCCAGTCAGTGGTTTTCAAATGTTTTATCAAATCTCATAGTGAAAACATTTTATTTTATTTTTTAAATTTATTTTTTGTTTATTTATTTTTGGCTGCGTTGGGTCTTTGTTGCTGTACGTGGGCTGTCTCTAGTTGTGGCGAGCAGGGGCCACTCTTCATTGCAGTGCACGGGCTTCTCACTGCAGTGGCTTCTCTTGTTGCGGAGCATGGGCTCTAGGCACGTGGGCTTCAGTAGTTGTGGCGCACGGGATTCAGTAGTTGTGGCGCGTGGGCTCAGTAGTTGTGGCTCGCGGGCTCCGGAGCGCAGGCTCAGTAGTTGTGGCGCACGGGGTTAGTTGCTCCATGACATGTGAGATCTTCCCGGACCAGGGCTCAAACCTGTGTCCCCTGCATTGATTGGCAGGCGGATTCTTAACCACTGTGCCACCAGGGAAGCCCGTGAAAATATTTTATATTGGAACCCAGTACACGCAGTCACGTATTGATAGAAAATTGAAACAAACAATTCACAGGATAGTATGTTCAACACATTCTGGTAATTTCTATTTTATTTTTGTTTGCTTGTTTAATTGCTGGTCACAATCTAATACATTGGTTTCATGACCTACCAACGGTCAGGTCATAACACACAACTTGAAAAACATTACTCTGAAAATATACAGAAAGAGATGCCAGAGAGAGAGAGAATTAGAGGGAAGGAATCAAGCAACTCCAAGGAGGCAAAGTCACACAGACCTGGCCTCAGACCCTGAGGTGTTCCAGACGTCACCCAGGTGGCTTGGGCATAAAGAGATGGAGAGGGAGAAGCAGGGAGAGAGATGGGCGGGAAGGACCAAATAGAGCCACTCGCCCACAGATGCCGGTGTGACACCGTGAGAAGGGCAGAGAGGGAGACAGGTGAAATCAAGTGGAAAACACAGAGGCCCAGGGATAGGCAGTTGGAGACAGAGAGACAGGAAATGAGCAATGAGATGCAGGGACAGAAACCCACACAGGCTGGGAAACAGAGATTCTAAGACTGAGATCAGGGATGCGCTGCAGACGGAGCCGCGAGGATGGAGACAGGCCTGTGTGAGAGCAGTGGTCCTGGGGAACAGAGGCTGGGTTTGGGGCTGGGATCGGTCACTAATTGGCTGTGTGGCCTCGGCTGAGGTCACATGGCCTCCCTTGGCCTCTGCTTCCTTCTCTGAGATATGGAGAGATGGCCTCTGCTTCCTTCTCTGACATTCTCTTGCACACGAGTGTGGAGAAAGTCACGATGGGCATACTAGGACGGTCCCGCCTCTGAAGAGCTGTCCTCACGGACCCCTGCCCTTGACCGACCAGCCTTTAGCTGCCACACACCCGAGGCATCTCCAGTGTCCCTCCCCCGACGGCCGCCTCCCCCACTCCTCTGCCCAAAGGAGGGAAACGCGTTTCCCTGGGAACAGCTGTGTTTCCTCCACACGCAAATGTTCCCTTAAAACGTTTCTGAGGAAGAGCGGATGGTAATGAGTGCACATCTGGCCCATCGGCACACTTCCATTTTGGCAGCTCCAGAGCCCGCCAAGTGACGATTCCCTAATGTTCACCACGTCCCAGCACCTGCTATTCCCAATCAGGCTCGTACCGGTACACCTCAATTAGGAGCAGGTGGGGGGCGGAGCGAACGAAGAGGGAGAAACCCCCTTCCCCAACATCCCTCCGTTCTGCTCAAAAGCCAGAGAAGAGGTCTGGGAACCAACGAGGGCACCCGTTTCTGCCTTTGCCCTTCCTCCCTCCCTCCCTCTATTCCTTCCTTCCTTTGCTCACCCAGCTACCTGTGCTGTGTCCTTCCGGGACGCAGCTCTAAATGACGCATCCTTGCCCTCGAGTTTCCCACAAGCTCCTAGGCAGACAAGCTCCTCCCTGTAATATGGGGGTTGGCAGACTTGTTTTGCAAAGGGCCGGATAGTAAATACCTGGCTTTGCAGGGCACACAGTCTGTGGCACAACTATCCTACCCTGCAGTTTCCTGCCAAAGCAGCTGTGGACGGTACTTCAATGAATGAGCGTAGCTGTGTTCTAATAACATTTTATTTCTAAAAATGGTGGCAGGCTGGATTTAGCGCCTGGGTCACAATTTGCTGACCCCTGCTATAGTCTAAATTCAGGTAGTCACACCTTGCGGTGTCTGCCTTTACTATCCCTCCCACCCACTGTGTAACGTGAGCCCCACCTCCCCTCCCCCCAGCTGCTGAGGGGCACAGTTGATTGGACCAGGGTGACACCTGGCCCAAGCTGGGCCAATCAGAGTCTTTCCCCCTGGCTTGGCATTCGGGCCAAGAGGGTCAGCTTGCATCTGGAGCCGATCTCCCTGGGAGCTGAAGTGTGGCATCTTATTTCTGCCCCCTGGACAGAGAAGCAGAAAAGGCCAGGCCTCAGAGCATGTGGATGAAGCAGCCCACGTGGAGAGAGGCTGCCTGGGATCCCAGTGCCCTTCCGGACTCTGCAGCATCCCTTTCTGAGCCCCGACCACATCTCCTCCCTCTGTTCCCAGAAGCACCCCCCCCCCCCGGATCCTTATTATTATGCCTGCTTTTCCGTTTACGGTAGCTTAGATTGGTGCCTTCTTCAGCTAACCAAGCAAGGCCTCCTGAACCACTTTCTTCTGCAGGCCGTTCATGCAGTTATTTGACATTGGTGCCAGGGCTTGCTGTACGGTAGATACAGACATGAGCGGGTCATGTCCTTGCCCTCCAGCAGCCGATAGGGTAGGTGTCCTATCCACAGGGGAGATGGACGTCCCTGTTCCTCACCCTGGCACAACTTGCAGTGGACTGATTAGGACCACGTCACCTGCCAGGGAGCAAGGGGTGGAGAGGAGGCAGAGGAACGTGAGGGCCTTGCCTGCAGAGGGGCCATTTGTAGGACTTAAAGAATGAGTTGACTGTCACTGGGCAGAACAATAAGGGGAGATGACATGAGGGAAGAGCAGCATTTTCCAGAACGGTTTCATGGAACACCAATCCCAGGAGTTTTATTATATTCACTCTCCTGTTCTCCCTCACCCGGAGACCTCCAATGCCATCTGGTTGATAATGGGCCCTTAAAATTACTCAACCTTCCAGGCTCCCTTGCAGCTAGGGTGCTCATGCGACATGCTTCTGGCTGATGAGACGTAGCAGACGTCTGCTGGGGGGAGCTTCTGGGATATAAAGGTTCAGCTCACCTTTGCTCTTTGCCTCTTCCTGCCTGCAGCGTAATTGTGGTGCCTGAAAGGGCTGCAGTCATTTTGCCGCCGGGGGAGGGGTGGGGTGGAAGCTACGTGTTAAGGATGGCAGAGCAGGAAGCTGGAAGGAGACTGGGTCCCCAGTGCCATGTCTGAGCCACCACATCGGCCCTGGACTGCCGATCTCTGTGCTGGTTCCTGGCTACTACCGGGGAGCTGTTTCGCAACCCGCAGCTCAGCACATTCCTAACTAATACAATGTTTTGTGATAAAAGGGGGACCAAGTAAGTGGCAGCACACCAGTTTCCACTGTCAGAGATTCAAAAACTAGATTATTACAGCCTCCGGGAAGTCTTAATGCAAAGATGGTCGTCTAACCCAATGCTTCCCAAAACGTTTGTCCACCAACAACTGCCCGTCCCCGCCCTTTCCAAGACAGCAATGGACATCCCATGGAACACGCTTTGGGAAACAAGCTGTAGAGGAAAGAATATGGGCTTTGGAGTCGAGGAAGACCTGAGCTGGACCTCTGTGAGGCAGAGATTCCCACTCCATAAGATGAGGGAGGGTCATATAGATCAAAGGTAATCTAGATAAAGCACCTGGCACTGTACCTGCTTCCTACTCAGTTGTCAGCAATTCTCATTAACAACGGATCATGTTTTGGAAAGAAGGTGGCATTAGAGACAGAATATCCTAGCTTGAGGAATAGTTCTACCACTTTCTTGAGACCCTGGGCAGGTGACTTCACTTCTCAGGGCCTCTGTGTTCATCTGAACTGTAGAGTGGAGATTATAACGTCCTCTTGGGGGAATGGAGTTGTGTGAAAAAGTCTGACACAGAGAGGTCTCACCCAATGTCAGAGGCAATGTCTGAGCGGAGCTCTGTCCATCAGACCCTGCTGCCAGACCCTTCGGGCTAGCTCTGCCCCCAGCCTCCCCACAGGAGGCTGCGTACACACTGAGCAACTTGGTGCAGGAAGTCGGGCAGGATGGCTTTGGCATTTTCATTTTGTCAGGTGTCCGCCTTGCCTCCCAGCCCACCTCTCCATCTTTCTCAGGGTCACCACTGGACCCCCGGGGGCTCCCCAGGGCAGACCTCCACTCCAGCCCAAGCCTTGTCGCCCAAGCCTTGTCACCCAAGCCCGCAGAGCTCACTGCAGCTCCCAGGCTTCACCCTGCCAGCATCCCCGGATCACAAGCTCCAAACCACAGACGTGGGGTGGAGTCTTGATGCTGCCACGGGGACCTTGGGGAAATCACTGCCCCCTCTGAGCCTCGGTTTCCTCCTCTATAAAAAGAGGGGGTTGCAATGTATGGTCTCGAAAATGAAGTTGAGGAGCTGGATAAGACTTGCTTCACAGGGTTGTGAGGAAGACTGAGAAAAAACTGTATCTGTGAGTGTTTGTAACTGACGCCGTGCGATACTCATGATCACTACCGTTCTCCTTTGTCGTCCCAGCTTCTCTCTTGAGGCCTTTCATTGTCCTTAGGTGCCCTCTCCCCGCTCCAGAGCCAGAACTTGGCTTTCTCTTTAACATTGGTGGCGTGCTAACTGCTAACAGCTGCTTTCCCCCTACTCGCTCCCCAAGGTTCCCAGACCCAGAGCATCTCTCCATGGTTCCCTGTGCCTTCACTCCTACAGGGCCCACACAGGGACCAGCCACCACTCTTTCTACCACTACTCTTTCCACTGGAAGCCTTTCAAGTCTCACCGTCTTCAGCAGGCCCCCCAGCCAGCCCTGAGTGCATTTTCTTTCGTTAACAATCCTTGGTGCTCTGTTGTGCGTGTACCCCGTGCTCAGCGCTGCGCTGGGGGCTGGGCTCTGCCTGGTGCCCCAGTCCTGCTGACAGGTGGATGAGGCTGCTACCCTCTTACCCATCCCAGGCGGAAACCCAAGTCTGACTGGTCTGAGGTCTCCTCTACACTTGGATCTCAGAAACCTCACTGTTCTTTGCTTTCCTAAATCAAGCTCAGCCTGAATCCACACGCCTCCTGAACCCGTTATAAGGGCCAATTTTGTGTATTTCTACAGCACCCTATTTTCCATCCCTTTCTTAGATCCTATAGCAAGTCTGATTACATGGCGTCTGGGGACATAGGGCAGGGCCTGACCTGTCGTCTGGGCTGTGGCTGTTGACGTGGCCTCTGCCCCTTCCCCTGCACATGACTGCGTGGGGCCTGGTCTTTCTCCTCTGTTCCCTGCTGCATGGGGCTGGCTGCACTTACAGCCACTGAAGACCCCTGTCCACCCCCCTAACCTCCACCACCAGCCCATCAAGCCCCCGTCCACATGGGGAGCAGGCACAGGACGCCACCTCGGAACTTACAGCTCCCACCCCTCCCAGCAGGGTGTGGAGAGGAACCCACCATCTTCTAGGTGCCAAGTTACCGCCTCTCTGACCCTCAAGGCTCTCTAGCCCCCATGCTCTCCCCCGACCCCCTGGATGGACTAAATCTGGTGACGGCCCCTGAAACGTATCAAAGGCTGTCACTCTGCCCACCTCTCCCTGACCCTGGAACTCAGTCATGGACTCCCCTTCCCGGGGAGACGGTGAGAGATGCTTTCATTTTCCTCCACCACAAAAGTATGATATTAAAATTTTTTTCAACAAGTCACGTGTAACCTAACTTCCAAGGCCCCTGGGGCCCACCTGCCTGCCCAGACTCCTGGATTTCTGGAGAAGGAACAAGTTCCCTGCTAGCCAGTGCCCAGCCACTTAAGATGGGCTTAGCTCAGTCCAGGATTTGTTTTCTGTGATTCTTTAAGGGTGACCTAGGTGAGGAGAAACCATGGCCTGAGACAGGGGACTGGATGAGATGACCTCTGAGGCCGTGAAAATCTGGGAAAGAGTAGCAGAATCCCAGACCCAACCTAGTGCGGGGGTGCTGCATTGTGCTATAAAAACCACAAGAGGGCGCCCTTGCACCAACAAAGACACATGCCATATAAAGTTCTCCCACGGCTGCTGAGCCAAGAAAGGCCTCACTTTTTTTTTTTCTTCTTCTTCTTTTTTGCGGTACGCGGGCCTCTCACTGTTGTGGCCTCTCCCGTTGCGGAGCACAGGCTCCGGACGCGCAGGCTCAGCGGCCATGGCTCACGGGCCCAGCCGCTCCGCGGCACGTGGGATCCTCCCGGACCCGGGCATGAACCCGTGTCCCCTGCATCGGCAGGCGGACTCTCAACCACTGCGCCACCAGAGAAGCCCAGGCCTTACTTTTTTTACTTGTTCGATTGTTTTCGTTTTTAATATTTTCCTTTTTGAAACAACGTCATACATAGAGAAAAGTTGCAAGTACAGTACAAGTCGTTTTTTTCCCTGAACCAGAATAAGTTGCTGAAATGATTCCCCAAGTACACCGAATTCTTGTGTTCTTTCCTACAAACAAGGACATACTCTTAACCACACTGTAGCCCTCAAAATCAGAAAGTCAGCACTGAAACATCTCTGTCACCTAATCTGCAGCCTCCTTTTATGTTTTGCCATGATATTCTTTGTAGCAAGATAGCCAGAACAGAAACATGCTTGCATTTAGTTGTCAAGTCTCTCCTCATATTTCTTTGATTTTCAGAAGTACCAGGCTCTTGGAGGATGTCCCTCAGTTGGGGGTGGTCTGACGTTTCTCATGACTAGATTGAGGTCCTGCGTCCGTGGCAGGAATTCTGTGCTCTTCTCTGACGCTGTCTTCTCATGGCATCCTACCAATGGACAGGATTCAATGTGTCCAATTCCTGATGACATTCACTTTGATCACTTGATGAGGGTGGTGTCTGCCAGATTGCTCCACTGCAGTGTTATTCTCTTGCCGTCTGTAACGGATAAGTATTTTGTGGGAGGTACTTTGACATCATGTAACTATCCTGTTCCATTTATTTATCTGTGTGAGTATGGACTCAAGGTTTCTGATTCTGCTCAATGGGTTATAATCTGTTACCAACATTACATAATTTGGTGCTCAAACTGTCGCCGATTTGCCTAGTGGGAGTCCCTTCCAGGTGGCACCTGCGTCCTTTTGGCACGTTCCTCTCATTCCTTGAGCCTTTCTTTGCTTTCTGCCACCACAAGATGTTTCAGGCTCATCTGGTACTTTCTCTGCCCCAGTTGTGGAATCAGGCATTTCTCCAAGAAGCCCTGGGTCCCAAAGTGGAGAATGTATTTCGAAGCCAGGATCTGGGGGCTAGGTGTACTTGTTGCTATTGGCGTGCTGTTGCTCCCAGGCCCTCTCTGTGGTTGGGGCTAGGGGACATATGTATTTATTGGGTTTACGTGTTATAGCAATACATAATGTGTTTATATCATCTATCTGTCTATCTATAGATATATGTGTATTTATTGTGTTTACATGTTATATCAATACATAATGTGTTTATATCCATCTATCTATCTATCCATCCATCCATCCATTAGTTTAACCTGAAACTTCTCACTCCAGTCACCACCCCAGTTCCATCTAGTTCTGTCCCTTTTCATATTTGTAACTCCCTTTTCTGATGCTGAGGAACCTACCTCCCATTATCTCTAATATTTACTTACCCGATTAATCCTTCTTTATGGAACCAGTCTCCCACTTCTGCCACCTCCCACCACCGATGCCCGCCTCACCCCACCCAGGCTTTGACACCCCTCTGTCGGTCACTGCAGCCACCTTCCTCCACAGGGATGCTGTCCTCCCCTCTCACCAGGCTGCCCCTCAGCTGCCCCGCCTCACCTCACATGGTTTTCAGCACTCTGTGTAGCCTCCACCCCAGTGCCTGACCCCAAGAAGACACCTGTTATCCAGCTCCACCTAATGACCTTTGAACTGTTGAGGAGGGGCAGAGGAGAAGGGTGAGGAGGAAGAGCTGCTTTTGTATGGAATTAACTGTTATCTTTTTATAGTATCCTGTTTTTGTTTCATGATTATAATCTCATCTTGTATATTTCTGAGGGTATTAATGACAGCGTTTGCTTGTTTGTTTTGCAGTTTCTTCTAACTGCAGAGTCTGATTCCTCCACGTTGCTTTTTCTGTTTGTTTATAGATAGATAGAGGTCTTCCAGGTCAGGGTCTCTCTTCAGTGTCTGGGGACCCCTGGCCGCAGGCTCACATGTCATGGTGAGGAATTAACCAGCTCACTGGAAGCTCTGAGAGCTCATCAGCTATGAGAGTCCCTGTGGGCCAGCCGCTGGGTCATTTGGTTGGGGAACTCCTGATGTCAGGACCTTTAGACCACTCTTCTTGAGCAGCTCAGATTCTGCAGGAAAGACTTTTCCAGTCTCTGCCTGGAGGGGGAAGCCTGGCTGCCAGGGCTCCGGGGGCCGCATGGGGCAGAGGGTTAGGGTGGAGGTGGTGTTGGCAGTATTATGATACGCTCACGCAGTTCTCCAGCGGGTGGTATATACCCTACCCTCCACTTCTGCTGGTGCTCTCCCATCAAGAGACCCTCCGATGTTACCCCCCAAGAAGATAACCCAGCTGTTGCGATGTGGAGCGAGAGAAGCCGGGCCTGTCTTTTTCTTAGGCTTTCCCTCCGTTCTCCTGTTGTCAGCCCCTCTCTGCTCTGCCCCTCCAGAGCTTCTGGAGCCTCCAGGTCCAGAAGATTCTGCAGTGCAAGCTGAGTTGGTGCTTGGCTTTCCTCAAGTAACACCACTGTGTCACTGTTCCATTGTCTTGGGTTTCTGTCTCCCAAAGTTTGGTTGCCATTGTTTCTTCTCCTGTCCCCCAGTCTTTATACTTAAAAAAAAAGTCACCCTTTCTGGTTTTTGTGGTGAGGACTGATTGGGCAGCAAAAGAAGATGTAGGTGTCTAATCTGCCACATTGACCTAGTCCCCTTCCCTCGCCCCTACAACGGACTGACGTTTGGGCTGTCATCTGCGTCCATCCCTCCTCCCCAGCTGGACTGTCAGACTCTAGCTGGACATCTGGGAGAAACTCAGTACCCCTCTGATGGACAGAGGGGGTCTGTGACATCTTACCACCTGTCATTCACTCAACACTCCACAAATTAGAGCATCTCCACCAAGTGTTCGACCCCAAGGGCCTGTTGACCCCATCCTATCCCCTAAAGGTTCTTCAGCCAGCTCCAGGCTGTTCCTGGACCCTGGGCAGCCCCTCTCAGGGGCAGGATGGTACCAAAGAACAGCCCCAGCTTTGCAGTGGTCAAGTGCATCAGCTCCCAGCCCAGCTGCTCCCTTGCATGCTCTTGGGTGGGCTGCTAACTGCCATGCCCACAAATGTAAGATGGGGATGATGCATGCAATTTTCCTCCTGCTGCCAGGTGTTTCTCAGCACCTGTGTGTTTGGGTGGGGCCATGTGACTAGTTCTTGCTGACGATTTGTCAGCTAAAATGATGTGTGTAACTTCTGAGCCTGATTGTGTAATCACTGATGCAGGGCCCTCCAGAACCTTCTTCGCTCTGCTGCCACGGTCAGTAGTATTTCCAGTGGTGGCTGCTCTGTCGCTCTGGGTCTCAGAGTGAGAACAAGGATGAAGTGGAACAGGAGTGTCAGCCAGGCTGCAAGATCATAAGTGAGAGACGAGTCTGGTATAGACCATGAGCTGTGAGGGGCTCTTTGTTACTGCAGCATAACCTGACTTCCCTGACTGATCCACCTCATAGAGTTGTGAGGATTGTGTGGTAACGTAGGTGAATGTGCACAGCCTTCGCCTGGAACTCAGCAGGTACTCCACAAATGTGATCTCTTTGGTGACTCAAGGAGAGCTGAGAGGGAGCGTATGACTCGGGCAGCCTGTTCTACATCCAGACACAAGAGGCAAAGGTCCCTAACGGGGTCGCCATGGCCACCTTCGGGGGCAGCAAATGTACAATTATTCAGCTCCCAATTCAGCGTATTGAGCCAGTACACTGTGTGGCAGGCCTGCAGGCCAGTGCTCATAATATGAAAACAGGGAGTCATGGTCTGGTCGGGGTCACAGACACGGGGCCAGCTCATGTGATGAGACAGTGACAGGAGGTCACAGAAGTAGTTGTGACACTTGTGGGGGTGCTGGGCCCCTGGGAGACTCCAGCGAGCGCTGTGGGCCTCCTTTCTGGGATGTCACACGTGAGCATCTGTACATACACCCCCGCATTTTGCATACACTTTCCGGCGGTTCCAGGCCCAGGTTAAATTGCCTGTGCTGGGGAAGCCCAGGGGCCTGTGCAGCTGATGGGCACCTGGCCACCTGTGGCCTCAGGGAAGGCTCTTTATGCAGGAACAACCAGGGCTAAGAGCCCGGGTCCCTGTCCCCAGGAACCCTCAGTCTAGGCATGCGGGGTAAAACCCACCACGCAGCTAAAGAGAAGTGGCCTCTGGGAGCACTGGTGCCGGCTTGGGTTTTGGGGGGACTTCAAAGGTGAGAGCTAAGCGGGGACAGTGCATGAGGAGCAACCACCTGGAATTCACTCGCTACTTGTCAGTCTGTAAAGACCCCGAGTCTCCGTAGGCTCAGTTTGATGCTGGCTGGGGAGTGGGCACAGCAGCTGCTGAGAACCCCGCTCCACGGGCGTAGAAACCGAGGCCCAGGGAGAGGAGCCATATCCTCCATTCGGTTCAATTGGACAAACCTGTCCTGAGCGGCTCCGGCGTGCCCAGCCCCGTGGCAGGTGCTGGGGAGTCTGAGCGGCCCAGGGTCCATACGTGTTAAGTGGTAAATCGACAGCAGGGATGAGCGTGGAGCTAGGCATGATGGGGTTCAAGCCCCGAACCCACGGGGGTAGTCCCTCTGGCAGGAAAGGAGGCTCTCCTGGAGTCAAAGGTGGGCAGAGGGAAGGTGTTTCTGGAAGGAGGACCAGCAGAAGCGAGGGCACAGGGATGGGCCAAGTGTGGGCAAGAGAGGGCATGTGAGGACCCAAGACAGATTGCAGGGACCGCTGGGCAGTGGAAGCTGGGCAGGGCCCCACAGCAGGAGGGTGGTGGCTGCAGAGGCCGGGGTGTGTGGCAGGCCCAGCATTTGACCTGGAGCCCTCATGCAGGGCCTCCCCACCCAGGGCCGTGGCCAGGTGCTTGCATTTGGTTCCACATCCCATTCTTGTGGCCCCGTTGTCTCTGCAATGCTCCTTCCCACCTGTGACGGCATCTTGACATCTCTCCTCCTCCTGGCATCATTGTGAACAGAGAACAGGACCTGGAATTAAGTCCAGGCTCCACCTCTAACTAGCCATGTGACGTTGGGCCTCGGTTTCCTCATCTGTAAAATGGGCATGATAAACGCGCTCTGCCTACCCCACAGGAACCCTGTGAGGCTCAAATATGAAAGTGGGTATGAAAGGTCTTTCCAAACCTGGCAGTCCTTTAAGAACATAAATTTATTTCAGAGTGAAATCTTACCCTTCCTTGGGAGCTAGGCAGAGCAGCTGAGTTTATTCCCATTTCACAGATGAGGAAACTGAGGCACAAAGAGATTAAGTGATGTACCCAAGGTCCCACAAACAGTGAGTGGCAGAGCCTGGGTCACAATCCTGTGAGTCTGAATCTAGTCTCTGCTTCACCAAGCCATTTCTCTACAAAACCCCCATGAAAAGAAAATCCCTCTGGATTCCACCCTGCAGGAGCGGACTTCTCCAGGCCTGGGGGTCCACTGTTCTGGGAGCAAATGAGTAGGTAAGGTGACATCACTCAGGTGTACAAACAGGAGGATGAGCCTCTATCCATCGTGACACTGGAATTCAGGGACAGAGTGAAGCCCATGATGAGCTGAAGCTGGAAACTGACAGGATGTGGCAGAAATGGTTAACATGGCTGCACATCCTACCAGGGTCAGGCCCTTGCTGATCACAAAAGGGACTCTGCCTCAGTTCCATGTGCCAGGGAGCTGGGTGACTTATGGTGCCCTTGGTCTGTGGTTATAAAATATGTCATCCTTCCTTATGCTCCCCAAACTCAGCCCCTGTGCAGCCAACTGTGACTAAGCCCACCTTAGTCAACAAGCAAGTCAACATGCTGGGGACATTTGGCGGGTGAAAGCTGTTGAGGGTATCGGGGGGCTGTGTGTTTTTTCTGGCACCAGGATCAGGGTGACTAAGAGAGGCATGCATAACCATAGGAACAACCCCTCCTACTTATGCAGTCTCAGTAGTCTTCAAAACATTTTTGTACACGTGATCTTGCTGATCCCTGCAGCTATTATGTAAGCGAGGGAGAGCAGAACTATTCACCCTGGGGCTTAAGGGAGCAGAGATAGCAAACAGTCTGCTCTTAGGCTGCACTCCTCTATTCCCTTGCTCATGGCAGACATCATTAATCAATCACACCGCTCTTTCCAGTTCAGAATCCTCTACACAGCCCTTCAGGTAACCATTACCAATCGATTGATCATCACCATCCCTGATGTAGCGGATGGAGGTCAGTTACCTACACAGCTGGGTGACCTGGGGCAATTCTTGTCATTTTTCCCATCTGAAAAACAGAAAGATAGATTAGAAGTCTGTGTTTCTGTGGAATGGTCTCCCTTCCTTCTCTGCTCCCTGCAATGCCATTGTGGGTCCGTCTTGTGTTACCTCTGCAGGGACCCCATGCAAGTCTCCTCTCTGGGCTCCAGTGCATTGTGACAACTTGGCAGCATGCTCTTCCTAAAGTTCTCAGCTCAGGAACTTCTAAAAGTCCTCTGCAGGCTTCCCAGGAGAGTCCAGCTTCAGAGTGTCTGTGATCTGGCCCTTCTGCTCATCTCCAAACTCAATTTCCAGACTACTCGTCACTCCTGTTAGGTTCCAGCCAAGGTGAACATGTGTTTGTCCCTGTATGGCCCACACCGTCCCACCCGGGCCTTTGCCCATGCACCTCCCTCCATGTGGGGTGCCTGCCCTCACCTCCACTCTCCATATTGACTTCTCAAAACCTTTTCTGTCTTCAAAGGCCACCTTAGTTAATATTCCCACCTCCTCGATGACCTCGCAGTTCCCCACAATAGGGGGTGCTCTCTGCCTCTTCTATATTTTAGTGCATCGTTGTTTTTTTTTTTTCTTATTCTCTTTCCACATGCCTACCCCTTCCCCTTCCTCTACCTTCTGACTCACTTAGGAAATTCCAGGTGACTCACAGCCAGCACTCCGGGCAGCAAACAGGAGCAGCACCTGGTCTGTCTCCCTTCCATCCAAACAGAAGTCATAAGGAAGGCATTTTGTGAGAGTCGCTATGTGCAAGGTGCTGAAGGGGCCACCCAGGGCTCTTGGCGCCCTCAGTTGTTCTTTTCCCCTAGAGAGAGCTGCAGACATCAGAGGGGTAGCTTCGGTTCTGAAGGGGGACCACCTTTGCAAAGTCTGCACCCTGATGGGATAGGGAGGGAGAAGAGGAAGACAGGCGAATCAGGGGATAAGTCTCCTCCCCTCTTCTTCCCCCTCCCCAGGAACCTTCATGTTCTGTGCATATTTACTGAGTACTTCCTGACACACAGTGAGGACCTGGGCTCTGCCCTAACTGTGGGGACAGGACACTCACAGGCCTCTGTACTTGTGCTCAGGCTGTTTCCACCATTTGGGCTACACTTCCATTCCCCCTACCCCACCACTGCTGACCCTGTCTGGATCCTCCCAGCTCACCTCCTCCAGGAAGGCCTCCCTGATTGCCCCACCTGGAAATGACCTCTGCCCACAGACTCCCTTAGCCCTTTAACCATGCTTCTCATGGAGTGTTCCTCTAGCCCCACCTTGCCTGCAATCACTTATGCTTGTGACACCGCCCCTCCTAGTTCAGGGAACTCTTCGAGGCCAGGGTCTCTTTCTGAGGCTCTCTGACTGCCCCGAACTTAGACATCCTGACTGATGGGGACTCACAAAGATCTGTCCCTCAGAATGAACAATAAGCGTCTGGCTATAAGTGGAAATTCAGGAACATAAGTCTCCCGATGCCCTTTTCTGAGAGGCTGTCTAACCCCGGCACCATCTCCTGAGGAAAAGGGCCTGGAAGAGCAGGTTAGGCCTCAGGGAGCAGCTGAGGAAGATTTAGGGCAGGGGGCCCGGATGGGCTAAATACCTTCATGCCGCATTCAAGGGCGTGATAATAAGAACCAGCCTCTCCTTGGTATGTCTAGGCCTGGACCCAGGTGTCCGGGCTTCCCCACAACTGCCCCTGCACCTGTGACACTGAAGGGCCTCGGCTGTTCCACCAGAGCAGGGACGGCTTGTGAGGCCCGGCTGAGTCAGAAGGGCAGCGTGGGCCTGTGCGGGCAAAGGCAGCCTGTGCTCCGTTGCTGGCTGTGTCATGTAGTAGCTGGTGACAGTACGTAAGTGGCTTAGTCTCTCTGGCTTCCATCTCTTTGCTTTAAAATGGTGCTAGTAATCACAGAAAGACAAAAACCGTCTGATTCCACTTACACGAGGTGCCTAGGGTTGGCACATTCAGAGACAAAGTAGAACAGTGGTTGCCAGGGACTGGGGAGGGGAGCTGGGTAGTGGGTGTTTAATGGGCACAGAGTTTCAGTTTTGCAAGATAAAGGAGTTCTAGAGACTGGGTGCACAGCAATGTGAATGCTCTGGGCACCACTGAACTGTACAGTTAAAAATGGTTAAGATGGGGCTTCCCTGGTGGCGCAGTGGTTGAGAGTCCGCCTGCCGATGCAGGGGAGACAGGTTCGTGCCCCAGTCCGGGAAGATCCCACATGCTGTGGAGCAGCTGGGCCCGTGAGCCATGGCCGCTGAGCCTGCGCTTCCGGAGCCTGTGCTTCGCAACGGGAGAGGCCACAGCAGTGAGAGGCCCGCGTACCGCAAAAAAAAAAAAAAAAAAAAAAAAGGGTTAAGATGGTAAATTGTACTTCATGTGTACTTCACCACAGTTAAAATTTTTTTAATCTAAAAAAAAAAAAAATGAGGCCAGCAAGAGATCTTACTTCATGGGTTTGTTGTGAGAATTAAATGAGATGATCACCTCCATTGCTCTGTACCGTGTGTGAAGTGAAAAGGACACTTAATAAATCCTGCGCCTCCTTCCTGTCCCTTTTCCTAAGAGGGGTAGTCCCTGGAGCTGAAGCTGCAGTGGGTGTTAGATGCAGCTGGAGCTGCTGGAAATGCTCGTGGGGTCAGGGCTGCGGTGGGAGGTGGTGAGCTTCTCGGCAGAGGTGGTATACAAGCAGAGGTTGGCAGCCCAGCGCTGCTGTGGGAGTGGTCTCTGAACTCCCTTCTCCACCAGGGATTTCGCTGGTGTCTGAGCCCTGTCTCACCACCATCTTAAGCAGCCGTGCTCACGTCCTGGTCATTCTGCCCTCGCACCTACGTCCCATTCAGACCAGGTCCTGAGCACGGGCCACGGGCCTCCCCAGACAAGGCCCCGGCCCTGCAAGAGCTTCCAGTGGGTTCAAATGAGCAACAGAGGAACCAGCTGAGAAGCTGCCACATGGAAGGGGGGCGGTGGTGAGAGAAGGAACGAAGGGGAAAGAAGGGCAGTAGAGGGTTAAGGCCAAAGCCGGGGGTTAGACCTCCCTTCTCTGAGCCCACGTCTTCCTGTGTGAGAGGCTGTGATAACAGCACCTCTTTTGTGAGGTTGGTGTGATGATAAGCGGCAGATGCAGGAAAGTGCTTGGAACACACCGAACCCTCGACAAAGGTAGTTTATATAAATTGTTAGCTTTTGAGTGTTGAGTAGAGTGTGCATAATTTGTTTTTGAGACAGAGGGACTGAGAGAGGGAGAAGCAGAGGGTCCTGCTGGCATCGTTCCTGGGGTGAGGTGCCTGCCACACTCTGTCCCCCTCACCTCCTGCACCCCCCAGCCATGACCCCCATCAGAGCAGGGGCCAGAGGCCCAAAGACCCAGCTCCCCAGAACGCCCAGGGCCCCCAAAGGACCCTCCCCCCTCAGCCAGTCCCCCCCCCGCATACAGAGGCCTGGAGGCGGGCAGGGACACCCAGGACCCGAGTTTTCAGCTCAGGGCTCTCTCCTCAGCCCAAGGAGAGGCCCCTCAAAGCCCACTCCCCACACAGGGTCTTTGGCTTTGCCCACCCCTTGCAAGCTCGCTCCATTTCCTCTGTCCCAGGGGAGTTCACCCAACCGTAGGAAGCTCTCAGTAAAGAGGAAACCTCGGCCAGTGGTCAGAAGACAATTTAGAAGTGATGAATTCTCAGGAGCAGTATTGGAAAATGCATCCCAGGATAGCCCTGGGTCTCATCTGGTGGGGCAGAGTGGAAAACACTGTGGAAATCAATTCTCTAACTTCCCGTGAGCCTTCCGGGAGAGGAAGCCAGAGGCCATGGCCCAGGCGGGGTTAGGGTTCAAGTGAGATTGAAAGGCAGGATGAGTCCAGGTAGTTTTCTGTTTACACGATGGCAGTAATAATCATACAGTAACAACAGTAATCATAATAATTTTAAAAAAGAGCTAATAATTAACGTGCACTTGCTGTGGGTCGCAGCACTGTTCTAAGTGTTGTGACCTAGATTATCGTTCTCAGTCTTTACCATGACAATCGTAGGCACTATTATTATCCCCTTTTACAGAGCGTGAAACTGAGGCTCAGAGAAGGGAAACTGAAGCCCCAAAGCTGGGTGGGGAGGTTGAGATTCGAGTCTATCTCTCAGTCCCTCTAAAGGCCAAGTGGGCGCAGGATATGAACCTCCGGCCCAGGTACTTCTTGTGGGGGTCACGTGAACCGGTGTGTGTAAAGGCACCCAGCAAACTGTAAACAGAGTTATTAGTACAATAACAGCCTCCCTCCCTAGATCATCTCAGAACATATAACCCACCCTCTTTTTGTTTAGGAACAGTCAGCAGGGTCACACCTTCCCAGAGGAGGCCAAGGGAGAGGCCATTTCAATGAGAACAGCTTTAGAGCAGAAGAGGCAGGCTGAGCTGGACCCCACCTGGGCTCCATGAAACCAGTCAGCATTGCTTTGATCTGAGCAGTGCTGGTTTGATCTAGTTAGATTTAGCCAGAATCTACTTTAAAAGGACGCCGTTGGTGTGATCCTATCAGATCACATTGGACCAGTTTTCATCCTGATGTGGTCAGAGTTGGAATTAGCTAGAACCTGCTTGGACTGGTTAGAAGTGGTTTGAGCCCGTCGTGACCAGTTTAAAGCAGCCAAAACCCGTCTGGCACAGTCAGAACCCCTGGCTCTGGTTTTTCAACAGCAAGAGCAGCTTCAAGAAAGTATTAGAAGTTCGGGTGCAGTGTGATGAGTGGCCGGGACGTGAGTAAGCAGGTGGAGGTGGGGAGGGCCTGGAAAGCTGAGCTTGAGAGCAGATGATGTCACATCCATATTCACGCCATGTGTAACCCTCCAGAGCTCTGCACAGACCACATGCCTGTAAATCAATTAGCCTCTTGCCCAATGATTAATGGGTAGGAAGCTTTCATCACTTGTTCTGGATAAATTATTGCACATGGAAGCACATCTTTGATTTTATGGGTTCTCTCTGGAGCATGAAATTTCTTGGAGGAGGTTCCCTGAGGAACGTGGAGCCCCTGCAGTGCCTCCCCCATTCCCCGTGCACGCACACACATGCCGCTTCCTGCTTCCTCTTCCTCCCACCCACCTTTGTATCTTCCCAAACCAAAGGGCTCATAAGAGCCCAAGAAAGGAGGGCTGGGGGAGGCAGGGTTCACCAGACCCAGGGCCAAATGTGCTTTGTAAATAACAAGTGTGGTGGAGAAGGGAGATGGCAGAGCGCAGAGACTGACTTATCGCCGCACAGAACCAGATATGATGCTCACAGCCCAGGCCAACCTAAGGACAGGAAGCTGGGAGGAGAGAGGGGCCAGGCCATACAAAGGGTTTCCTAAGGGGCCTAGAAAGCCATGGGTGGCTCCAGATATGAGTCCAAAGTAGAAACCCGGATGGTCAGGAGTTCTAGGGAAGATCCTTCAGAATGCACAGGGGCTAGACCCTCATTTTTCCCAGAGGCCCTGAGTGGGAGGGACTTGCTTCAGGCTCCACCACCAGGACCAGCTAGTCAGCACTGCCTCCCTCGGTAAGTGATGTCTGTCTCTTGGGCTCTTCCATCCAGCCTGCCCACACCTGGAGCACCAGCCTGCAGCCCTCAAAGCCCCACCTGCTGGGCGGGGGGTTCAGATCACCCCGGTGTTTAAGAGCACAGCCCCTGCAGGCACTGGAACCTGACAGACCCGGGTGTGAGTCTCTGACCCTGCTTTATTAGCTGAGTGACCTTGGGCAAGAGTCATCACCTCTCTGAGTCTCAGTTTACTTGTCCCCAAGATGGGGATAGTTCTAGAAGTCAGCTCATAGGATTGTTGGGAAGTTTAAATGAACTAATATGCAAAGTTTATGACACAGCGCCTGGCCATTCACCTAGTGATTAATACTAACTGTTAGCATTTGCAGTACTAATAGTTGTTATTTTCATTGAGTCCTTGTTCTTGGTCATAGAGGCACTGGAGGAGGACCCTGAAGACCTGGCTTAGAGGACCTGCTCAGCACTATCTCACTTGATGTGCAGCCTCAGTTTGCCCATCTGTGAAGTCGGGTAAGTACCTCTGCTCTGCTTGCGCTCCAAGGTGGTTGCAAGATTCAAGAGATGTGTAAGTGCTGAAAACTATGCTGGTGGACACAGAGATGACCGCGTTGCCAGGAGTGGGGTCAGTGGTCAGATGGCCTCCAACTGTCAGCGTCTTCAGCTGGTCTCAGCTGCAGAGACCCGCCCTGCCCGAGATCATGCCCTCCCTGGGGGCAGGCTGCAGCCAGGGACGGAGCAAGCTGGGGGCATAAAGACCCAGCCATGTGGGTCCATGTGGGACACTCTGATGGGCACTGGCCAAGCCTTCATAACATCTTTTATTTTTCTAATTGACGTATAGTTGATGTACAGTATAAGTCACAGGTGTACGACATAGTGGTTCACAATTTTTATTATAAAATATTGGCTATGTTCCCTATGTTGTATAATCTATCCTTGTAGCTTATTCTATACATAATATTTTATACCTCTTAGTCCCCTACCATTATATTTCCCCTCTCCTCTTCCCTCTCCCCACTGGTAACCCCTCGTTTGTTCTCTATATCTGTGAGTCTGTTTCTTTTCTGTTAAACTTACTAGTTTGTCGTATTTTTTAGATTCCGCATATAAGTGATACAGTATTTGTCTTTCTCTGTCCGACTTGTTTCACTTAGCATAATGCCCTCCAAGTACATCCATGTTGTTGCAAATAGCAACATTTCATTCTTTTTTATGGCTGAGTAATATTCCATTGTATATATGTACCACATCTTCTTCATCCATTCACCTGTTGATGGACACTTAGGTTGCTTCCATATCTTGGCAATTGTAAATAATACTGCTATGAAAATTGGGGTGCATGTATCTTTTTGAATTAGTCTTTTCAGGGCTTTTTTGGATATATACCGAGGAGTGGAATTGCTGGGTTATATGATAGTTCTCTTTTTAGTTTCTTGAGAAACCTCCATACTGTTTTCCACAGTGGTGGCAACAGTTTACATTCCCACCTACAGTGGACAAGGGTTCCCTTTTCTCCACATCTTTGGCAACGTTTGTTATTTGTTTTCTTTTTGACGGTAGGCATTCTGACAGGGGTGAGATGATAACTCATTGTGGTTTTGATTTGCGTTTCCCTAATGATTAGCGATATTGAGCATCTTTTCATCTGCATGTCCTCTTCGGAAGAATCTATTCAGGTCTTCTGCCCATTTTTCAGTTGGGTTGTTTGCTTTTCTGATGTCGAGTTGTATGAACTGTTTATATAATTTGGATATTAACCCCTTATTGGCCATATCATTTGCAAATATTTTCTCCTGTCAGTAGGTTGTCTTTTCATTTCGTGGATGGTCTTTATAACATCTTGCACCCCAAACTTCACCTCCAACTGCTTCAGGGGAACCTGGCCTGCAAAAGCTATGTAGTAAAAAGGGTTATCTTGCTAACACGACTACCCTTATTACATAGAGAATACAATCCCCAGGGCCTGAAACACCCATCCCTGAAAAATCGGGCCTTGAACACCTGGCTCAGATTCCTGTAGATCTGGAAATACAGTTCAGTTTGGATGGACGCTCTCCTGATAAGAGTTGTTAGAGCTGCAGGAAAGGTAAGATGCAGGCTGGAAGGTGAGAAGGGCTACATGCCCTAACTCACACCTCTTTCTAGAAGACCCCTGACGGACCCTCAGCCGCGTTTGATGCACAGCAGTGACCTGATTCTTGGTGGGCCACCAAGGCCATGGTCAAACCACTGACCTCTGGAGGTGGCAGTAGAATTTTCACAGTTCACGATGAAATGAGAAAAGTGGGGATGATACAGTGAATTTAGGGACGTGACTACGCTGATGGTAATTTTTTGCTACTAACATGACTACATAGTGCTGATAATTGATTGTAGGGTTTAAAACAATACCTTTACTTGGCAAAAGAGCAAGCAAAAGAAGTTCTGCACCCTGGAAATCTAGGTCTGGGGACCACTGACAGGTCCCAAGTCACCCCAGGTAGGCTCCTCCCTGTGCCTTTGGCTAAGAGGCCTGATCACAGAAGAGGACTAGCAGACCTCTGACTTCAGTCTAGAAGGCAAGCTGGGCACCTTGGGCCCTGGCCACGTCTGGAACTGCTGATGGCTTGCTGACAGCCCTTCCTGGGGCCTCGGCCCCTCTGTAGATTGAGATGTAGGGGCGGTGCCCAAAGTGAGATTCTCAGAGAACTCAGAGGAGGGGCTGGTAAGGACAAGCCAGCCTTAAGATCTGCCCCTCAGCCCCCTTCCTCATGCCCTGCTAGAGGGGTAGTGAGGTCCAGCGTGGGTCAGTAGTGCCCCCCAGATGAGCTGTGAGACCCCACATCATCACTCCTGGACTACCCACCCACCAGGTGCCTGCCTGTGTGTCTCCCCGGCTCTGGGGCCGCCGCTAAGGACATGTTGCAGCAGCTTAACGAAGCGTGGCTGGGAACAATTTTACACCTCATTTGATTTATGTTCTGGGATTCGCTCCTCTCTAAGCCTCCCTCCCCCTGGAGGGAAGTGTGTGTTATCCACCCCGGCTCTCCTGCACTCCCACAGAGCCAGTGCCTGGGCCAGGAGGGGCAGCATCGGACAGACCCTAGGTCCAGAGTAAACAGCACTGTGACCTGCCCCTTCCTCCTGGGCTTTCTCTCCAGGTGCTCCTGAGCCAGGACGTCTGTGACTGAGGCCTTCGCATGTGGGCTTGGTGATGACCCAGAGAATCCCAGAACAGGGAGAGTCCTTGGGGATTGGTCCGCAACCCTCATCTGCCCCCTGTTGGAGAGAGTCCCCAGGGCCCTTGAGACCCTTCTGAAGGCCCCATTGCCAGCGTGTGGCAGACACCTGCCTCCCCTCTAGCAGTAAAGTGGGGGGGGGCTGGCATGGGGAGTCACCGGGTCAGCTGTGAGCCGGCCTTGCTGACAGCAGGAGCCTCTGGACTGGACCCTTTGTCCAGCAGTAACATTGACCTAGGCCGAGGAATGGATAAGCTAAGAAGGCATCTGGTCTACCTCCTTTATTGCAGGGGGAGGGAAGGCAGGTTCAGAGAGAGAGAGAGAGTAATTCCCTGCAAGACACACAGTCAGTAGGATACAGAGTCAGGGCTAGAACCCTGGCTTCACAACTCCAGGATTTCATCACCTTCTCCCTAAGAGGCAAGATGATTTCTACAGCCACATCCTCTCAACCATTCAGTTTTGAATGAATGCCTCCCAGGAGCCAGGCTTGGTGTTCAAAGAGCTTCCAGGTTGGTGAACACCTGCATGTGCTGGGATGTCCACATGGGAGAGACAGAAACACCTGCTCTTGGGACCCTTCTCATCCTGTGTACTTCTTCAACTAGCTGTTCCTTTAAATGCTACCAGTAAATTTAAGTGTTTCCCTAAATTCTGTGAGTTGTTATAGCAAATTATTATTATTATTTTTTCAGTACGCAGGCCTCCCACTGTTGTGGCCTCTCCCGTTGCGGAGCACAGGCTCCGGATGCGCAGGCCCAGTGGCCATGGCTCACGGGCCCAGCTGCTCCACGGCATGTGGGATCTTCCCGGACCGGGGCACGAACCTGTGTCCCCTGCATCGGCAGGCGGACTCTCAACCACTGCGCCACCAGGGAAGCCCTATAGCAAATTATTGAACCTGAGGAGAGGATCATGGGAACCCTCAATTTGTAGCCAAGTCAGACAGAAGTGTGGGTTACCTGGACACCCACCACTTGTGGTTGGCCTTGGAAGTGGGGGCAGTCTTGTGGGACTGAGCCCTTAACCTGCAGGGCCTGCATTAATGTCAGAATTGAATTAAATTATAGCACACCCAGTGGGTGTCTACAGAAAACTGGAGAATTTTTTGGTGCGGAAAATCCACACATTTGGTGTCAGAAGTGTTGTTGGTTGAGAAACCGTTTTTCTTTCAGAGACTGCTCTTGTTTTTGATGACCTTGACCAGTGTTGAGGAGTACTGGTCAGGTATGTTGCAGGAGGCCCCTCTGCTGGAATTTGTCTACTGTTTTTCTCATGATTAGACTGAGGTGATGGGTTTTGGGGAGGAAGATGGCCTAGGTAGAGTGCTATTTTCATCGCTCCATATTAAGAGTATATACCATCAACATGATTTACTGTAGTTGATGTTGGCCTTATTCACCTGGCTGAAGTAGTGCTCATTAGGTTTCTCCATGGTAGAGTTATTCATTCTCCCCACCCATCCCTTCCGCACTGTACTCTTTGGAAGAAAGTCACTATGTGCAGCCCACATTTAAACAGCGGGGAGTTGTGTGCCTCTTTCTTTAGAGTGGAGGATCTATGTAATTTATTTTAAAGCAACTTCCAGACATCGTATCATTTCACTCATAAATACTTCAGTATATGTCTCTAACAGATATGGACTTAACAACCACACAAAGAGCTGCATTACCACCATGCCAACCTACACCACCAACAATGATTCTTTAAAATCATTTAATACCCAGGCCGTATTCAGTCTTCCCTAATTGGCTGAAAAAGTATTTCTATGGTCGGTTTATTCAAATCATGATCCAAACAATATTCACCCATTGTATTTAGCTAACATGCTCTTAAATGACTTTCCATTTCTAAAGATTTTCCTTCTTTTACGGTTTTGTGCCTCTTATTTCCTGAGGAATTATGGTCAATTTTCCTAGCGAATCTTCTATGCTCCGGTCATGGGTGATTGCTATCTTATAGTTTTGTTTAACATGTCTTCTGGCCTCTGCGTTCCCTGGAAACTGGTAATTACCTCAGAAGCTTGGTCAGATTCAGGTTCATTATTTTGGTAAGGTGGTGCATCAGATCAGGATTCATAAATGCCCAGACATCCCACTTTTCATGGAGCTGAAATTGGTCAGGGGTTGACATGTTGTTAACATTTCTCCCATGGGCTTAGCACTTGTGGCTGGTTGATGCCTAGACAAATAGCCTCTTCACAAATCCCTTTCCTTCTTAAAGAAAGAAGTCAGTTTCTATTGCTTGCAACTAATAACTCTGATGGATAAATACAGGGTACCCAGTCTGGAAAATGCCTGATTAAGTGCCTACCCCTGATGTGGACATAGCACGGAAGTTGGGAGAGGACTCTGGAACCAGAACTGCCGGAGTTGTGGTCCCACCTCTACCACTGACTAGCTGTACGCTTTGGGCAATTTTCCTCAATTTTCTCATCTGTAAAATGGGGATGCTGATGATGAAAGCAATGCCTAGCTTATAAGGTTATAATCAGAATTAAAGTACTTAATGTTTGCAGAGCCTTTAAAACAGTACCTGGCACGCAGTAAGCAGTCAATTAATTGTTAACTGATATTACAATACTAATAATTTTTTATTTTATCTTATTTCCTAGTTCTCTTCTCTTCCTACCTCACCTCTTTGCCTTAGGTAATTTCACCCATTCCCATGAATTTGGCTATCATTTTCCCTAGTATCTCAATGCCAAGAAATAACTTAACTGAAAGATATTCACCATTGATATAATAGCTTTGTTTTGTTTTGTTTGGGGGGCAGGGAACCTACAGTAAATGCAAACACTAAGACATACGTCAGCTTCAGAATTGATAAAATGGCGGGTGGGTGGGATTTGTGCTCAGCCCTGAGAAGATTAGAAATACTCTGACAGCTTCCTAAGTTACACGAGCCAAAACAGCTCTCTACCCTGGAGGTCAGGGGCGTCTTGGTTGTGACCCTTCCTACTGATAAACTTGATTTACCTACAGCCTCTGTATCCTGGGGAGAAAAATATGTGAAGAGGGGCCTGGGCTTTTTGCTGAGTGCTGTGGGTGTTGGAAACTGGATGCTACCAGGACAGGGAGGTAGATTTGTCCCTGCCACCCTCGGGGAACATCCCTGGTGGAAAAGGGGCTCATTCTTAGATGAAAGGGGTCAATAGACATGGTCTCTGCCTTAGGACCACCAAGATGAAGCTGAGAAAGCAGCCCAATGTCTGGGTCATTGAGTGGCTGTTCCCAGATACAAATCTACGGGGTTTGGGCACTTTCTATAATTCTATTATAGTTGCCATTAGGGAGTTCCTTAGGAATCCCACCATGAGGGCCTGTGGAGAGAGGTCCACGGGTAAGGGACATAAGAGCTGTGCTGAGGCCACTGGTGGCAGCTCTCCAGCACTATAGGTCCACTCAGAGATTCCCTGAAGGACAGTAGTGAAGGGAAATCCTCCCAGTGGGCAGAACTTCGAGCAGGACACCTAGATGTTCATCTTACCTGGAAGGAAATATGGCTAGGGGTTTGGATCTATGTTCAGTCATGGACGTGGCTAATGGTTTGGTCAGGGACTTGGAAAGAGCACAATTGGAAATTTAATGGCGAGGAGGTCTGAGAAAGAGGTATTTGGATGGGTCTCTCAAAGTAGGCTCAGAGGTGAAGATATTTGCATGCCAAGTGAATACTCATCGAAGGGCAGCCTTGGCACAGAACGATCCTAATCATCAGGTCAACAAGATAACCCATTCTGTGTGTGTCACTGGACTCATAAACAAAGCAGCCATGGCAGCATGAATGGAGATTTTGCATGGGCCCAGCAACATGGACTTCTACTCACCAAGACCAATCTGGCTACAGTCACTTCTGAATCCCCAACCTACCTACCATAGCAGAAACCAACACGGAGCTCCCAATGTGGCATCACTATTTGTAGAGACCAGCCAAACACCTGACGGCAGGTCAATTACATTGGAACACTTCCATCTTGGAAGCACTTCTTTGTTTCTCCCACTGGGGGAGATGAATATTCTGGATATGGGTTTGTCTTCCTTGCCCATGATGTTTCTGCCCATATCACCATCCACAGACTTACAGCATATCTTATTTACTCTCATGGCATTTCACACAGCATTGCTTCTGACTGGGGAACTCATTTCACAGCTAATGGAGTGCATCCGTAGGCTTGTGCTCCTAGAATTAGCTAGTCTTACCATGTTCCCCGTCATTCTAAAACATCAACCTAGTAGGACAGGGGGAATGCTATTTGGAGACCTGGACTTGGAGTCAGACAAACCTGGGTATGCATTCTGCCTCTGACATGTACAGTTGGGTAGATTGGGTAAGCTACATGTCTGTTTCCAGATAAAGCAGAGTGAACACTAAAGATACGGTAACTATCATCATCACTCTTTTTTCTTTCTGGTTTGCTTGTGGTATATTATCATCATTCTTAACAAATAATTACAGGTGCTCCCAAAGATTTAGCTGTGTGGATGTCCATCATAGTATTGTTTATAGTAGTCAAAACTTGGAAACTACCTAAGTGTCCATTAACTGAGGATTGTTTAATTCTCAGTTAATCACCCCATCAGTTGAATTAAATACTCTGCAGCTGTGTATGTTTTAGAAGAGTATTTATTAAACAGGTATTCATGATACACTATTACGTGGAAAAGGCAAGTTATAAAATAGTATATGCTGGGTGATTTCATTTTAGTGTTTTTTAAAAGCTATATATCATGCATAAAAATAATGCTTGAATTATATAAAGTATAATGGACATAGTTGTTATTATCTCTGAGAGATGGGAAATTGGGTGAATTTCATTTTCTCCTTTTGCTTATCTATAATTTCTAAATTGCATTTGTAGTATAAGAAAAAGTACCCCCCCCCAAAAAAAAAACAACCCCAGTGTTTTTAATGTAGACAGGCAGAGGGAGAGACTAGGTGAGGTCTGAAAGCCACATCCTTAGGTAGGCTTATCCTACATCTGGGAGGATACTGGCTGGCTGGAAGGAGATTTCAGCCACCTCATTTCTGTAACCTCCAGAGCACGAGCCTTCCTTGGCATGACTCCATCCTTCCTCTGGCAGCCCCTAGCCTCCCTGTAATGACTGGGAGAGAATTCCTTAACCCTATCCACTGATAGGATGGGAGAATGTCACAGCAGTCGCCTCTGGGACCAAGACCAGGTATGCCATATTCAGGACATCAGACAGGAATGTGGCTGCCTGGGACAGATGGGCCTGGATCCAATACCTGGACTGTGTGTATTGGCTGAGGTTCACAAAGACGCTGGACTTCAGGCTGGAGATTGAAAATATTTTTCAATGGAGCCCCAGTATTTGACTGGAGAAACAATATTCCTTCTCTGGATGTCGAACATCCGGATAAACAGAAGCCTTTTTTTCCACCTTCGCTCTTCCCCAAGCGTTACAAAGGATGCTCTGACATAGGTTTTTGGAAGGGAGTCACCACACCAGGGTGAAGGCCAGCTTGAGCCACAGGGAGTGCTTATTTTTAAAGGAGAGGGAAACGTGTGGCCCATCACAGCTTTGCTCAAAGGGCCTGGCTTCCTCAGGAGAAAGGGTGTGGGCTAGCAGGACCTGTCTTCTTGACACAGAGGACTCAGAGAGTGTGGTGGGTGTCTAAGCCCCTGCCCTGGCAGGAGGCTGGGGCAGGGCAGGACTGAGGAGGGGTCTGGCAGGGAATATATCCCACCCAGAGCTGAGCTGTGGGTACAGCCATAGTCAGGGAGCTGTGAAGGGGTCAGGAGAAGAGAAGGAGGTTGAGGGCAGACATTAGTTGAAGAACTCCCATTATTTTTACTGAACTGGAACCCAGGGACGACCAAGCCACAGAAAGCCAATCTCACCCAGCAGCTGGGCAAATCCAGTGGATTTGGCTAAACCCAGAAATTAAATGAAGGCATTCCTAGCAAGTCTTCCCCCAAATACAACCGGCACTTGGGGTAACCACAGGTGAGTTTAAGGGAAAGAGGGCAGAGAGGAGAATACACCTAAACCTTTCTCAAGTTGGAAAATGAATCATGAAAATGTCCCCAATTCCTTGGGTTCCGTTGAGCAACATCTTAGCTCCATTCAGCCAGTGACCCCTAGGCTGGGCTTTCTGTCCCCTAAGTCACTGCTTATCTCCACCTTGCAGACACAGCCTGCTTCCTGACACATGGCCACTCTGCCTGGATCTCTGGACCCCTCCCCTGGGCCAGGATAGAAATACCTCCTTCCAACCATTCATCCTGGTCCAGCTCATCCTGAGCCAGTGGGCAGCCCTGTGGGGCAGACCCACTGACCTGTCTTTTCCTCTGATGGGACATGGTGACCCTGCCCATCTCAGTGTCAGGCCTTTACTCTGTAATAATCATACCTTTACAGGCAGAGCCAGCGCTCCCTCGAGTAGCCTTCTGTCACAGATGCTCAAAATGAAGACTCAGCTGCTTTGACTTGGTGGGATAAACTTGAGCCTCTTCGTCAGGATCTTTTTGGAGAATCTCGTATAGGGCTTCCCTGTTCGTATAGACTGGATTCAGCCCAGCCCCCCAGGCTTGTATGGAAATCCCAGCTCCTCTGCAAAGGCTCCAACACTGAGCCCTCTCGATTCCATTGCCAGTCTGTCACTTCCTCTCCACCTTCACTACCTCTCCCTGGTTCAAACCACCTTTCTCTCTTCTGGATTACTGCGATAGCCTCCTTCCTCTTTCCACTCTGGTCTCATCCAACCCCCTCACTACACAGAAGTTCCCCTGCTGAAATCCTTTCCCTGGTCCGCCATCACACACAGAAAACAACCCAGGCTCCTCAGCCAGTGACCCCGACATCTGTCCTTGCTTATAGCTCATCTTCACCTGGAGTCCTCTGTACCTTGGTGGGCCACACTGGCCTTCTCTGTGCTTCTCTCTGTGCCCACCACTTTCCTGCCTCAGGGCCACCCCAGTCATGTTCCCACTGCCTGGAACACACTCTCCTCACTAGGCTGGCTCTTTGTAATTCTTTGTCGATCACGTCCAAGTTTTAGAGAGACTTTCTCTGACCATCCGAGCCAAGAAAGTCCCTCATGGCATTCTTCCCTTTCCTCATGGCGCTTACCATACTTGAAGGTGGGTCTCTAATTGTGCCCTCACTTGTTTAATGTCTACCTTGACCACTGGACCATGAATTCCATTAGGGCAAAAACCACCTCTGCACTATTCATCCGTGTCTGGCATCTCCCATGTAATAGATGCTCAGAAATATTTCCTAAGTGAGTGAATAGGTAAAAGAAGGAAAGAGACGGGGATACAACTGGCAAAGGTGCCAGGAGGCCTCGTGGTTTAATAACAAAGGGTGCACCCTGGGGTTGGATCGTCCTTGCCTGGCACTGGGCTCTGTGGCATCCTAACTGTGTGATGTGGGGCAGATTACTTAACCTCATTGAGCCTTAGTTTCCTCATCTGTAAAATAATGATTATAATAATTTCCTTTCTGGGTGGTTTTGAAAGTTAAAGGAACGTATTTAGAGAGTCTGACCCAAATGCCTGACACTAAACAGGTCTGTTTATCCAAAAAATCCCACATATTGGAAGTACGTGTATATGAAATAGATAGACAACAAGGACCTACTGTATAGCACAGGGAACTCTCTCTCCCTCTCTCCCTCCTCTCTCTCTCTCTCTCTCTCTCTCTCTCTCTCTCTCTCTCTCTCTCTCTCTCTCTCTCTCTCTCTCTCTCTCTCCCCCTCTCTCTCTCTCTCTCTCTCTATATATATATATATATATATATTTACACACACACATCTCTATATATGGAACTGAATCGCTTTGCTGTACACCTGAAACATTGTAAGTCAACTATACTTCAATAAAAAAAAAAAAAGAAAGTACAGAGTGGGCCAGACCCGTGCTGTGGCCAAGGGCCTACACAGGCCCCACACTCAGGGAAGATACCATTTAGAGGTTCTGTAAATCTCAGCTATTCATAGTAATAGTCCTACTGCTACTACTACTAAAAAACAAAATGTTAGGAAATTCTCTAGCCAGAGTGAATGAGCCAAGCCCCATGAAAGCCCGCCGGGGAGAACCAGGATATGAGAGAAGGGAACAGGGTGTGAAGAAAAAATACAGGAGCGAGTGTGTGGTTTACTATAAATCGTCCTTTGATCTTTCTTTCATAGTTGACTTAGATTTTCCACTTAACTGAGTTCAAGAATTCTGTGACTAAAGTATTCATTCGCTGAATGGGTATTTGTGTGTGTGTGTGTTTACATATATATATATATATATAAAAATTCAGGAGGGAGAGGTTCAGAGGCAAATTTGACATAGTCTGTCCTCAAGAGGCTTACAGGGGAACAAGATGCACACAAAAAATCCTATCCCAAGGCAGACTTTAAAGAGACACAGATGAAGGACAATGGGGTTGTGGAGACAGAAGTAATAGACTTCGTGGGGACATGGCGTTTGAATAAACTTAAGGACACATGAGCGAGAGAAAGGAGGAAGGAGTGTGATAACAGGGAGAGAAATAGGACCTGTTTCCAAACCCTGGCTTACAATTTGCACCCTGAAAAGTTGGTTTCTCTGAGCCTCAGTTTTCTCATCTGTGAAGTGGGGATAATACCTCTGCAGTACTGTGATTATTTTGTGTGGTCATCTACACACACACGCGCACATGCACACACGTGCACAGTTTTCCTGGGAAAGGTCAGAGCCGTGAGGCTGAGAAACACCTCTTGAGGTTCTGGGGAGCTCACCAGTGAGCTCATCCTCACTCCTGTCCTCCCTGCAGGGGAAAGCTACATTCCTTAGGCCTGGGGGGCATGTGGTTCATGATGGTGTTTGGAGAAAGTGGTGATGGCAGTGGTGCCACATCCTGCCTGGCTCGCTGCTCCACACCCTTCCCCTTAAACCATCTGAGATAGAAGCAGCACTTCCGAAATCCCAGCTCACTCCCATTCCCAGTGAGAGGACTTTCAGGAACCCTGGGCTGGGCCCAGCATCCAAGCCAGCATGAGCCACGAACCCAGGGTACCCAAGATGCCAATGGGCTGAAGTGGGGCATGGCAGACACTGGCTGGCTGTTCACCCAACCCACGTCCTCATCTTCCTGGGCTCGCAGCTAGACTCCATCCTTGTAGTTGGGCAAGGCCATACAGCACAGTTCTCATCAATGAAAACTGATAGATGTGTCCTCTTTCCAGGCCTGACCAATAAAACCTTTTCATACTCCTTCTCTTGGTCATCTGATGATGATCCCCCAGCCTGAATTTGGAAGATGTTTTAAAGGTGGCATAGCTGCCATCAACCACAGTCTCTGAGTACATGGAGAAGGATGGTCCCCTTCCCCATTCACCACACTTGAACTCCAATCTAGGACTGCCCTGGACTGTTAGATGAGACATGAAGTGAACTTCCTTTATGTTTATCCATTATATGTTGGGGTCTATTTTCTTTTCCTCTTTTTTAAAAATGAATTTATTTATTTTATTTTATTTATTTTTGGCTGCATTGGGTCTTCGTTGCTGCGCGCAGGCTTTCTCTAGTTGTGGCGAGCGGGGGCTACTCTTCGTTGCGGTGCACGGGCTTCTCACTGTGGCGACTTCTCTTGTTGCAGAGCACGGGCTCTAGGTGCGCGGGCTTCAGTAGTTGTGGCACGTGGGCTCAGTAGTTGTGGCTCGTAGGCTCTAGAGTGCAGGCTCAGTAGTTGTGGCACACGGGCTTAGCTGCTCCGTGGCATATGGGATCTTCCCAGACCAGGGCTCGAACCTGTGTCCCCTGTATTGGCAGGCAGATTCTTAACCACTGCACCACCTGGGAAGCCTTTGGGGTCTATTTTCTACAGCAGCAATACCTAACTAATACACCAGAGTAGGGACTCTCCCATCTGAGGAGGACCGAAGCAGGAAGGGCCAAAGGAGCAGTTCTCAGTCGGCATCCTTGGAGGAGGCAAGATGTTGTGACCAAGGTGCCTAAATATGAAATGAAAGCTCTGTGGGGTGAAAATGGAGTTGAGGGTTAGGAGCTGGGCCAAGTAGGGTGAGAGATAGAGGGGGATGGGTCACTGGGGGCTGTTGAAAGCATTGCAGTTAGGCCTAGCTTGTTCTTGTGAGTTGAGCTGATTTGAAGGTTGCAGCCATTGCTCTTGTAGTGGAACCTGCCTCACACCTGGCGTTTACGTCCTGCCCTCGACCCAATCCCTGCCTCAAGCCCAAGGCTTGGTAACTGGGATCCCCCTGATTGGTACCCACTCTGCAGCCTGACGGCCGCATCTGTTTTACACATGAGGAAAAGTAGACCCAGAAAAATGAAGGGACTTATTCATAAAGCCCAAATTGATCTTTCTACCTGGTCTTGGCCAGAGAGCACAATTTCCAGCAAAGTCCTACCTCTTTAATGCCCTGGTCAGAGCCTTCCCAAAGGACTGCTTCTGGAAAGCTAGATTTCCAAGCCTGGCCATTGAGAATGAAAAGAAGCTGGTTTCTTCTGGTCCCCAAGATAAACAAACTGGTCAATTTTCTGTCGGTCCCAAGGCAGCTCTTCACTGCCCTGGAGCCAAGCAGACACTAGGCAGTCTGTGTGCAGGTCTGAGGCTGCAGCACCCCTTGGCTCGTAACAGCTTCGTGACTTCTCGGAGGGCGCTGGCCTCAGCTCAGACCACTTGGGTGGAGGGAGAAGAAGTTGAAGACACAACTGCGCTTCTCGTAAAGGTCTCTAAAAATAAAGGCAGAGTTAACCTAGTGAGGGTCTGCAGGGATGCTGGTCTGAGAGAAGTGTATTAATCTGAATTCTCCAGTTAAACAGAACTAATGGAATATATAAATATGCATATACATGTATATATAAAAACATATACATATGGGTATATATAACATATATATGTAGATATATAACATACATATAGTACTGATTTGAATCAGTACTGATTCAAATGTTAATCGCATCTGGAAATGCCCTCACAGAATAATGTTTAACCAAATATCTGGGTACCCCATGACCCAGTCAAGTTGACACAGAAAATTAACATCACAAGAAGGAATGCAGAGGTTCCTGACTAGGGCAACGAGGCTAAGAAAAGAGTGCAAAGCAAGCCTTCTCCTAACAAGATCTGCATCCCAAGATCAAAGCTTTCAGCTTCTGATCAATCTTAGGTTAAGGGCGGTTCTGAGGAACTGAAAACTAGACTCAATCTAGTTAAACAATAAAAAGAATGTATTGGTTTTTGTACCTGAAAATGTTAGAAGTGTGAGCGGCAGGCAAAGCTTGATCCGTGGTTCAAATATGGCACTAAGAGGGCTTCCCTGGTGGCGCAGTGGTTAAGAATCCACCTGCCGATGCAGGGGGACAGGTTCGAGCCCTGTCCGGGAAGATCCCACATGCCGCGGAGCAACTAAGTCCGTGCACCACAACTACTGAGCCTGCGATCCAGAGCCCGCAAGCCACAGCTACTGAGCCTGTGTGCCTAGAGCCCGTGCTCTGCAACAAAGAGAAACCACCGCAGTGAGAAGCCCACGCACCACAACGAAGAGTAGGCCCCGCTCACCACAACTAGAGAAAGCCTGTGTGCAGCAACAAAGACCCAACACAGGAAAAAATAAATAAATAAATTTATTTAAAATATATATATATACATATGTATGGCACTAAGAATCCAGTTTCTTTCTGTCTCTCTTTTCTTCCTTCCATGGAATCACTGGGTTGTCTGAGTTAGCAAAAAAGAAATACAGGCTGTCTACTTAAATTTGAATTTCAGATTAACAATGAATTTTTTTTTTTAGTATAAATATGTCTCATGCAACATTTGGGGCCTATTTATACTAAAAATTATTTGTTGTTTATCTGAAATTCAAATTCCTCAGGGTGTCGTATTTTTATGAGACAACCCTATCCTAAGCCTAGCCCTGCCCCTCTTTGTTTGGTAGCTCCTATAAATAAGAGGGGACAGTTCTTTTCCAGAGCCTCAAGCAGACACCTCCCTGTATCTTGGCCCGAAATGCCTGTTTCTGAACCAGTTTCTGTGGCCAGGGAATAAGATGAATTGATTGGCTTAGTAAGGAGGCCAGAGGCCTTTGGGGAAAGGAGAAGAGGATAATGGATGTTTTGGGGGGCACCCAAAAGATGTCTACTACCTTGGACTTTCCTGTATCAGTCACAGAATCCAAGGTCCTCAAGGTTGGATGGGACCCTAAAGATCACTTAGTCCAACCTGTGATATGATGCCCGAATCCCCCCCATAATATCCCAGTCTTTATGTTCATATCTCTAGTGACAGGGAATTCACTTTCCTCCAAGGAGCTCATTCCATCAGCAGCCTTGACTGTTGGAAAGTGCTAGCTGAAATTTTCCTTTTCTTGTATCTTCCATTCATTGGTTCCAGTGCTAACTAGAGGTATCTGCAGGGCAGTTTTCTAAACCAACTTGGGATGAATGACTACATAGTATGCACCATGCACTTGGCTGTGTGCTTTCACATTTCACCTCATTTCATCCTCCCAATGCCCTGTGAAATACGCTAGTCCCTTCTAATGGATACAGAAACTTGGGAGTTAAGCCCCTTGCCCTGATTACACAGCTAGTGGCCGAACTGGATTTGAGCACACATTAGCCCTGGTGTCCCACCCACCTGCCCCTCCACCGTGATGAGGAACCCACAGACTTTCACATATTTGATGACAGTGTCCCAGCTCCCTTGTTCTCTTAGGACCTTGCTCTCAGTGACCTTCACTCCTTAAAGTCGGTATCCCAGACGGAACACGCTGCTCAGATGTGGTCAAGCGTGAAAGAATTGTGGAGGAGGAGAAGCAAGCAGTCTGCAGAGTTTTATATACAAATCACCCATCGGTTGATTTCATCCAGTTGGCAGCAGAAGCTGAGTGCCTGGTATGTGCAGCCACCCTGTGAGGCACTGAGGATGAGGACAGAAAGAGTGAGAACAAGAGAGAGGGAAAACAAGAGAGACAATACAGTCTGTAGCAGGAAGGAGCTCATGCCCCAGAAGGGGAAACATGTGAAATCAACCATTACAGTAAAATGTGATATATACATACTTGACTATATCAGCATGGATAGAATACTGTGGGTCTGGTTATGAGAAGTCAAGGGGAAAAGGGCCCTAGAGGCAGGAGGAACAGCCTAGGCAAAGCACAGAGTGGTGAGTTCCTGCCTTCAGACAGAGAAGTGAGGGAGAACCTAGATGGGAAGGTGCTTGGTTGAAAGACCACTGTGTCCATGTACCACTGTGATTCTAATAACGTGAAGCGTTTTTACTCTTGGCCCAGGCCTGCCTTCTTGAAACCCCATACTGTTTCTGCAGAAAACACTCTCCCTACATTTCAACAAATTGGAGATTTATTCCCACAGAGGAAACTGGGTTTTGGCATTTGAAAACATCATAAATGGGCCAAGGACACAGGCAGTTCACACAAAAGGAAATATGGTTAGTAACCCAATGTGAGGAAACACAGCCGACCTGGCCAGGAATCAAAGAAATGCAAATTGAAACAACGGAGGTGCACACTTCCACCTATTAGATTAACAGCCATGACAAAAAAGGTTTCGGTGGTTAAACCTTTAGATGGTTAAACTGTTGTGGAAAGCAGGGACAGCTACAAGATCTTCAGGGCTCAGTACAGACTGAAACTGCAGGATCTCTTGTTCAAAAATTATTAATAATTTCAAGACAGCAACAGCAGAGCATTAAACCGGACTCGTCTAAGTCCTTGTTGGATGTTGTATAAATGAGTACAGCCCTGTTATGGGAGAAGAAGTGTCCCTTCTCCGACCCAAAGTCCATCCCTTTACCTGTGTTTCAAACCTCATCCCTCCCACCTGCTCAGGGACTATATTATCTATTGTCACTTCTCTTCTGCTCGCAACCAAGTTTTCCCACCAGCAGTCACCATACACACAAGTCCTCCTTTTGGGGGAAAAAAAAAAAAAAAAAACCCACAAAACCAAAAACCCTCCCTCAACGTTTCACCCTGTCTTTTCCAGCTACTCTCCCGGTTCTCCATCTCAGCCATGCTTCTGGAAAGGTCTGTATAGACATGCTATCCCAGTGTCCTTATTTCCCATTCATTTATCCAGGCTGCTTGCCCCTCCATCATTACATGTCTTGCCAAGGTCACCATTGATCTCGACTCATTTGCTGGGACCTTTCGGCAGCATTTGACACTGGTAACCACTCTCTCCTCCCTCTACCACTCTTCCCTTGGCTTCTGTGACATCATGTCCCCCTGGCTTTCCTCCCATGTCTCCTTCAGTCTTTTTGGCCAGCTGTATCCCTCCATCTGAAAGTGAAAGTTCCTCGCTCACCTGGTCTGGACTCTGTTCACCCTCAACCTTTCTCCTTAGGCAAGTTCATCCATGCCTGTGGCTTTAGTCACCGTTTGTCCATTGATGACTCGTAAATTCATGGCTGTAACCCAAACTCTGGTCTGAGTTTCAGACCCATAGTCCAGCTGCTCACGTGGCAGCTCCACTTGCCTATCTCAAAAACACCTTGAACTCCTTATGTACAAAACCAGCCCCCTACTGGTCCTCTTCCCTTGTTCTCTGGATCTGTGAAGGGCATCACTGTTCATCCTGTTCCTTATACCAGAAATCTAGCAGTTGCCCCTCATATATCCTTCTCCTTCCTCTTCCCCACACATCTTAAATCTGCTACCGAGTCTTGTCAATCTTACCTCCTCAATATTTCCTAAATATGTCCACTTATCTCCATTTCTATCCCTATTCACATCCTCTAAGCCACTATCACCTTTCACCTTGACCACCGCAACAGCTGCCCATTGGTACCCCCATCCCTTCTCAAACTACCTCCCCCTACATACTACAGCCATATTGAGTGTTTCAAAGCCCACACCCAGTTCAGGAGGGTCCCGTTGCTCTCAGGATAAAGACCAACACCCTTCTGATGGTCTGCAGGCCCTGCCTGATCTTGCCTCAGGCTCTCCCAGCAATTTGAGCTCCATCTATTGTGGTCTCCTCAGCTCTGCCGAAAGGCATCTGTACACGCTGCTCCCTCTGTCTAGAATGCTGTTCTTTCCTCCCTTTTGGTCAAATTAGCTCCCAGTCATCCTTATTCCCCAGCTCAATCACTTTTTCCTTAGGAAATCCTTCTGTTAACCACCAAGCAAAGTAGGGTTCCACCATGAAATGCTTTTATAGCTTCGTGTCTCTCTCCTTAGTAATGCTTAACATGGTTATAATTTTATCCATCTGTGTGATGACCTGATCAGGTTCATGTCCCCAGCTAGAGGGTAGGACCCATGAGCGTAGACTGTATGTTCTTCCGTAACCCCAGTGCTTAATCAGTGTCTGGCCAGAAGAAAGTGCTCAAGAAATATTTGATGAATGAATGAATGGACATGCATTTAACAGTATATGTTGAGAACTATAGAAATGTTCATGTTTTGATCCAATAACCCCACTTCTAGGAATTTATCCCAAGGAAGTTATCCAAAAAAAAAAAAAAAAAAGGGAGAGAACATTTTTTATACATGAAGATATTACCACATTCTTTTTTAGTAGAACATTTTTTTTTTTTTTTTTTTTTTGCGGTACGCGGGCCTCTCACTGTTGTGGCCTCTCCTGTTGCAGAGCACAGGCTCCGGACGCGCAGGCTCAGCGGCCATGGCTCACGAGCCCAGCCGCTCCGCGGCATGTGGGATCCTCCCGGACCGGGGCACGAACCCGTGTCCCCTGCATCGGCAGGCGGACTCTCAACCACTGCGCCACCAGGGAAGCCCCAGTAGAACATTTTTAAAAGACATATAGGTGTCCAGCAATATGGGAAAAGTTATAGAGTAGTAGATCCATAAAGTAAACAACATGGTCATTTAAAAACAATTGTGAAACTAAGTAGCAATACGGAAAACACTTTACAATGTTACAATTGTTTTTCCAAAGCTGAATGCAAAATTGGAGTTTCACAACTATGTAAAAATGTTTTATGCATGCAGACAAGTACCAGATGGGAACAAGGAAAAATGAGTTGATTTGTCAGAAAAAGTGGATCATGATTGAATTTTCCATTTCATTTTGATTCCTCTTAGTGTAGTTGTATTGTTTTTGCTCAAATAATACCTTAATGTATTCTGTGAGTTTCAGCTATAATCATAAGCTGAATGAAAGGTCCGTGTTAAGCTGAGGAGCCATCAAAGCACAAATGCCTAATACATAGTGTTATTTTAGAACAACCTATTTACCACTTTTAAAACAGATCCCATGATAATTATACCTTATGTTTATAATATTTTACGTGTGGACATGTGTTTTGTAAACACAGGAGTAAATGAGATCCATTATATGGTAGGTGTGTGTTAAACTTTTATTTTCCCCACTTTTGTGAACGAGTTGTTATTATTTTATTTAAAAATAACAGTTGTATCTATTTAAGGTATACAACATGATGATTTGATATACATACTTTAACTTTTTTATTGAAGTATAGTTGATTTACATATGTTGTGTTAATTTCTGCTATACAGCAAAGTGATTCAGTTATACATATATATCCTTTTCATATTCTTTTCCATTATGGTTTATCACAGGATATTGAATATAGTTCCCTGTCTATACAGTAGGACCTTGTTGTTTATCCATTCTGCTAATCCCAAACTCCCAATCCTTCCCTCCCCCATCCCCCCTCCTCCTCGGCAACCACAAGTCTGTTCCCTATGTCTGTGAGTCTGATTCTCTGTGGTAGATAAATTCATTTGTGTCATATTTTAGCTTCCACATATAAGTGATATCATATGGTATTTGTCTCTCTCTTTCTGACTTACGTCGCTTAGTATGATAATCTCTAGATCCATCCATGTTGCTGCAAATGGCATTATTTTGTTCTTTTTTATGGCTGAATAATATTCCATTGTATATATGTACCACATCTTCTTTATCCATTCATCTGTTGATGGACACTTAGGTTGCTTCCATGTCTTGGCTATTGTGAATAGTGCTGCTGTGAACATAGGGTGGTATACATGTACATGTTGGAATGATTACTACAGTCAAGCTAGTTAACATATCTCCTCACATAGGTACCTTTTCTTTTTTCTTTTGGTGTGATAAGAGCACCTGAAATCTACTTTTCTGGCAAATTTCCGGTATTAAATACATTATTATTAACTATAGTCATCATCATGCTGTACATTAGATCTCTTGAATTATTCATCCTGTATAACTACAACTTTGTATACTTTGACCAACATCTCCCCATTTCCCCCACCTCCCTGCCCCTGATAACCACTATTCTACTATCTGCTTCTGTGAGTTTGACTCTTTGTTTTTAAATTTATTTATTTTTGGCTGCATTGGGTCTTTGTTGCTGCACTCGGGGTCTCTCCGGTTGCGGCGAGTGGGGGCTACTCTTTGTTGCGGTGCGTGGGCTTCTCATTGTGGTGGCTTCTCTTGTGGAGCACGGGCTCAAGGTGCGCGGCCTTCATTAGTTGTGGCACGGGCTCAGTAGTTGTGGCTCATGGGCTCTAGAGCGCAGGCTCAGTAGTTATGGCGGACAGGCTTAGTTGCTCTGTGGCATGTGGGATCTTCCCAGACTCAGGCTTGAACCTATGTCCTCTGCATTGGCAGCAGGCGGATTCTTTTTCTTTTTTCTTTTTTTTTTTTTTTTTTGCAGTACGCGGGCCTCTCACTGTTGTGGCCTCTCCCGTTGCGGAGCACAGGCTCCGCACGCGCAGGCTCAGCGGCCATGGCTCACGGGCCCAGCCGCTCCGCGGCATGTGGGATCTTCCCGGACCGGGGCACAAACCCGTGTCCCCTGCATCGGCAGGCAGACTCTCAACCACTGCGCCACCAGGGAAGCCCACAGGCAGATTCTTAACCACTGTGCCACCAGGGAAGTCCCGAGTTTGACTCTTTTATTTAATTAATTTATTTTTTTAACTCCACTTGTTTATTTATTTATTATTATTTTTAAACTATTTATTTATTTGGCTACGCCAGGTCTTAGTTGCGGCACACAGGATCTTTAGTTGTGGTGTGCGGGATCTTTTTAGTTGCAGCATGCGAACTCTTAGTTGTGGCATGTGGGATCTAGTTCCCTGACCAGGGATTGAACCCAGGCCCCACCCCCTGCATTGGGAGCGCAGAGTCTTAGCCACTGGACCACCAGGGAAGTCCCGAGTCTGACTCTTTAAGATTCCATATATAAATGAGATCATGCAGTATTTGTCTTTCTACGCCTTGCTTGTTTCACTTAGCATAATGTCCCCCACGTTCATCCATGTTGTCACAAATGACAGAAAAGGGAGAATAATATTCTTCTGTGTGTGTATGTGTGTGTGTCTGTGTGTGTAATCTTTATCCATTCATCTGATGATGAACACTTAGGTTGATTCCATATCTTTGCTATTGTGAATAATGCTACAATGAACATGGGAGTGCAGATATCTCTTCAAGTTACTGATTTCACTTCTTTTGGATATATACCCAGAAGTGGGATTGCTGGATCATATAGTAGTTCTACTTTTAATTTTGGTGGGGGGAACCTCCATACTGTGTTTCCATCATTTACATTCCCACCAACAGTGTATTACAAGGGTTCCCTTTTCTCCACAGCCTCACCATTTGTTGTCTTTTTTCTTTTTTTTATAATGGCTGTCCTAATAGTAGTGAGGTGATTTCTCACTGTGGTTTTTTAAAGGTATTTATTTATTTATTTAAGCTGCACCGGGTCTTAGTTGCGGCACGTGAGATGTTTGTTGCCATGTACGGGATCTTCATTGCCGCATGTGGACTTTTTAATTGTGGCATGTGGGATCTTTAGTTGCGGCATGCATGTGGGATCCTGTTCCCTGACCTGGAATTGAATCCGAGCCCTCTGCATTGGGAGGGAGGAATCTTAGCCACTGGACCACCAGGGAAGTCCCCTCACTGTGGTTTTGATTTTCATTTCCCTGATGATTGTCGATGTTGAGCATCTTTTCATATACCTTCCAGCCATTTGTATGCCTTCTTTTGAGAAATGTCTATTCAGGTTCTTTGCCTATTTTTTAATCAGGATATTTATTTTCTTGTTGAGTTATTGAGCTCCTTAATATATTTTGGATATTAACCTCTTATCAGGTGTATGGTTTGCAAATGTTTTCTCGCATTCTGTAGGTTGTCTCTTCACGTTATTGGTTGTTTCCTTTTCTGTGCTGGAGCTTTTTAGTTTGAAGCAATCCCACTGGTCTATTTTTGCTTTTGTTGCCTATGTTTTCGGGGTCATATCCAAAAAAATCATTGCCCAGACCAATATCAAAAAGCTTTTCTCGGGCTTCCCTGGTGGCGCAGTGGTTGAGAGTCTGCCTGCCGATGCAGGGGACACGGGTTCGTGCCCCGGTCCGGGAAGATCCCACATGCCGCGGAGCGGCTGGGCCCGTGAGCCATGGCCGCTGAGCCTGCGCGTCCGGAGCCTGTGCTCCGCAACGGGAGAGGCCACAACAGTGAGAGGCCCGTGTACCGCAAAAAAAAAAAAAAAGCTTTTCTCTGTTTCCTTCCAGTAGTTTTATAGTTTCAGGTCTTACATTTAAGTATTTAATCCATTTTGAGTTGATTTTTGTATATGGAGTGAGATAGGGTAAAATAAGGACACATTTCGTTCTTTTGCACATGGATAACCAGTTTTTCCAACACCATTTATTGAAGAACTGTTCTTTCCTCGTTGTGTGTTCTTGGCATCTTTGTCAATGCCAACTGACCATGAATGAGTGGGTTTATTTCTGGGTTCTCTAGTATGTTTCATTGGTCTATATATCTCTTTTTATGTGTTTTGATTACTATAGTGTTTTATTATATTTTGAAATCAGGCAGTGTGATGCCTTCAACTTTGTTCTTTTTGCTCAAGTTTGCTTTGGCTATTCACAGTCTTTTGTGGTTCCATATTAATTTTAAGATTGTTTTTTCTATTTCTGTGGGAAAATGTCATGAGAATTATGATCGGATTACATTGATTCCGTAGATTGCTTTGGGTAATATGAACATTTTAACTATATTAATTCTTCTAATCCATGAATATAGGATATCTTAAAATTTATTTTTGTCTTCAGTTTTTTTAAAAATCAATGTTCTGTAGTTTTCAGTGTATAGATCTTTCACCTCCTTGGTTAAACTTATTCTAAAATATTTTTTGATGCTACTGTAAATGGAATCTTTTTCTTAGTTTCTTTTTTGTATTGTCCCTTATTAGTATATAGAAACACAACTGATTTTTTTTTTTTTTTTTTTTGTGGTACGCGGGCCTCTCACTGTGTGGTCTCTCTCATTGCGGAGCACAGGCTCCGGACGCACAGGCTCAGCAGCCATGGCTCACGGGCCCAGCCGCTCCGCGGCATGTGGGATCTTCCCGGACTGGGGCACGAACCCGTGTCCCCTGCATCGGCAGGCGGACTCTCAACCACTGCGCCACCAGGGAAGCCCACAACTGATTTTTATATGTTGATTTTATATCCTGAAACTTTACTGAATTCATTTATTAGTTCTAACAGTTTTCTTGGTGGAGTCTTTAGGGTTTTCTATATATAAGATCACGTCATCTGCAAACAGAGACAAATTTAGTTCTTCCTTTCCAATTTGGATGACTTTTATTCATTTTCTTGCCTAATTGCTCTGGCTAGGACTTCCAATATTATGTTAAATAGAAGTGGCAAGAGTAAGCTTCCTTGTCTTGTTTCTGATCTTATAAGAAAAGCTTTGAGCTTTTCACCATTGACTATGATGTTAGTCATGGGCTTGTCATATATGGCATTTATTATGTCAAGGTACATTCCTACTATACGTAATTTCTTGAGAATTTTTTTTCATAAAAGAATGTTGAATTTTGTCAAATGCTTTTTCTGCATCTTTTGAGATGATCTGATGGGTTTTATCCTTTATTCTGCTAATGTGATATATCACATCTGTTGATTTGCATATGTTGAACCATCCTTGCATCCCAGGGATAAATCCCATTTGATCATGGTGTATTGTGGGATCTTTTAATTTTGGGACTTCCCTGGTGGTCCAATGGTTAAGACTTCGCCTTCCAATGCAGGGGTTGCGGGTTTGATCCGTGGTCAGGGAGCTAAGGTCCCACATGCCTCATGGCCAAAAAACCAAAACATAAAGAAAACCAGAAGCAATATTGTAACAAATTCAATAAAGACTTTAAAAATGGTCCACATCAAAAAAATCTTTTAAAAAATTAATCTTTTTCCAGTGAATCTCCTAAATTCAGTTATTCTTTCTAGTAGCTTTTTTTGGGTAGATTCCTTATAATTTTCTGCTGAGATGATTGTATCATCTGCAAATTAAGAGTTTTATTTCTTCCTTTCCAATCTGTATGCATTGTATTTCTTTTTCTTGCCTTATCACACTGGCTAGAACTTCTACTACAATGTGAACAGAAAGGGTAAAAGTACACAACCATGCCTTATTCCAGGTCTTAGAGGAACATATTCAGTGTTTTATCATTGTGGTAGCCAGTCTTCAAGATGGCCCCAATGACCCTAACCTACTGGTATTCATGTCTTCACTAGTTTATATGTATCTGGATTGGCCTATGTATCTAATAACAGGGAAGTGACTGTGTGAATTCACAGACTAGATCATAAAAAGTCACTGTGGCTTCCATCTTGGTCACTCTCTTTAGAATCACTTGTTTGGGGGAAAGCCAGATCCCATACCAAGCAATGTGGCAAGGAACTGTGGCCTCCTGACATTCGCCAGTGAGGGACTGAGCCTTTAACTATCATGTGAAAGATGCCGTATTAGAAGTGAATCCTCCATCCCCAGTCAAATCTTCATGATTGTAGCCTTAGACAGCAAATTGATTGCAACCTCACGGAAGGCCCTGAGTCTGAACCAACTAACACCAGATTCCTGACCCTCAGAAACTGATAAGATAATAAAAGTTCCTGGTTAATGCTGGTAAGTTTTGCAGGGTAATTTGTTACACAGCAGCAGATAACTAATACAGATGTTGGTATCTGGAAATGGGGTGCTACCATTAACAAAACTTTAAATTTGGGAGTGTTTTAGGAATGGAGAAATGGGCAGGGGTTGAAAGGACTTTGAGGAACTACTGATGAGGACTTAAGGGAAAATGAGGAACATATTCTTGGAAATTGGAGGAAGGGAGATTCTTGATATCTGGTTGGAGAAAGTTTAGCAACACTGTCACCTGTAGTTATATGGAAAGTAGAAAATGATCATAATGAACTGGGCTAAGGAGATTTCCATCCAGACTGTTGAAGGTGCTGCCTGTTTCCTTGCTGCTTTTAGCAAAATGCTAGAGGAGAGAAATAAGCTAAAGGAAAGACTTAAAAAAAAAAAAAAAAAAAAAAGGAGATAGGACTTGCTGTTTATGAAGGTCCCCACCACTCTAGATAGCAAACAATGTTAAAATTAAGAAATGAGTTCTGAGCAAAGAGCAAATCCAGGAATGTCTCAGGAAATCATGGTCTACCGATGAAGCTGAGGGAGGGTATGACCATGAAACCCTTTGTTAATACTTCAGCAGGGTCAAAGTTGGTACCTGAGTACTATTTTGTTACAGTGTACCTCTAAAGATTTTTAGGGTGTGACTCAGTGGAAACGAGTCACTAAGTGGGACAAGATTCTGGAGCCAGACCGCTGGAAAAGGTGGCAAGGGAGGGATGTATGGAACAACAAGAGGGATGTATGGAACACTAAGAACTTACAGGAACTGCCAAGAGAGTAGAGTGTGACCAACAACATGGACTCTGGTATAAATCCCAGTTCTGCCACTTATTGGCTACGTGACCTCTGGACAGATACTTTGTCCCTCAGTTTCCTCAGCAGTAAGATGGGGATTGTAGTGCATACTTTATAGAGTTGCTGTGAGGGTTAAATGGCTTCATACATGTGAGCACCCAGAACCATGCCTGATATAGAGACTGTGATAAGTAAGCGATAGTTACTGTATTTGGGTAAGGGGAAGTGAAAAAGCCAGTATTTCTTACAGCAAAGCTGAATGTGGCCTCAACTATCCTTTGGGTAACAAGAGGAACTATAGCATTAATTTGTTGTCACAGGCTTGGGAGGGTCTCCCAAGCTATCTAGACACGGCAGTAACCCGGGGCAAATGGGAGACTAGGTCCTTGAGCTGTTCATTTGCAAGTGGCACAGCAGTGACACAAAGAGCTGAGAAGTGAAAAGGAGCGAGAGATCGCTATGGTCTGAGAACACTTAGATAATCCGAGCTAGAAGGGATTTTTACGAACTTGTCCAATATCATCAATTTTGTCAGAGGAAGAAGCTTGGAGAGGAAACCACCAATGAATCCATCGTTTCCTGGTGCCTCTAACACAGGGTGGGCATCAGTACAAGCTGCCCTCTCTGTACCAGTCTGGGCAGAGCCTGGTCAAAAATGGCTGGTACTCACTGTCAGAGAAGGGCTGAAATAATAATAAATGTTAATTCTGTTTTTTACACTTTCAGCTAGCATTTATTAAGCACTTAGTATGCGTTAGTCACAACCGTATGAGGATAAACCATTTCTTGACCAATAAAAATTTTGACAATTTCATATAGATCAACCTAATACATAACTTTATTTAATCATAATAAAACTCTGTGACGTATATACTATCATTAGCCTGATTTTACAGATGAGGAGACAGAGGCACAGAGAGATTCAGTGCCTTACCCCAGGTCACACAGCTGGTAAGTGATAGAGCCAGTTTACAAATCCAGGAAGTCTGATTTCAGAGCCCATGCTCGTGAACCCCTCCTCCAGACACCAACATGGAAGTGCCCACAGTCCCAGCAGGCTGGCCCTGGGTCCCACACTGACCCCCAGAGTCTGTGAACCAGCTTCCCTTGGAGACTTAGATCAGCCCAACCTCCTGGGGCCTTATCAGAAAGAGCACGTGCTGGACCAGCCCTGTGATCTCATGCTGGCGGGGCTTTGAGACAATGGAACAACTTGTGAGCACCAGGCATCGCCGTGGAGACAATGTGCTTCTCCAAACACCAGCCCCCAGAATAACAAACACCGTTGACTTCCACGGCACCGAAGTCTAAATATTGAAGTGGAGCGTCCGTGCCTCACCACGTGTGGTGATCTTTTAGTGGAAAAAGTTGACAGTTGCTATTGTCTAGATTCCCCAGGGGGAAGATCTGAAGTCACTCCTCTTGTTCTGCAAGACTTCTGCCGCCTCTCTTTAGCCCCTAGTCTGAAAGAGGGTTTGTTTGATGTGAGCTAGGCTGAGGGACCCCCTCAACATCCCACTGTGATCTTTACTGACCTAGAGCAAAACAAGAAAATAAGGGCAATATGGAGAGTTTTTCCTGAAGCTAAAAGTATTCCACTTACGGAACTCTATGATGCTCAGCGTCCTTTCCATGGCTCCTATGCTTTCTGCTACTCCATCCACCTCGTTGTACTCATTGCACAGGTGCTAATGGTGGCTTCATGACTTACCAGTCTCAGTTTCCACTGCTCACTGTCTCATCCTCTCAATATTTCTATTTTTAAAAACTATTTATTTATTTCGGCTGCGCCGGGTCTTAGTTGCGGTGCACGGGGTCTTCGCTGCAGCGTGTTTAGTTGTGGCCTGCGGGATCTTTGAATTGCGGCAGGCATTGAACCTGGGTCTCCTGCATTGGGAGCTCGAAGTCTCGCCCACTGGACCACCAGGGAAGTCCCTTCTCTCAATATTTCTTTGCTCACGTTTTCTAGAGAGAATCTGATTGACCAAACATGCCTCTTTTACACCAGAACATGTCACGTGTTGCTGGCCAGCCCGTCGGCCAGCTGCCTTTGGGCCAGGTGGCCGGCACTGGTTCAGTCAGCTGGCATGGCCTAAAACACGATTGCTCTTTGAGCAGGTGGTAACAGTGGGCCAGTGCCCCTTGAAAGGGGCTTAAAGGGCAGGTGCTGTGAGTGATACGGCTGGCATAAAAGTGCAATTTGGAGATTTCACACCAAAATCGAATTTACAATTCTCAGCTTAGGAAGGTTTCGGAGTCCTGGTGTGGGAAGGTCCATCTGAGCCATACAAGGGATACCAGCACGGTCAGACTCTGGAGGAAATAGCCAAGGGGAAAACTCACACCAAATGGGCAGGATTCAGTAAGGGGGTGGTTGCAGAGGCAGAGAGGAAGACACAGATTTAGACATAATTTGGAAGAAAATCAGTAAGCCTTGGTGAAAAATTGGATATAAGGAATGAACTAGAAGGAGGAGAGATGGTGGCATCGTTCACTGAGAAATAACATAGAGGAACAGTTTGGGAGATGAAGGAGAAATGACCAGTTCCATTCTGACACGTTGAGACATGAGACATCCTGCTAGATTTACCAATGGGAAGTTGGCTGTTCAAGTATAAAGTTTAGGAAAGAAGTCTGGGTCGGGAGAATAGATGTGAGTAGCTTCAGCATATTGGTGGTTGAGACCATGGAGAGGATGATTTCACCCCGGGAGAGGTGGAGGGCATATCTGATGCTTGACAGGTTCTTGTTGGGTGAATGAGTGAATGAATGAATGAATGAATGACCTGGTCAACATGGATTTGCTCATGTTTCACTCCTTCCCAAGCGAAAGTCACTCACTGAGACCTTGCACTATGAAAAAGCAGAATGGTGAATGGCAAGAGTGTGGGCTTTGAAGCCAACAGCAAGTTCAATGGCAGGTTGAAACTTCCTAGTTGTGTGCCTTTGGGCTTCATCCTTCACCTCTTGCAGCCTTAGTTTCCTCATCTCAAAATGGGTTTAATGATATTTACCTCGTGAGGCTGTCATGAGGATTAAAGAAGAGAGCAAGACTAGAGCTTCAAGAACAGGGTTTGGTACATATGGTAGGCACTCGACAGCAGTTACAGACTCCTGCTTCCCGCTGAAGCAAGCTTTGAGATACCAAAGAGCATTTTGGGTAAGAGCCTAACAGAGACTCTGAGGGGGTCATACCCTTAGACGTATCGAAGGGACCCACTGATAATGTAAATAATCTCATTTGGAGCTAATGTCAAGAGTCTGCATCTGAGGCCTGGACCAAAGAGCCCTCCTGCTGCCCACTCCTACCTCCTGCATGGGCCCTCTGTGACAGGCCATGCCCATTCATGTGGTCACACTTCCCAGTGGGTTCTTCCCACTTGCAGGACTCCCACAGGCACCCAGGATCTTTCCACCATCCCCCCGCCCCCCACCGCCAGGGAACCTTCCTTCCACTGCCTGCAGCTGTCCAGGCCCCTGCCACACTCCAACGTGAACGCCCAGTTTCCAAGTCTTTGACACCTTCCCTTAAGCCGAGAGCTCCCATTCTGGCCCATATACCAGGCTTACATAGATAGGAAATAGACAGGAAAAGGTGTTTCCTTCATTTAACATCAGATACCCAGTGCTTGACATTAGTTTACTTCAAGTCATAAGATTTTTTCAAAGAAAGTTATAGAACCCTAGTGGGAGAAATAAAGCAAGATCAGGGCTTCCCTGGTGGTGCAGTGGTTGAGAGTCCGCCTGCCGATGCCGGGGACATGGGTTCGTGCCCCGGTCCGGGAAGATCCCACATGCCGCGGAGCGGCTGCGCCCGTGAGCCATGGCCGCTGAGCCTGCACGTCCAGAGCCTGTGCTCTGCAACGGGAGAGGCCACAGCAGTGAGAGGCCCACGTACCGCAAAAAAAAAAAAAGCAAGATCAAAATTAATGGAAAGCCCACCAACGCCAGGCTAGAAGATTAAAAATGGCGAAGGCAACAATTTTCCTCGAGTTTCTATATAGATTTAGTGCACTACGTGTTAAGGCTCCCAAGGGATATTTTACAAGAGTTTGAGAAATGAATAGGATGTTCAGTTACCCAGATTAAATGGTTAAAAAAACTAAAGCTTCTTTTTAAAGGGTATGATAGTATATTTAGCTTACCAGATTTCATAACATGTTACAAAGAGACGATTATCTAAACCATATGGTAACAATGGGAGAAAAAGATCAGTGGAAGAGATTAAATGATCCAAAATTAATTCAGTATATAGTAAAACTATAAATAATCCAACAATGAGGAAAGTAATTACCATATAATAAATGTTTGGGAGAGAACTGTAATTAATACAGAGAAAAGTTATACCTTATACATTTACTGCAATAAATTGCAGACGAGATTTTGTGCATATCTGAAAAACAAACCGTAAAAAAGACAAGAAAGTATAAATCCACGTTTATCATATTGGAAGAGAATCCATCACCAGAGACAACAAAGATTTTTTTTTTTTTTTGCGGTACGCGGGCCTCTCACTGTTGTGGCCTCTCCTGTTGCGGAGCACGGGCTCCGGACGCACAGGCTCAGTGGCCATGGCTCACAGGCCCAGCCGCTCCGCGGCATGTGGGATCTTCCCGGACCGGGGCACGAACCCGTGTCCCCCGCATCGGCAGGCGGACTCTCAACCACTCTGCCACCAGGGAAGCCCAACAAAGATTTTTAAATTAAAGCATAGGAACGTTTTGTTAAAGAAAATATACGGCAATTAATTGCAAGAGGAAAATATCAGTGTGGAAAAAAAACACACCGATACATCTAAAATATATTAATTTTTGCTTTTTCACAAAAAACTAAAATCAGTGCCCAGTAAGCAACAAAAGAGATGAACAGTTTACACAGGAAGTACAGATGGTAAATCAAAACATGAAAAAGTACATAACTCTACCAGAGATGAGAGAAATGCAAACAAAATCAGCTATGAGGTATCAGCACATGCTTATCAAGCTAATCAAAATAAAATAAAATGGCAAAACCCTATGTTGGTAGAGCTGTGGGAAACAGGCAAGATAGTATAGAGACGTTTGGGGCAGGGACTGTGGAGCCAGGCTGCTGCAATACCAGCTCCACCACGGGCCACTTCTGAGACCTTCCGTGAGTGACTTAATCTCTCTGTGTCTTGGTTTCCTCATCTGTCAAATGAGGTTTAAATGAGTCAGTAAATATATATATTTGAATAGAGCACAGGCTCTAGGTGCACGGGCTTCAGTAGCTGTGGCATGCGGGCTCAGTAGTTGTGGTGCACGGGCTTAGCTGCTCCGCGGCATGTGGGATCTTCCTGGACCAGGGCCTGAACCCATATCCCCTACCCTGGCAGGCAGATTCCCAACCACTGCGCCACCTCGTCTGTCAAATGAGGTTGAAATGAGTCAGTAAATATATATATAGTGCTTGGAATAGTACTTGGCGCATAGTAAGTACTATATACACGTTAGCTGTTATTTGCAGATGGGGGTGCCTTCCCCCTCATTTTCCCTCAATTGTAGTAGGAAGGGCATGGGCTTTGGGGCTAAAAAGATTATTCATTCATCAGATTTTTACCAAATGCCAGATCCAGGTGCAAATCCCAGTTCCATTAGTGATGGCACCTCGTGAAAATCGCTTCGCAGCATTGAATCTCAGTTTCCTCCATCTGTAAAATGGAGTAACAAAATCTACTGCTTAGTCTGCCTTAGGGGGAATGAGATCACACAAGAAAGTACCTAGAATGGGGCTTGGAGCGTAGAAGTCCTTAATCTACCTTCGATTCCTCACTTCTTCTCCTAGAACTTCAGCCCAGCCCAAGTGCCCAGCCCATATCTGTGGTCATGGAATTTGCTCTCAGCTGCCTGCCAGTTAGACCAGATTAAGGTCTTCAGATGGCCCCAAACCCTGAAGCTCACGATGCCACCTACCTCCAAAATATGTGAATCAAAATAACAGTACTGGGTCTTCCCTGGTGTCGCAGTGGTTAAGAATCCTCCTGCCAATGCAGGGTACATGGGTTTGATCCCTGATCCAGGAAGATCCCACATGCCGCGGAGCAGCTGGGCCCGTGAGCCATGGCCGCTGGGCCTGCGCGTCCGGAGCCTGTGCTCCGCAATGGGAGAGGCCACAACGGTGAGAGGCCCACGTACCGCAAAACAAACAAACAAACAAAAACAAAACAAAACAAAAAAAACAACTTACTTGTATGCTGCCAATACAATTGCTTATTTCTGTATTTTCTCTCTCACTCTTGCTTATTTTTTGGTTCCCCTGTTTGCTACTGGGCTTTTTTCCCTGGTGGGTAATCCTAGCCCGTTGCCAGATCATCCCCATGACGTAGGGGCCATAACGACTTCAGATTTCTCCCTCCCCAGGGGTATTTGCATTTTAGGTAGTGGGGAGCAAGAGCTCGTGGGGGCTGAAAGCTGGCACAGAAGGGGCACTCAGTAAATACCTGTGGAATGCAAGAAACGAAACTGAGTTCTTTGTAGTGAGGTGGATGGACCTAGAGACTGTCATACAGAATGACAGTCAAGTCAGAAAGAGTGAAGTAAGTCAGAAAGAGAAAAACAAATACCGTATGCTAACACATATATATGGAATCTAAAAGAAAATGGCTCTGATGAACCTAGGGGCAGGACAGGAATAAAGACACAGACGTAGCGAATGGACTTGAGGACGTGGGGAAGGGGAAGTATAAGATGGGACGAAGTGAGAGAGTGGCATGGACATATATACACTATCAAACGTAAAATAGATAGTGGGAAGCAGCCACATAGCACAGGGAGATCAGCTCGGTGCTCTGTGACCACCTAGAGGGGTGGGATAGGGAGGGTGGGAGGGAGACACAAGAGGGAGAGGCTATGGGGATATATGTATACGTATAGCTGATTCACTTCGTTATAAAGCAGAAACTAACACACCATTGTAAAGCAATTATACTCCAATAAAAGAGGTTAAAAAAAAAAAGAATGAATGGATACATGAAATCTCTGAATGGTGGAATTTCAGCTGTGACAGAAGACAGAGGAGGAGGATGTCTTTCATGGAGAGACAGTGACCAGAATTCCTCAGATTGCCCTAGGTATGTGGAGGGCTGATATTCAAAATATTTAGCAGGTGGAGCAGCATAAGTACTGACCAGGCACCTGGAGACCCCTGCTGGGCTAAGCATCGTCTCTTTGCTTGTGGGTAATGGGAGGCCCAGGGGTCCCAAAGGGAAGGGCCTGTGAGAGAGGGGGGTCTAGGGGCTCCCAGCAGCTGTTATTCGCCAACAGGTATGAAAGTACTTCAGGATTGCAACAACCAGCACGGCCATATCGCACACACACAAGGACAGAATGCCAGGCCCAGTTAGGGGCCTGCATAGGAATCAGGAGGCTTATGCCCTCCCCCTCCCTAGGCTCCAATTTCCCGTCTATAAAACAAAGAAGTCAGACTTTCTAATCTTTCTGATCCACTCCAGCTCTGGAGGCCTGTGATTTCAAAACCAATTTGTAAAAGGCCGTGGTATAGTAGAGAAAACACGTGCTCTGGAGCTGGAAAACCAGTTCAGATCCCAGCTGTTACTGTGTAACCTGGGTCCAAATCAGTTAACTTCTCTGAACCTCCACTTTGCATTAATTCAACAAATATTTACTGAGCACTTTTCATGTGCCACATTGTGAGGACACACCAGTGAACAAGACCTGGTCTTTGCCATCATGGAACTCACTGTCTACTTAAGACTCCTTGGACGCAAGTGACAGAAACTGACTCAAGCCAACTCATACAAAACCAGAATGCATTATAAGGATGTAGGCAAATCTGGGGGCCACAGGGTGGGAAGCACCGCCAACCATTCTATTTTTTTTTTTTTTTTTTTGCTGTACACGGGCCTCTCACTGTTGTGGCCTCTCCCGTTGCGGAGCACAGGCTCCGCACGCGCAGGCTCAGCGGCCATGGCTCACGGGCCCAGCCATCTCCGCAGCATGTGGGATCTTCCCAGACCGGGGCACGAACCCGTGTCCCCTGCATCGGCAGGCGGACTCTCAACCACTGCGCCACCAGGGAAGCCCATCGCCAACCATTCTATTGCCCCCAGCATACCTGCTGTACTGTTCATCCCCCTCCCAGACCTGATTCCTGTGAGCCTCAGTCAGTAGGACATCCAAATTCCAAATCTCAGGAAGGAGAATCTGATCATCCCAGCTTGGGTCATGTGTCCACTCCCAATCTAATCATCTGTGACCGTGGGGCAGGGCCACTCAATACAAACATGGCCTCAGGGAATCGCTCATCTGGATGGAGGAGGGGTCCGAGTTCCAAAGAAAGAAGGGCTTGTGGATCCTGGTATCCACTCCACAGCCTCATAGGTTGGTTGTGAAATTAAATGAGATTCCATGGCAAGTGGCTGGTGCATAGCCTAGGTGCAGATGCAGCACTGTGACACCAGGCTGTGTTCATAGCTGGTGCTTGACTGTGAGGAATTAGCTTGTTAATGATAATGTCTTTCATGTTTCTGGCTGCTTTGTGTCCATTTTCTCAGTGACTTTCTCCCTTTGCTTTGATTGTGGGCCCCACCTGGCTGAGCTGACTTGTAAGTTAGCTGGGCACACAAGGCAGCAAGACTGACCCCACCCAGAGCTCAACACCTGGCCCACACACCTGGTGGGTACCTGACATGCTAAATGAATGAATGAATGAATGAGTGAATGAGTGAATGTTCTCCCACCCCACCCTCAGTGCTCCACTGGGGGCAGATGGACGGTTGGGGCAAGGGAGGGTGGTCTTTGGAATTTGTCTTCTTTCCACCCAGGTCTTTGTTGGAGGACCTCTCTTTCCCCCTTTGCTTAGTATCCAAGAACCAGGAGCTCAGCTCCTCTTAAGAATTCTAGGAGGGATCAAGGACTGTGTTCAAGTCCTCCCAGCCAATTCTAATTTGCGGAATAACATTGAGCCACTGACTTCACCTCTCTGGGCCTCAGTTTCCCCAATGGCAAAAGATATGGCTATGGATGCGAAAACTGGCCGAGGTCAGAGATGGGAAAGGGCCTTGACAAGGCCAGGCTGCAGCCCTTCCCTACAACCTGCAGGGCCCCTGCTGCCTGGAGGGGGAGATCGGTGAGGCCTTCCGCCCAACTGCTTCCGGCCCTCAGGAGCACCTCTTCTGCTGGCCCACGACCGATGACTTCACCGGCTGTGGCTGAAACCTGAACCCTCTCGCTATGGGCTGAGCAGGAAGTTTCTTCCTGCAGTGGGAGCTTTTGTTCTGCAAGCCTTGATCGCTGGGCAGAGGAATTTCCAGGCGGTTGACCTCAGCCTGGACTCTGGCCAAGCCCATTAGACCTGCAGGGGGCCTGCGGGAGGGCTGTGGGCAGGTCAGAAGGTGCAGGGTTTCAGGCACCAGGAGGCGTCTCTCCTTCCTCTTCTTTTGCATCATCCGGCTGTGCCTTGGGTCAGTTCCCCATCGATCACTCGGGGAAAGCCCAGGGAAAGCTCATTCACCCTGAAAGTAGATAGAAAGGTGGGTGGAAAGTGGATTCTAATTCTGGTCCAACTACTTACTGCTAGCTGAGTGCCTCGGACTAGGCAACTGGCCTCACTGGCACTCAACTTCCTCATCTATAAAATGGGAATAATACTGCCTCAGATCTCCTGGCAGGGGGTATTAAATATAAAGCATTAAAAACTGCCTGGTACCTAGTAAATGCTCAGTAAAGATGAACAACTGTTTTTGTTATTATTATCTCTCCAGTGAAGAGGAAATGAGATGCCATGTGGAGGCACCCAGCAGAGGGTTCAGATCAAAAACAGAAGCTCCCTTTGCTAAGAGATCATCCTTTTCTGCTGCACGAATCTGGCTGTGCATCCCTTCCCAGGATCACGCGCCTCCACAAAGGTGACTGTGTTAGATTTCACAACAGAAATGTATCGTCTCGCAGTCCTGGAGGCTAAAAGTCTGAAATCCAGGTGTCAGCAGAGTTGGTTCCTACTTAGGACTATGAGGGAAGGGTCTGTCCTGGGCCACTCTGCTCCGTGTGTGGGTGGCTGTCTTTTCCCCGTGTTCTCTTCACCTAGTCTTCTCTCTATGTGTATCTGTGTCCAAATCTCTTTTCATGAGGAGACCAGTCATATCAGACTAGTGCCCACTGCAAAGACCTCATTTTAATGATTACCTCTGTAAAGACCTTCTCTCCAAATAAGGTCACATTCTGAGGTACTGGGGGTTAGGACTTCAGCATATGAATTTTGGGGGGTACACAATTCACCCCAAAACAATGACCTAGGGGGAGAAGGTAATGCTTAGCTGAAAGGTGGATTTCATATCTTTCAACACCAGAAGAGATGAGATAATTTGGAGCAGAAAGACCTTCTTGAGGTCTGTCAAAACTTCCCTGGGACATGGCTATCAATTCTAATAGTGTCAAGTCTTAAAAGCATCAGAACCTAGTTGTGGAGCCCATATGATTAAGTTACTTATTTTGTACTCTAAACTTCCTGGTACCGCCCCCCCCCCTCAAGAAAGCTATGCCATCCTCGCTTCCCTTGGCAACAGAGTTGGGTAGAAGGAGCACTGTATAGGGAGTCGATGGACCTAGATTCTAGTTTAGGTACTTGCTGTGTGACCTTGGGCACGTGACCTCCCCTCTCTGAGCCTCAGTATCTCCTCAATTGTGAAATTGTGTGTCTGTGCATGCAGATACAGGGAGGCAGAGGCAGAGTGGTCAGACTCTGCTACTCTAACTGGGGGCACCATGGGGCAAAACTGGCATATCTTTCTTGAGTGTCAGTTTAACATAGAATGTGATTTTAAAACTCCAAAACACACAAGTATATCACGGAGGAGAATGCAAAATTGCATGGATTTTTAAGCATGAGGCTTTAGAAAAACTAGAGAAATGCTAGGCTGCTGTTCTGTACTCCATTTTGACCCCTGATCCCTGGAGTAGGACCTCTTTCCCGAGTGCCAATACGGGTCCTTCACTGGAAAAATTTGAGATGCTTTGGACTAGGTGTTGGCAAAAACGTTTCAGCTTAGACTCCGTGGAGCTTTGGATCTGAACTCCCTCGAGCGCACTGAGAACCCCAGGGCATCTTTCATTCATCACCTAGTTTGAGCCTCCTCTTCACCGTGCACTTGACAGCCAAGCCAGGGTCAGAGGTCTGTGCGAAATCAGAAAGGCTGTAGCTGGGAGAAGAGGTGCACCAGCAGTGCGCTTGGTAGCAGAGGAAGTGGAATTAACCCCTGGAGGAAGCAGCCTCTGGCAGCTGTGTGGGGAAATATCTCATCGGGGCTTCCCCCATCTTCCAGTTCCCCTGATAGTCAAGTGGCAGGAATTTGAAAGTGAGAGTCCGCCTTTCCGTCAGGCTTCGCCCTCTCTCCTCTCCTTTACAGTCAAGCTTCTTTTAAATAAAAAAAAAAAAATCATTTTTTAAAATTGAAGTATAGTTGATTTACAATGTTGTGTTAGAATCTGGTATATAGCAAAGTGATTCAGTTATACATATATATATTCTTTTTCAGATTCTTTTCCATTATAGGTTATTACAAGATATTGAATATAGTTCCCTGTGCTGTGTATTAGGTCCTTGTTGTTTATCTATTTTATATACAGTAGTGTGTATCTGTTAATTCCAAACTCCTAAAAATAGAGCTATCATATGACCCAGCAATCCCACTCCTGGGCATATATCCGGAAAAGACGAAAACTCTAATTCAAAAAGATGCATGCACCCCAATGTTCATAGCAGCACTATTTACAATAGCCAAGACATGGAAGCAACTTAAATGTCCCTCAACAGATGAGTGGATAAAGCAAATATGGTGTATATACAATGGAATATTACTCAGCCATAAAAAAGAATGAAATAATACCATTTGCAGCAACATGGATGGACCTAGAGATTATCATACTAAGTGAAATAAGTCAGATGGGTGAATGACAAATATCCTATAATATCACTTATATTTGGAATCTAAAAAATGATACAAATGAACTTATTTACAAAACAGAAATCAACTCACAGATACAGAAAACAAACTTAAGGTTACCAAAGGGGAAAGGTAGGGAGAAGGGATAAATTAGGAGTTTGGTATTAACAGATACCTCCTACTATATATAAAATAGATGCACACAGTGAAGCTTCTTGAAGGGGGGAGTCTGTACTCACCTCCCACTCCCTCCTCCATCAGCTGTATTCTGGCTTCTGCCCCCAGCGCCCACGTACACTTGTTCTTGATGAGACCGTGAGGGCCTCCTTGTTGCTAATGGCAGTTAGTCCTCTTCCGTCCTCATCTCATGGGCCTCCCTGCAGGACACTCTGGTTTGGGGGCCACTGCCCACCCTGGGCTTTCCCCCTCCTCTCCGGCTGCTCCTTCTCTATCATCCCTGTAGCTCTTCCTTTCTCGAGCCCTCTTCCTTGTGCACACCCTCCCTATGCCTCCTCACCTGCTGCCGCAGGTCAGTCCTCCACCTCCATCTTTAAACCCTCCAATCTTCATCTCAGGCGCAGAATTCTGCTGGAACTGCTGGCCTGGCCACCTGACTTTCCCCTGGGTATCCCACGGGGCTTGCACATCAGCAGGGCTCAAATGGAGTCATCACCTTCCCCTGGACCCCGTCTTTCCACCTGTGTTCCAAATCTCCGAAACCACCTGGGGGGCTACCCATGGTACCTCTCTCCCCTCCTTCCTTCTCTCATTTTATCTATAGGTTAATTGCTTGGCTTCTGTCTCATGTCATAATCACACTCATCTCCCTGAGGTCAGGGTTTGTGAATTGCACCTCTCGGCATCCTTCACAGGGCCGGGCACAGTTGGGTACACAGTAAGACCTCAATAAATATGTGTGATTTGATCCTGAAGGGAGGTTAGGCCCAGGTTCTGGAGACCACTTTCTTTCTTCAACATTCTGAGAAGACCCACCAGTGAGCATGGAAGGGGGTGATCCAGAGACCTGGAATTGTGTCCTTGTTCTATCACTAATTACCTGTGTGACTCTGGGAGAGACACACCGGTCTCCCAGCCTCAGTCTCCAAACGGTAACCTGGAAGTTGGGGAGTGGATTCCTTTGCAGGGAGGGGAGGCCTAGAGGGGTCCCAGCGTCCTCACAGGGCAGCGTGTGGTGGGAGGAACATGCCAGAAGTAGGGGCAAACAATCCTTGCTCTGTGTTGGGCCAGACCAGCCACCAGACTCACCTGACTCACAAGGCAGGAAACAGGCAAGCCCCCCATGATCAATTACCCAGAGAAAAACTAGGAGACAGCCCAGGACTCCGGACCAGAACGTAGTGAAGAAACCTAGCCCCTCGTCCACGCTCTCCTGCTGCTCCAGAATTCGGCCACCTGCCCAGATGAATGTCCCGTGTGGTCAGCCAGCCAGAGCACCCATCTGCACCCCTCCCCTGCGGTACATGAGCAAGAATCGGTCTGTCCAGCTGGCTTGCAAGCTGCACTGGGGGGGAGATTGTTTCCCCGAGACCAACTGATCCTAGATGACCTGATAAATGGGATTTTTAAAACTGAAAACCCAAGGACCCTTGTGAGGATCCCCCTGGGAGCCTTGGTGTGAGCAGCCACCTGGAGCGCCCCTCCTGGACGCATCTCAGATTCCACAGCCGGCGCCATCCAGTTCGCTTGGGTGGAGGGGCTTAGCAGTGAACAGCCCTGGCTCTAGACCAGAGGTTCTCAGTAGGGAGGGAAATCGTGCAATGTCTGAAGACACTTAGGGTGGTCATATCTTGGGTGAAGGTGGACGTGCCACTGACATCTAGGGGCCAGGGTTGCTGCTAAACCTCCTACAATGCACAGGACAGCCCCCTCACCAGAGAATGATCAGAAGTATCTGCTCCAATACGTCAGTAATGCCAGGGTTAAGAAATCTTAAAGTCAGACACTTGGCTTCATCGCCAGCTCTACCTGGAGCAACTTACCTACCTTCCAGCTGCCTTAGTTTCCTCAGCTTTAAAATGGGTATAACAGGGAGCTCCCTGGCAGTCCAGTGATTAGGACTCGGCGCTTTCACTGCCGTGGCCCAGGTTCAATCCCTGGTCAGGGAATTAAGATCCTGCAAGGCTCGAGGTGTGGCCAAAAAAAATAAATAAATAAAAATAAAATGTGTATAGTATCTGTATTTACCCATAGCGTTGTTGTAGAGAATAACTGGTCTAACGTATGTAAAGCACTAGGAACCATGCTTGTGGCACAGTAAAACGCTCAGGAAAGTTTTATCGTTACTGTTATTATTTGAGGGATGATACAGGCATTCATTGTGCAGCTTTTCAAACCAGCGTGGATGCCAAGACATTCACATACAGTAACATCTGCATCTTGTCATCACATGTGGTGCTGGAATCAGGAAGTCCTATGTCACCGTGGGGGCTTGGCCTCTGACAGAGGCGCAGTGCCTCCCTGGGATCAGCTTGTTGATTCTCGGGTTGCTGAGATGTGCCTCTGAGACTTGGAGGGGCAAGGAGCTCGGGCCTTCCACCCGGATGGATTTAGCAGCTCACCTTCCTGGGCCTGCTTCCTTGTCAGCCTCTCCAGACTCGGATCCCAGAGCTGCTGGTCCCCTCCTGGCAGAGTCCTAGGCTGCTCCAACCCAGCTTCTGCTGGGGGACCAGGTATGGGCTCCCTGCCTGCTCTCTGGCTGGCACTCCGGCCTCAGCTCACCCCAGGATTGCTGCTGGGGCCTCAGCTGGCTTTCTGTCCAGCGAGCACACTAGCAAACGTTGGGGAATAGTACGTCTCTATTTCACTGGTTTTCGGGTATACCTGACCTATACCTGGAATCTTCAAAACATTCAACCAGCAAAGGTAGCACTGGTGGAAGATTGTGAGAATGCAAAGAGATTTCAAAATCTATGAATTATAAATATATCCAGCTTAATTATATATATATATATATATATATATATATATATATATATATGTCATTTTGGTGAAGTGTATTGGTTACCAAAATATAATCATCTCCCCCCCCCAACCCCCAACATGCTTTAATTATTCAGGAAGAAGTGTTGGTAAGGAGGGAAAGAAGAGAGGAGAATATTTAAAAATCTAGAATTTATATAAAAGGAAAACCAACACTTTCATGGAAAGATTAGCTAGAGCTTTAAGGGAAAAGATCTGTCTTCAAAAGGAAGAGATTAAAATGCGCTATCACTTGGGGAACAATCAGCTTTAAAAAGGATCCCCAGAGGAACCCACTCCTGGGACTCTTGCGGTCGGAGGGTCAGCCAGCATTCTCCTAGCAGGCTGCAGCTCTCAAGTGCTTACCAGTCAACTTCAGCGAGGCAGACAGTCGTGCTCCAAACCTGCTCCTCTGTTGGACACACAGACAAGGGGGTGCTGGGCTTGCCACTTCTGCTGGTCATGAAAGACTGGCTTGTTTCTTGCAAACTGACTGTTCCTCTCTTTAGGAAAATGGGCATTTGAAGAAGCTTTTCTCACCCCACTTGATTCTGATGACAGGCTAAGCGCCCATTTTCTCACTAGCAAACCATGAGCGTGATGCCCTTCAAGATGCAGCCATCCGCTGCATGATAAATTGATGCTCTGTTTTATCAAACTGGAGTTTCAGACTAGCTGTGAGAGAGAAGAGGCTGCATTTTCCCTCATGAGATCATGGCTTCGAAGATGCCAAGACCTTGGCCTCAGTGGCGTCAGGATGCTAGAACTGAGGCTGGCTTTTTTGACTCTAGGATATTAGTACTAAAGCCCTCTTTATTCACTTACTGCTTCATTCATGCAGAGAATATTTACGGAGTCACTACTATGTGCCCCCAGGCATTATACTGACACTGGGATTACAGTGGAGAACAAAACAGAAAAAGTCCTGCCCTCATGGAACTAATAGTTTAGTGGAGGGAAGAGGCAGAGTGTGTGGGGAAGAAATGATGCCTTTTAGGGAGTTCTTTAAAGACTTCACTCAGATGCTGGTGTTTGAACAAAGGCCTGAGAGGTGAGAGGGTGCTCACAGATACCTGGGCAAAGAGTGCTCCAGGCAAAGCAAACAGACAGTGCAAAGGCCCTGAGGTGCGGGTGGAGGGGCGGTGAAGCCAGATGTGTTTGGAAAACCAGGGATAGAGCAGGGCAGGGTGGAAGATCAGGTCAGTGGGGGGATGGGGCAGATCATGCAGGACCTCCTGGGCCAGTGGGAGCCCTTTGGATTTTTCTCTGAGAGATGGGAGGCCATTGGAAAGTATCAGGCAGAAGCATGACACCACACATTGTATAAACCACTGTTAGCTCATTTCTCAGTTGTATTATTAGCCTCATCTTAAAGGTGAGGAGACTGAAGTTCAGAAAGGTTAAGAGAGTTGCCTGCACACACACAGCATGAGCTGCCAGGACTCTAAGTTGGACTCTTCTTCCTTCTAATCCAGGGCTCTTTGCTCTCTCACGTGTAAACCTCTGCTCCTGCCCGAGAGGACTGGGAAAGGGGCGGACAGGGCTGGCTCTTCGTGCATCTGGATTGCTGGGTGGATCTGGACCTGTTGTACAGCATCGTTTGAGAGCAGGTACAGAAAGCGCTCTGGAAACGATCAAGTATTGCACATATGGTGAGCACTATAGTAGCTTAATAAGAAGCTCCTAACGATTCTTCCTGACCCTAGGTCCCCAGTACCTGACAGTCTTTCCACTGCGTTGGGCTGAGCACTGCTGGTAGCTGGTATTCATCTAGGAAGGTTCCAGTGCCAGCTCCTGTTTCCCTTTCCCACCCCTCACGTGTGGATCTGCTGGTTTCAACTCCAGGTCCAACCTTGCCATGGTTCGCAGACCATTCAGCCTGTATAAGGAAGCACCTACACAGCTGGATATCAGGTCACCCTTCCTATCGGGTGGCCCAGCGCTGTGCCTGGCACACAGAAAGGGCCACATACCCATTAGTCGTCTTGAGCACTGGGCCTTGCCCCTCTGTGTGGCCCACAGCCGCTGGCCTCTGCAGCTGGCTCTGCCCTGCTCATCCAGTGAGGGCCAGGGGCTGACCCCAGGGCTGCCCTGGCTCAAGGCCGCTGGGTCCTGCTGTAAGTAAACAGCCAGCCTCGTACATCCAGGAAACAGGCTTGCGGAAGGAGTGTGAAGGGCACAGCCATAGTTTGGGGTGCTCATCTCCAGTATTGCTTGTTTCCCATCAGGCTTGCAGGGGAGGAGGTGGGGGCAGCAGCTGGCCTAGTGGAGGGAAACCCCCGTGCACCCTGAAGAGGGCGCCCATCTTTCTTTGTGGGTCAGCTCCTCATCATATTGTCACCAGAAGGGTTTTCTTCCCCGTGTAGATTTCACAGAAAGTAGATGGACTTGTACTGGCAGACACAGAGTGGCCAGAGTTTGGAAGGCCTTCAGTATCGTTAGCTCATACCCTCAAAGCAAAAGACAGGGAGATGCAAAATTAGAAGAAAGGAAAGAAAGAAAGACTGTAAAAGTTAAACAAAACCACCCACATATAACCTGGAAAGAAAAAAAAAGACTCCCATATCATGGCAATCGTGGACAGTTCGGCAGCTGAGCCAGCAGTGACTCATTCCTAGACCCTGGTTGCATAATCCTCCCCAGCCCAGGCAGGAGAATGAAACTAGGAAACGAATGCAGTGACATTTAGTAGCAGAAAGGAAGCCCGTACAACATTCGTGCAAAGCCATCCAAAAATAGCGGGCTCCTCCATGCTTGGGTTTGGAAACTATGCATTTCACTTGAAATGCTTGCGTCGCGGCGCTCTCATCTAGTTCATTTCAATTCAGCAAATATTGATTGCAGGGCTACTGTGTGCCGAGCCCCATGTAAAAGGATTTAGGGGTGGGAAATCCAGGGATGCTGGAGACACGATAAGGAAAACGTGGAAGGAAGAATGAATGGGTTTTGGAGCCAGAGAAGGATGGCGTCAAACCCCAGCACGGTCCCTTACCAGCTCCAAACCTTGCTTTCCTTGTCTGTGAAGTGGGGATAGCAATGCCCACCTCATTAAATTGAGTGAGGGTTCAATGAGATAAGGTATGTAAGTCCCCAGCACGCTGATGAGCATGTAGTAGAGCTTCACCACGTGGCAGCTGCTCCTGCACCCTCTGGAAGGATCCTCAGCGTGTGTATACACACGTGTGCACTGCAGGACCAAGAGTGCCACTGGAGGTGCGTGAAGCCATAAAGGGGCTCAGTGAAAGGAGCTCTCAAATCTGGTTGGCATGGTTCAGGGGGTCCAGCAGGGAGGAGGAGGCCTTTGAAATGAGCTTTGACTCATTTCAACCGAGCAGTGGCAGTTTTTTTTCCTTCACTGCTCACTGGGTGTCCAGCCTGGTGCCAGGCCCCATAACAATAAAAAGAGAAGTAATAATACAGGGAAGCAGTTTGGCATAATAGTTGTGGGCACTGGTTCTGAAAACAGATTCCCTGTGTACAAATCTCAGCTCTTCTGCTTCTAGTTGTGTAGCTCCAGCAAGTTATTTCACCATTCTCTGCCTCAGTTTCCTTTTCTATAAAGTGGGGGTACAAATAGCAACTCCCTTATAGCGTTGTTGCAAAAAGTAAATTGAAATAATGCTTGGAAAGTACTTAACATAGTACCCAGTGTATAAGAAGAGGCTGAAAAAGGTAAGCTACCGCCATCTTCATCACTGCTATCTTCATTGCTATCTTTATCACCATCACACAACCCAGAAGAGAGGGCGGTGCAGAGTCATCCAGGAGCAGAGAAGAACTTGGAGAGTCAGGGAATGACAGAGACAGGAAGTGAGTTTTGAAGGACATGTAGGCGTTTGCCAGGAGAATTCTGGAAGGAAGAAGTATTCCAGGCAGGGGGATGATAGGAGAAAACAGCATGAACGTGCTGGAGATAAATGTTCAGGAAACAGGAAACAACTTGGGCAGAAAGCCAGGCTGAGAGGATGACCTGAACAGGGTGAGAGAGGGCAGGCAGGAAGGGAGTGAAAATCCTTCCTTTCCTGGCACAGGTCAGGCAGTCCGGAAGCTCGGGGCCTGGATGTGAGCACCGACTCTCTCTTAGAGCCCTTCAGCTTCTTTCCAGATGTCAGACACAGGCTCACTGAGAGGACAGGCGTGGTTACTGTCCCATTTTTATTGAAAATACTGTCCCTGACGTTGCTTAGAGCTCTTTGTATAAGGAAGCCTCAAGATACATTCGTCTTAGAATTCAGCCAGGAAAAGGTATTGATAAAAATGATTTCTAACTTTTATTGGGAGTTTACAATATGGCAGGCTCTGAGTGCTTCACGCGTACTAGCTCATTTAGTCCTCACAACAACCATATGAAGTAGGCACTGCTATTTGTCCTGTTTTATAAGTAGAGGGATGAATCACAAACAAGTTAACTAATTTGCCAAAGCAACACAACTACTAAATGGCAGAGCCAGGGCTTAAGTCCTGGGAGCCAGGCTCCAGAGCATGTGCTCTCATTCCTTTGTAACATGGAAACCTCTTTTCCTTTTCACATTTCTCTTTTCGCCTTGGCTACCAGGAGCCTCAGCTAAGTTTTGTGATAAAGTGTAGTGTCCTCCTTTAGCCCAGATTTTCTGGCATAATTTTTTTTTTTTTAGCCTTTAAGGCCCTCTAATCTCCAGATCCAAGTGACCTATCCAGGTTTTCTTCCACTATATTCCTCTTTGTAACTTGTGCTCTTGCTACTCTGGACTCCTCACTTTTTCCAGACTTGCTTTGCATTGTCATCCCTCCGTGCCTTTGTTCAGGCCAGTCCTCCTACCTGGGATGACTTTCTTTTTTTAAAATGTGGTATTTTACTTTATTATTATTATTTTAACATCTTTATTGGAGACTTTCTCTTTTTATTTTTACTTTAATGATACGGAAATTTTTTAATTTAGTGAGTGGAAAGAGTAAGTTACAAAAGTGTATGTAGAGAAATACAGTAAGCTCCCATCTTTAGTAAATAACCATCAAAACATATGTATAAAAACAACCCCAGTGAGTTGTGCATTAAAATTACACTATTTATATCTGAATGGTAGAATAACAAATTATTATTTATTTATTTTGGCTGCACTGGGTCTAAGTTGCAGCATGCAGGATCTTTAGTTGTGGCATACGGACTCTTAGTTGTGGCATGCATGTGGGATCTAGTTCCATGACAAGGGATCAAACCTGGGCCCCCTGCACTGGGAGCGTGGAGTCTTACCCACTGGACCACCTGGGAAGTCCCTATTTTATTTATGTTTTGATTGACGATCTCTATCGTCTGAATGTTCACAGAAAATATATATCACTAGAGTAAGTTGTGATTTTAAAGAAAATTGTACATTAACTTTTAATTTTAAAAAATCTTAATTAGCATTTCAGCGATTTTTAAGTGTACAGTTCTGTGGCATTAAGCCCATTCACATTGTTGTGCAGCTGTATGGGATGACTTTTTGTTTGTTTGTTTTAGCTTTTAAACATATATATTAAAAGCATTTAAAGCTCACAAGTGGATTTTTTAAAAAATTTACAATGTTGTGTTTAATTTCTGTTGTACAGCAAAGTGACTCAGTTATATATACATATTCTTTTTCATATTCTTTTCTATTATGGTTATTACAAGATATTGAATATAGTTCCCTGTGCTATACAGGAGGACACTGTTGTTTATCCATCCTATATATAATAGTTTGCATCTGCTAGTCCCAAAGTCCCAATCCTTCCTCTCCCCTCCCCCTTGGCATCCACAAGTCTGTTCTCTATATCTGTGAGTCTGTTTTTGTTTCATAGATATGTTCATTTATGTTGTATTTTAGATTCCATATATAAGTGATAGCATATGGTACTTGTCTTTCTCTTTCTGACTTACTTTGCTTAGTATGATAATCTCTAGGCCCATCCATGTTGCTGCAAATGGCATTATTTCATTCTTTTTTATGGCTAATATTCCATTGTATATATATACCACATCTTCTTTATCCATTCACCTGTTGATGGGCATTTAGGTTGTTTCCATGTCTTGGCTATTGTAAATAGTGCTGCTTTGAACATAGGGGTGCATGTATCTTTTCAAATTATAATTTTGTCTGGGTATATGCCCAGGAGTGGGACTGCTGGATCATATGGTAGCTCTATTTTTAGTTTTTTTAAAACCTCCATACTGTTTTCCATAGTGGCTGCACCAATTTATATTCCCAACAGAAGTGTAAGAGGGTTCCCACCTGGGATGACTTTCTAACCTCATTCTCAGCCACACGCACTCTCTCTCCAGGACTAGAGCAATTTTCACCTTCTGTTTAAAGCTTTCCCCATTTCCCCCGACTCTGCCTGCAGAAATGATGGCTCCTTCCTCTCTACTTCCTTGTTGCAGGGACCTCTGTGTGTTCCTCATGTCATTCTGCAGCAGTGGTCAAGTGAACAGGCTCTAGAGTCTTCATATCCTGTATTTGACACTTGCCAGCTGCATAATCTGGGGCAAGTCACTTAACCTGTCTGTGCCTCAGTTTCCTCATCTTTAAAAACAGACAGGGGCTTCCCTGGTGGCGCAGTGGTTGAGAGTCCGCCTGCCAATGCAGGGGGCATGGGTTCGTGCCCCAGTCCGGGAAGATCCCACATGCCGCGGAGCGGCTGGGCCCGTGAGCCATGGCCGCTGAGCCTAAGCGTCCGGATCTGGAGCGGGAGAGGCCACAACAGTGAGAGGCCCGCGTACCGCAAAATAAAAAAAAAAAATTAAAAAAAACATATGTTTGATATGGGAATATATGTATATATATAACTGATTCATTTTGTTGTGAAGCTGAAACTAACATACCATTTTAAAGCAATTATACTCCAATAAAGATGTTAAAAAAAAAAAACTATATTAAAATTTAAAAAAAAAAAAAAAAAAACAGACAGTATTGGAGTACCACTTCAGTGGTAAAGAATTCATTCAGTTCAGTGGTAAAGAATCCGCCTTCCAATGCAGGGGACACGGGTTCGATCCTTGGTCAGGGAACTAAGATCCCACATGCCGTGGGGCAACTAAGCCCACGTGCCACAACTACTGAGCTCGCGTGCCTCAACTAAAGAGCCCACGTGCCGCAAACTACAGAGCCCACGCGCTCTGGAACCCACGCACCACAACTACAGAGCCCACACACCCTGGAGCCTCCGCACCACAACTAGAGAAGAGAAAACCCGCATGCTACAACTAGAGAGAAGCCCGCACACCACAACGAAAGATCCCGCATGCCTCAGTGAAGATCCTGCGTGTGGCAACTAAGACCCGACACAGCCAAAACTACATAAATAATAAATAAATCTTTAAAAAGAAATAAAAATTAAAATAGACATTATTAGTCCCATTTCACAGATGAGGAAATCAAAGCTTATAAAGGTGAAGAAGTTTACCCAAGATCCCAAAGCTGGTAAGCGGTAGAGCGCAGTTAAAGCCATAGAGCACACACACACTGAGTCTCTGCCTCCGTATAGGTAATAATACCACCATTTATTGATCACTTATTATGTGGCAGGCTCTGTGCTAGGCACTTGATGTGAAAACCCACTGAATCCTTACAACTAGCCCCGTGAGAAAGGTTACTGCTTTCCCATCTTACAGATGCAGAAACTGAGGCCCAGAAAGGTAGAGTTGTTTGCCTAAATCCCTCAGCAGAGCCAGGATTTAGTGACTATAAAGAATGCCTTCTTTTTCACCACGCTATGCAAAAACAGTTGATTTCTAAAGTATATAACTAAGGACTAAAATGAGGGGCGCAAATTTTATTGATACTAAGGCTTTAAGAGTTCAAAGAAGGGGGTTCAGCGAGGACTCAAGAGTATGAAGAAGCCTTCACAGAAGAGGTGAGGCTGCACTGAGCCCTAAAGGCTGGTGGTGGAGGGCCTGTCCTACCTTGGGCCAGTGGTGAGGCTGTGGTTCCTGTAAGCAGTCAGCTCCCAGTTAAGACTAGTGAGGCCAAAACGGGGTCTGGGCCTGGGTCTACTGCCCAGGAGAGGAGGCTGAAGGCCAAGGCCAATACATATATATATGTTTTCTCTTTCAGATTCTTTTCCATTATAGGTTACTACAAGATATTGAGGATAGTTCCCTGTGCTATATAGTAGGTCTTTTGGCATTTACCTATTTTATACTTTGTATTTTAAGCAATGAACTTTACCAAATCTAGAGATGTAGAGAAGCCAAAAAATAGATGAAGTCAATGGCATGTGTTGACAGGGTGTTGTGGGGACTCTGAGAAGGTAGCTAGTCCAGATTGAGGGGAGACTTTTAGAGGTGTCTTGAAGGATGGAACATCTAAGCTGAAACGAAGGAGGAGTAACAGTCAACCAAGTAGAGAAAGACGAAATGGATTTAGGCAGAGATTAAGAGTTTGGAGTTCAGGAGAGAGGTCTGATTGAAGGGGGGAATTTGGGAGCCCTTGGCATAGATGAAGTTTGAGGCCGTGGGACTGGTGAGATGACCTAGGGAATGAGGGCTATCACTTTACCCATCCTTCCGAAGTGGGGTAACAAGCGAATCTCCCGGATCACTTGTTGTGGGGATAGAATGGGATGATGCAGGGGTGGGAAACATCCGATCTGTAAGCACACCAGGCAGGGAAACGGTAAGCCCCCAGCAGTCAGAAGCAAGAGACCCACCAGACAGTAGCGGGTGTAAAGTGAACATGAGGGAAGCAGGGCCTGGGTTTTGTCTTGACGGGGCTGGGATGTCCAGACCTCCCTCTAGCTGAGTACTGCCTGCATGGAGGACTTGTTGGTAAGACAGCCTGGATTAAAGGATCAGGGTCCAGAGAGCTCCTGGGAATCTGATCTCTGCAGAGACAGTGACCCCTTCTACCAGGGGTCTACCATTAATAATCTATGCCTAGTCTTGGTCTACCAAGTTTAGGGTCTACCATTAATAATCTATGCCTAGTCTACCCTTTCCAAGGTCCCTGCTGACCACACCTCCCTCTCTGATCCCCCCTGTATCCTCCTGTACTAGCTAAGTATCAGGCGCCAGGCACCTCAGGCTGTCAGGCTGAGCATCTCACATTCATCATCCCTTTTCATCCCCACAATATCTCTTGTGGAAAAGGTTCTCTTGTTACCCCACTTCAGAGAAGAGGGGTAAAGTGCCGACACTCACTCCCTAGGTTACCCCATCCAGCCCATGGTTTTGTATATCATCTATACTGAGGGCTTCCAAATGTCTCTCTCCAATCAGACCTCTCTTCTGAACTCCAGGTTCATACATTCAACTGTCTTCTGAGAAGTCCCATAAAATATGGTCCAAAATGGAACTCCGGATCTTCACTGCCCCGACCTGTGTCACCCACATCTTCCCCATCTCAGTTGATGGCAACTCCGTCCTTCTAGCTGTTTAGGTAGGTAGGTAGGTAGGTAGGTAAGTAAGTAACTAAGTGAGTGAGTGAGTGAGTGAATGACCGACTGACTGACTGAATGAATAAATAAATAAATAAACATAAGCATCATCCTTTATTCCTTGGTAGCTCTCAGGCCCCATATGGCTATCAGCTTCCCTCTGCTCGCTGTGGGGTGTACTTGGTTTTTTGTTTGTTTGTTTGGTCATTTTTTTTTGCGGTACGCGGGCCTCTCACTGTTGTGGCCTCTCCCGTTGCGGAGCACAGGCTCCGGACGCGCAGGCTCAGCAGCCATGGCTTACGGGCCCAGCCGCTCCGCGGCATGTGGGATCTTCCCGGACCGGGGCATGAACCTGTGTCCCCTGCATCGGCAGGCGGAGTCTCAACCACTGCGCCACCAGGGAAGCCCTGTACTTGGTTTTAATGGAGCCATCTATGAGGTCACAGGGGGTGGGGTGACAGTCTTCTGGGAAGACGGGGAAGGGGTAACTGTGAAGGGATGTTTCTCCTCCCTCAGGGCCTCAGAAATCAGTGATTCCCAACGAAGAAAAAAGGCAAAGTTCCTTGCGGGAACCTGGGGCAGCAGAAACCTAATGGAGGGACCCTGGAAAGAGGGAGAACCAGAGAAATCAAGAAATTATAACAAAATAGGGCAAGAAAAGAGCCCAGCTCTGCAGATGTTTTCCATGAAGGGAGTGCATGCTCGGCGGGCCGGTGGGCACACCCGTCTACTCTCCACCAGGCATGTGCACCTGGGCCCACCCCGCTGGGTACACCTGCACCCACTTGCGCTGCCCTTGGAGGAGGGGCCCTGCACACCCTGGGGCTTGTGACCCCGGCCTGGCTGGTTGCGGAGCACCCCACCTCCCTGCAGATTCCATGCTTCTGGGTTCTCCCTCTGCGGTGTCAGGACTGGCGTCACAGATGGCCTTGCTGCATGTGATAAAAGGCCATCTGCTGGTTGGGGACCCTGAGAACCTCTGACTTCTTGGTGGAAGAGGGTGCCTCTCTCTGTCCTTGAGACTCCAAAGAGCAGAGGGCCTGTTTGCTTCTTGCCTGGGTGAAGTACACGCGTGTGGAGCTGGGGGAGCCTGCAGCCTGGAAGGAAGCTGAGCCACCTAGATTCCGGTCCCACTGTGTGACGTCACACCAGTCACTCACCATCTCAGATATCCTAACTTTAAAGCAAGCAGTGTTAGATAAAATGATCCCTACCAGTTCCTCCAGGACAGGGCTTGTGTCTTCTTTGTGGTTTCCTGTGGTCCCTGAATTGAGAGGCAGGAGAGTACATTCAGTTTAAGAGTGATTGTCTCTATTGTAATGTGTTCCTGCTGGGGTGTATGTGTGTGTGTTATTTGAACCAGACGTTCTCATTCCATGTGCAAAGTTATAAATGGCCCCCATTGTCCTGCAGCTGGGGACACAGAGCAGAGACTTTACACAGATGCCAGATGTCTTAAGGTTCTGTTATACTCCAAGCTCAAGGGACCAAAGCACAACCCTCTTGGCCAAAGTCAGGCTCCCCCCAAGTTCTATTTCCCGAAAACGTCCCTGCACCTCTGAGGAGCGGTGATGTCCCAGAGTTATGGATCTGTCCCAACACCCTCATGAGAACGGCTGAGCCTCAAGGTCAAAGATGGAGGGAGTGAAGAGAAGCTGTATGGGAGTCATAGTGGACTAGAGTGTGGTCTGGTTGTAAAGACAGGGTCTGCGTGGTGGCAGGGGCAGTGGGAAGGGATAGGTTTTCAGAGCTTTTGATGGAAGCCATCTGAAAAACAGTGCACTTTACAGCTGCAGCGGCATCTGGCATTTTTAAGTGCCTCTCCATTGCCAGGCATTGTCCATTATAGGGGGGTACTGCTGAGCTCACTGCTGTGGGCAAAGGGGGGCTCAACTCAGTTGGAACCTCCAGAGAAGCATACGGAAGGCCTCCCAGATTTGTCTGAAAGTAGAGTTCAGAGAAATAAAATAGCTTGCCCAAGGGCACACAGCTAGTAAGGGAGGCTTGCCCAGCAGGGATTAAAACCCTCTGCTTTCAGAGCCAGTGCTTTTCCCATAATACTTTGCAGAGGCTAGTTAAGGCTCTGACGTGCCAGGGGGCTTGGGGCCCATCACCTAACCTCTCTCTGGAGGTGGTTTAGTTTCTCCTCTGGGCAGAAGCATGATGAAGATATCTGCCTGCTTCCTCACCAGGGATGTGCTGAGGACCCAGGGTACAGAATCACAGGAGCGTGGGAGGTGCTCTCACAGCATCACAGGGCATGAGCAGGGGGAGGGGGTGGGGGTCATACTGGGTACAGAGACTGAGGGTGGGATGGGGAGCCCTGCCTGACGGGAGATTCTGGGAGGCCAGGCTGCCCACCTGACTTCCCTCCCCCCTCCCCCAGGCCACGGGTCTCCCCAGGCCCCGTTCCCCCACATCTGATCACACTGACACCTGGTTTGCATCAAAAAGTCCCTGACTGCTGAGGGGAGCCTCTCACGGAGACTTACCTCTCCCAGTGACGTAGGGCTTTATAGTTTATCATTTTTTATTTTGATCTTGCCACACCTCCCTGAGGTGAGCAGGAAAGGCATTATTACCCCAACTTTACAGCTGCATGGAAGGGATCCTGCAGATCGCAGCCCAGACCCCTCCCTTTATAGAGGCAGAAAGTGAGGCCCAGAGAGGAGAAGCCATTTGCCCAAGGCCACACAGGTAATGAACAGCAGAGCAGGGCAAGAAATGAACTCTTCTGGGTCATGGGTGGTGTTCTCCCTAATACATGATTTGACCCAGGGTGTCCAGACCCCTAGGACTTCCCCGGGAAGTTACCATTTAAAACAAATCTCCTTCACAGTGTTTCCCCCAATATCTGTCTTTTCCCTTGTGAAAGTCGGGGGAAGATTAGGCAAGTAAAAGATTGTGCCATGATTCTGACCCTGCTTCCTCTGCTGGGTTATGCGAGGGGAGGAGGAGGATGGAGGGGGCCGTGAGGGATGCGGCAGCAGCTGGCCTTCAGTTCCCGTGGTGCCCTGTGGCCACGTGGTCGGGGGTGCAGCTGACCCGTGTCCTTCTCCTTTTTCATGCCCTCCTCTAGCCCCAGCCTGTGGTTATTGATGACCGCACCACTCCTCTGTGGCCGCAAAAACCCTCTTCAGCAAGAATCCACTTAATCACAATCGCAGGGCAGAAAAAGTGTCTCAGACGTTTTTTTAATAACTAGCAGCCAGACAGAAGACTGAAACAAATTGAGTTTTATCAACAGATCTGTCCATTACCCAGAAAATTTCATTACCCCATACACCCCCGTGCCCTCACTCCCTGAGCTTTCTGCCTAAGAGCTATCGACTGAAACATATTAGATTTCCGAAGTCTGGCCTGAGAGGAGTAGAAGGGGAAAACCCCGAAAAATCAGAAATGCAAGAGACCTTGCTAAAGTTTTACTCCCCCTGATAGATTTGGGAAGGATGCCGGAAAAAAAACAAATTAATTAAGCAAGTAACAGGCTGAGGTCCAGCTTGAAACAAAAGTTTTGTGGATGAGCCATATAACTAAATGTTAAGTGTCTTAAGAGTTAATCAGGGAAAACCCAGCAGAATTTTAACCAGCAACTCAAATGGGGGCTGCTCTAATTCCACGGTGTGCACCAGATCTGGGTAGCAGCTGGGTCTTGGTTCCCAGCAAGGAGAGTGTGTCCTTGCTGTCTAACCCAGTTGAGAAATTCCTCTTCCACTTTGTAATTTGAAATCTTTAATAATCCACTCCCTTCCTTCCTCTGCCTCCCACCCCCCAAATTAGCCATATGTGTGAATGGCCTTCATAACCAGCTCATCATGTCAATACCGTACCAGGGAAATTAACTAGTGTCCTTTGGAGTAAGTAGGGAACCATCTTCAGCCCAGTCTTCCTCCCCAGTGTGACCCTGAGCATTCAGTGGCTCCCTGTTGCCTTAAAGAAAAAGCTAATTGGGACCCAAGTTATGTCTCCAGTTTCATCTCCGACAACTCCACACCTTATACCATCAGCCCCAGCCAAACTACCTCGGCTTTGGCCTTGGCTACCTTCCCACCTATTTATTCATATTCTCCCCAAACATATGAGGGAGATAATCAGTCAAAAAGATAATTAGTCTCAGTGAAATCCCTTTCCTTCCCCTGAACATAGTGATACTTCCCTGCCATGCCTGCAACATGATTCTCTGGGGCACTTTTTTGACCATACATAGTAATAAGAGTGACCAATCTAATCCATCATCTGTATTGTGTATATATCTTATTTCTTCAACCATACAGTAAAAACAATGAATTTTCTGAGTGAATGAATGAATGAATGAATGAATTTGCAATTAGCGCTTCACAAATACTGCATGGCAAGGCAGGAACAGAATGATTTGCTCAAGGCGTCTGCAGTTTAATGTTCCATACAGTGAAAAGCACACTGTCATAACAATCTATTAGTAGCCTAGAGGTTAGCTCATTTAACTGAACAGCTTCATTAGGGGTTGTTAGCACATCAAAGCAGTGTTTATTGAACCTGGAAAAGTGTCAAATTGTGCGGAGGTTCTGCAAACTTCTCCAGAGCTAGGTGATAACATCTGCTTTCTTTTCAGGAGAAAAATAGTTTCCTTTCCCTGAACACATAATATCTTTGTTCCTTCTGTTGACTAAGATGTCAAGCTGCCTTCAGTTATTTAAAGAGACAGAAAGTGTCTTTGTTCCTCAGTGATATTGCCCTCGGATTCTTTTCACTGATGATAAACAGCTTCACTATTGTAAGATGTCTCTGCTGGCTTTAAAAAGGAAACCACTATCCACCTCCACTCCATTTTTCCGGTTGCTGTCTTTACGTGGAGTTGCTCTGGCTCCTTTAAAGTTGTTTCTCTGGATATCACACTTTAATGTTGACATAAAAGACCCCAGGCTTCGTGTCCCCTACCTCCCCTTTTTTTTTGAGGCTAATAACTCCATTTTGCAAACATGCCATTTAAGCCCCAGCAGTTGGAACCCAAGAATACAGCTGCTTCGCTGAAACAGATAAATGCGGAGGCTGCCCTGGTTACCATGGAGACAAAAGCACACTTCCCAGGATAACAAGGGCCACACCTGGGAGCCTCAGACCCGCGCCCCTTCCCCCTTGCTGAGGCCTTTTGCTTCCTGTTCAAACAGGAGTGGAGAAAGAATGACTTCTACTACTCACTTTTGACTCTGGGGGGTCTAAGTGGGGAGCAGAGGTGGGGGGGGAAAGCTAATCAAAGACATGTCTGGTCTTTGATGCTGGGGGCCTGCAGGCCCAGGCTCACACCCCAACTCAACCAGCTTCTTGGTGACCATGAACAAATGCCCTTCTCTGGGCCACAGTTTCCCAGCTGTAAACTGAGGGAGGTTCATTAACTGTCTTGGTTTAGTTTGCCCCAGAAGCTGAACTTGAGTCAAGGATTCAAGTGTAAGTAGTTCCTGGAAACTCAGGTTGAGGGGTGTGGAAGTGAGACCTAGGGAAGGAAACCAATCCAGGGTGTGCTGTTGAGCATGTCATCACCATGGCAACTGGGGCTCCATCTAGCTGGGGGGTTCTGGGAGACTGAGTTGGAGCACACCTCAGAGTTCTCCTGCCCAAACTGGGGATTAACCCACCACATCTGCATCCCTCTTAATAGAGGGCTGTTTCCAGAAGCATTCGTTCTCGGCCACTTCAGGCTTTGCCCCACAATGGCCCACCGTGCTTGCATGTATTGGAAGGGAGCAGCCCTCAGTGTCAGGGTGAGTGCTGACAAGACAGAGGGAAGGCCCTGACAACATCTCTATAATCATTGACCTTCAAATCTCCCCCAGCCCTGAAAAGCTATAGGCATATAGCTTTGCCCAAGCATACTTGGGCAAAGTAGGTGAATTCAGGGCCTTGGTATGATGAGCAGAGTGTAAGGACTGCATCTTCTGCAATCAGTGACGCCCCTATCTCTTTCCCCATGATTCTAGAACCTCTAGACTGTTCCCAGGGGCTGATACCGAGTTTGCCTCTAACTAGTCAGAATGGTGAGCTCATCCGCTAGCCAGAAGGGGAGATAATGTTCTTACAGACTCTATGCCACCTTCCTCTCCATTGCACCCAGGATATTAACACCCCCCCTCCCCCGCCCCAGCTTCCAAAACTTGGTCTGCTTCCAAAATACCTTATTTTCCAACACAAACCCTCAGTGCTGTCAGGCTTTCTCCCTCCACACTTCTGCATAGACCATTCCTGCAGATACCCTGAGAGCACCTTTCATTGAATTGATCTGTCAGAATTCAGGGCCCAACCCAAACCTCACCTCCTCCAGGAAGTACCTCCTCCTCACCATCCCAGGGTTGGAAATCTTCCTCTTCTCTCTGAACATCTATTGCCTCTGACATCATCTAACCTGATCGCACAAGACTCTGGCATTTCACAGCGACGCACCTAACCTAACTCAAATGGAGAACACTCTTCTTTCCACCATTTGGCTGTCTGTCTTCCAGTGCCTGACTAGTGTCCGAGAGACCAGAAATAACTGAAATAAAGAGTGAGCCAATTAATTCAATTCAGCAAGTATTGGTTAGACATCTCAGTATACAGACACTGTCCAAGGAGCAGTAGGGTAACTCAAAGATAAATAAGATGCCATCGAGACTGTGCAGAATTTCAGAGTCAAAGTTGTCCGAGGGAACAGAAAGCCAGAATGTGTAAGGATGGCCCTTGGAGATCCACAAGTCCAAACGCCTTCCTTCACAAATGGGGAATCACAGAAGAAAACTGACTTGCCTGAGGTCACATAGCTGATGAGTAGTTTTACATGTATTTATTCACAATGGAAGGTCCTAGACTTTCTTTTTTTTTTATCATTTGTGCAAGTTCAGAGACAATCTTCTTTTCCTTTGTCTTTTTTCCCCCCACTTTGAAGGAAAATGAAATTTAACGGCTTCTCTTTCTGAAGAGAAGGGGCAAAGAATAAAAATATCAGTTATATAATAGTCATTTGCCTACTCATGCAGCCCTGCCAGAATGCCGTTGGAACAGAAAGATGATTAAGTTGAACACTGCGTGTTTATTCCCCTGCGGTCACCCTAATTGGCTCTGCCACTGTAATTGATTTGACAGGTTATTTTTACTCAGAAGGAGCTGGGTTCCTCTGCTGGCTCCTAGATTTGCTATTGTTCTCAAAGTCCAGGATGGCAATGGTCCAGATGCCCAGATATGCAGATTTGGGCTGGTTTCCACTGAAGGATGAGTGGGGGCATCTCCAGCTTAACCTGGGGGGAACTGAGCTCCCCGTGTGTGAGTGTGAGAGTGTTTAGGGGGTGCCCAGGGAAAAAATGGGTGGAGAAGCTCAGTGTAACGCTTCAAGGGATCAAATGGAGAGATCTAGGAAAAAACTGAACGTGACGTGCAGCGATGTTAAGGACTTAATCGTGAGGACAGAGGGGTCTTGCGGGGACTGGGGCAGAAGAGTGGGGGATAACTTTTCGCCTATGGAGCCTTCTGTACTTTTTGTCTATCCCCGGCAGCCAGCCCCTCCCACCCCTGCAAACTGCTTCCCAGAGTACAGAGAACCAGCATTCCCTGGTAGCCTGCGGCACTGGCCACCTACACAATCTTCTCCATCTTTGCGCATGGCTCAGTGCCTCCCCCTGTGTGCAGGCTGGGAGGGGAGGGTGTGTTGGCAAGTGCTCAGAAACCCATGGGAGGGCTCCAGGGTGAGATGGGACCCTTGAGGCACCCTGTGGAGACACAGGCTGTGGATTAGGGCCATTTCAGTGACCATGTGTGACCTTGGATATCATCTAAGCTTTGAACCTCAGAGTCCTAATCATCTCTCAACACAGAGTAACCTTAGTCTGTCCCATCCCCTCACTAGTCTGTGATAAGAGTAATCACAAGTGATAATTAATTACTGAGCACCTGCAACACGCCGAGCTCTGGACTAGTACTTCCCAGGCACCACTGCATGTCATCTTTACAATGCGATGAAGAAGGTACTATTATTATTCTTCCTTATAGATAGGGAAACCGAGGTTCAGAGAAGTTAAGTAACTCTTTCACGGGCACACAGCTCATAAGCAATGGAACTCAAGCAGGCTGACTCCAGCCCTTGTCTTTTTTTTTTTCTAATATTTATTTATTTATTTGGTTGCGCCAGGTCTTAGTTGCGGCACGTGGGCTCCTTAGTTGTGGCACGTGGGCTCCTTAGTTGTGGCACGTGGGCTCCTTAGTTGTGGCATGCAAACTCTTAGCTATGGCATGCATGTGGGATCTGGTTCCCTGACTAGGGATCGAGCCCAGGCCCCCTGCATTGGGAGCACAGAGTCTTATCCACTGCGCCACCAGGGAAGTCCCCAGCCCTTGTCTTTTAACACTGTAGTACTCCATTCAGTATTCTATGCCAGAAAAAATAATCTGAATTTTCAGTGGCTGAGGGCCTTATTAACGTGAGAATGTTACCATATCCAGAATGGCATAATGGTGTGGCGAGAACATGTGGAAAATGCAGCCCCACCATTCGCTAGTTTTCTAACTCCTGGGGCATCTCTCCATCTCTTCTGTAAAATGGGAATAGCAATATCCAGGTCACCTGGCTGCTCTCAGGAGTGTAGGACGGCCCATGGAAGGCACCTAGCACGGGGCCTGGTATACAGTAAGCACCCAATAAATGGCAGCTCCTTTCCTCCCTTCTCCTGAATTCAAAAGCTGAGCCAGGAGAACCCCTCGTGGTCCCAACTCCCCTGGCATGGGGCATTTCCTCTGTGCATGTAACTTTGAACAAGGGCGTGGTGTTGCATGCTCTAGAGCAGGGAGTGAGGGGTGGCATTGGCCTCCCCCCCACCAAGCCCGCTCAGCAGCCCGAGGGGGTCTGAGCCACGTCTGATCCTTGCATCCACACAGCATCCAGGCCGGTGGGGAGGAGGCCCACGCTGAACTGGGCTGAGGAAGTGAGGTCACAGCCTCGGACAGCAATTCGGAAGTTGGGAGAGTCCTGCCAGCCCCTGCCAGTCGCGGGGCCTTCCCAGAGCGGTTGTTCCTTGGTTCGGCTGGAATTTCAGGCAGGAGTGTTTAGCAGACGGCGGTGGGGCAAGTGTAAATTCTGGAGGCTGAGGCTACGCTTTGCAGAGGAGTTTTCCCCTGTCAGCTTCCAGCCTCGAGCAAGGCCTTTCTGGGAGTGGGAGGTACCTCTCGGGTTGCAACAGGGCCAAGGGGGCCTGGGAAGCGGCTTCTCCCAGGGTCCAGGGGAAAGAGTAGGTGCACCTCGTGTGCCAGGCACTTTACACAGATGTGGCCACTTTATGGTTCCAGCTGGATTCAATATGCAAACAGAGATCAACTTCACTTTTTTTTCCCTGTCCTTTTTAGACTGTTCTCTTTCCTCCCGTGCCTAAATGAAACCTCAGGTCTGGGAGCTTTTCTGGGCCTTTTTATTCTCTAAGAGTTTCATTTCAGCAAATAGAAAATCTAGTCTAGTTTAATATCAAAACTCCAAGCTCTGGTCGAATTAAGGCTTTTCCGCTCCTGTAGCTCAGCCCTACTCTAAGGTTCAGACATGGCAGTGGAAGCCATGGCCACTACTTGGCTCTCTTCACTCCACCTCTGTCCCACTGGTCACTGCTTTGGCCCCTGCAGGGCAGGCACTGGGGTGGAGGAGAGGTGAGGGGCAGGAAAGGTCACCCACCGCTGGCACCCTGGCGTCACATCCTCTCACGTGGTACCCTGCCATGCCCGTGCCTCTCTCTCCTCTGCTGCTTACGACCCCCCTCAGCCCTGGGCTTTCAACTGATCAGCGCCCTGTTAGACCCCTTCCCCCTTCCCGGTGTCATCTGCAGTGAAACCCAGTTGGGGACACCCCAGTTGGGCTGTCCTTGACCCGACAGCACTGGGATGCCCCCTCCCAGGGCAGCCCCCTCTCTCCCTGCTCCAGCCTGTCCAGCCAGCTTCTCACCTTTGGATTTCCTAGACAGGTGTGAGACACCATCCCTGTGTCCCCCAAACTCTGGGGTCACATATCAGATTTTCCAAGTGCCCTCTTGAAGCACTACCTCCCTTTGCCTGCATGTCTGGGGAAGACAGGACACACTTGAAACTCTCTTCAAAGAATTTCTCACAACTGTGCTCTTTGCGTTCTACTCTTTGTTACCCTGGAGGTGCTGGCAGAATGTTCTACAGTGTCTTAGCTTGTCCCGCACAGATGGCCCAGGCCCTTGCTTTAGGATATGGGGGTTCTTGACCCCTGTCGTGTTATTTCAGGGCTTTGGGGTGATGGCTGAGGTAGAGACAGCAAGCGCCCCATTGTAGCACCTTGTTAGGAGAGTTCCCTAGTGTAATGATCGAGATGGGGGCATGCCTGTTTCTTGAGGACTGTGTGCCAGCCACTATATTAAGCAGCTTAGATGCATTATTTCATAGCAATTCCCATTTTACAAAGGGAGGAATGGAGACTCAGAGAGGTTAAGTGACTATCAGGGTCACAGAGCTGGTCGGTTATGGAGTTAGGATTTGAACCTGGACTCCCAGACCCAAGTTCACAGTGCGGTTCCTCTCCCCGCTGCCCTGCCCTGAGTCCTCTGCTCTAGCCACATCCTCTTTCTCCCTGTCATCTAAACACGTCTGTGCTTTCTCACTGTCCAATCTGCACTCCTGGAACGACCCCTGCCCCGGTCATATTCTTTAAGGTCCAGTTAAAGCCCTACCCTCTCCATGAAGCTATTCAAGGTAATTTCTCCCTCCCTGCATAAGAAACACTTCTGAATGTAGTACTTATCCTGAACTGAGTAATTTCCATTCCCATACACATCTTTATGTTTTGTAAGTTTTTTATTTTTATTTTTACTTAGTTATTATTTTTGGCTGCTCCGTGTAGCATGTGGGATCTTCGTTCCCCAGCCAGGGATTGAACCTGTGCCCCCTGCAGTGGAGGCGCAGAGTCCTAACCACTGGACCGCCAGGGAATTCTGTAAGTTTGTAATGTAATTGCTTGCATTAAGTGCACAAGTCTTAAGCGTACAGCTGATGAATTTTACACAGGTGATGCCTGTGTCACCGCCACTGAGATCAAGGAACTCAAGAAGTCCCCTCAAACCCCTTCACCGGCAGCACCTCCTCAAAGTCCCACTAGTCTGATCTTTATCACATAGGTTCATTTTGCTGGCCTTTGATCTTCATATGAATGATATACAGTATTTCCTCTCTTATAACTGGTTTATTTCACTTGTAAAATTCACTTATAAGATTATTGTGTGTACCGGTCAGAATGGCCATCATCAAAAAATCTACAAACAGGGCTTCCCTGGTGGCGCAGTGTTTGAGAGTCCGCCTGCCGATGCAGGGGACACGGGTTCGTGCCCCGGTCCGGGAGGATCCCACATGCCGCGGAGTGGCTGGGCCCGTGAGCCATGGCCGCTGAGCCTGCGCGTCCGGAACCTGTGCTCCGCAACGGGAGAGGCCACAACACTGAGAGGCCCGCATACCGCAAAAAAAAAAAAAAAAAATTGTAGCCATCCTAATGGGTGTGTAGTGGTATGGCATGTCGTTTTAATTTGCATTTTCCTAATAATTGATGTCGAATATCTTTTTATATGCCTAGTGGCCTTTGGATAGCCTCTTTTCTGAAGTGCCTGTGCAAGTTAGATTTTTAATAATTGAATTGTCTTTTTCTTATTGATTTGTAGCAGCTCATTATGAATTTTGGATGTGGTCCTTAGGTATATGTGTTGCAAATTTTGTGTTGCTTTTTTTTTTTTTTTTTTGCGGTACGTGGGTCTCTCACTGTTGTGGCCTCTCCCGTTGCGAAGCACAGGCTCCGGACGCTCAGGCTCAGCGGCCATGGCTCACGGACCCAGCTGCTCTGCGGCATGTGGGATCTTCCCGGACCGGGGCACGAACCCGTGTCCCCTGCATCGGCAGGCGGACTCTCAACCACTGCGCCACCAGGGAAGCCCCCTCTGTGTTGCTTTTGAATTGCTTTTTAAATTGTGTTACTTTTCTGTTTCTTGTCATTGTCTCTTTTCGTGCACTTCTTTATTTTACTGCAGCCCAGTTTATCAATTTGTTTATGGCTCGTGCTTTCTTGTGCCCTAAGAAGTCTTTGCCTGCCCCCAGGGCATGAAGATATTCTCCTAGGTTTTCCTCTAGAAGCTTTATTATTTGCCATGCACATCTTTATATTCTAACTCCATGTATCATAAGCAAATATGGTATTGTTTTGTACATTTTTAGGGTTTTTTTGTTTTATACAAATAATATATAACGTATTATGACACAGTAATATATATAATAACATTCTGCAACTTGCTTTTTGTACTCGATGGTACATTCATGAGGTTAATCTTTGTTGACAAGTGTAGCTTTCACTCATTCCCTTTCGCACGAGCAAAATTAATTACGCTGTATACATATAACGCCATCTGTTTAAAACCCTTTCTCCTGCTGATGAATGTTTGCTCGCCTCCAATGCTCAAGAGCACAAACAATGCTGCCATGAATCCGCAGGCAGGTGCCTCCTTGTGTGAGAGAGTCTGTGGGGTGCCTCACAGAGGAGACTGTGGTTTTAGAGCTGTAGAAACTCAGCACTCTGAGGAGAGGCCTCAGGGCTACCGAGGAGCCGGACTGGGGAGAGAGATGGGTGGGTGGATGGCGGTGGCGGGTGCTGGGTAGTCCTGGCTCTGGGCCCCCACCCGTTTCAGCTAGAACAGATTTGCTTTCATGCATTAGGACCCGGGGTTCTGTTTAACGCTTTGGTTTGAAAAATGGATTCTGCTTTAAAAAACAAAAATAGCGTGAAAACACGTAACTGAGTGAAGGCATTGTTCACAAAGTGTTACAGGTACCGTTGGACTGTGTCAACTGCGAGGAGGTGGTTAGCTCCCCCTTCGGCCAAGCCAGTCTGCTCCTCTGCTACTTTGCTCTGCGCTGTTCATTGACTCTTCGCGTGCAGGCCTCCCTTTTCTTCTCTCCAGCTAGACTCTATTTCTGTATCCTCAGTGTCCAGTAAACATTTGTTGACGGACTAACTGATGGATAAACTTTTGAATAACCTGGTACCATTGTCATCTCACATCTGTACGTTTTGCAGTTCATAAACAAACCACTTTTATTTTTAAAAATTTTTTATTTTATATTGGAGTAGAGTTGATTTACAATGGTGTGTTAGTTTCAGGTGTACAGCAAAGTGATTCGGTTATACATATACGTATATCCATTCTTTTTCAGATTCTTTTCTCGTTTAGGACAAACCACTTTTATATCTATCTTTCCCTTCAGATCAGCCTAGTCAGAGCTTTGAGGCTTACACAGTGGAGGAATGACTATTCCCACTTCACAGAGGTGAATATCGAGGCTCAGGGAGGTGAAGAGGCTTGAGGTTACGTGACTGGTAGGTGGCAGGTTCAGGACTTGGACCCAGGCCTTTGAATCCTGGCACTGGGCCCATTCCACTGGTGTGTGTGGCCTGAAAACACAGCCTTAATCCAGACATCAATTAATAAGTAACCTGTGCGTTACCCTCTGCAGTTTACAAGCACTCTCCACACCCTTTTGTGGGGTGGATGCAACCTATCTCTTTTCAAAGAGGGGGAAACTAGTGCTCAGAGGGTGGAGGTGTCTCATGCAAGGCCACACACTGTGAAGTGACTGAGCTGCATTCAATGTCCAGCTCCATTTCCCCAGCCCACTCTACTCCTTCCCTCACCTTTACTCCCTAATGCAGGGCCTGGGGGCATCTGGGGACAGTCCGGCTTCTCAGCAGCCCTCCAAGTCCAGCCTCCAGCAGCCTAAGGCCTCACCCTCCCTGGCAGGCCCAGGAAACAGGGTTGGCTCTGAACTGCTGAGCATCCCCTCCCATGAGGCCTGGGGTTGTTTTTCTTATCTAAATAAACTCTGCACAAACATGGTCACATTACTCATGAGTAAGTTATTTGCGATAGCATAGCCCAGAAACGGGGGAAATTAGTTCACACTGGAACCATGTCTTAACCTGGTGAAATGAATGGGGAAGAGGAGTTTTAGACCCAGGTCAGTGAAATCTAAAAACCTACTCTTCAGAGCACTCACTCTACCCTCCACCTCAAGTCTGGGGAACACTCTTGCCCCTGGTCCTACTCCCCGTGGGCCCCAGGGAGGATAGACAGAATCCATCTGTGCCCGGGGCAGAGGGCGAGTGAGCTCCAAGGGCCCAGGACCCTGTCTCCCATGGCCTCCACCTCTTCCCACCAGCTTCTTAAGGGAAGAGGAAGACACGCCCACGGGGTAGGGAAGCTCTGCTTTATCCTCAGGCTTTTTGTAAAATGGGCGCTAGAATCAACACCTGGCTTAACTAAATTCCTTCAGCTTCTGGAGTTGGCTCTTTCTCAGGAAAGCCCTGGGTCAGGGGAGGGAGGGGCTTAGGAGCTGTTATGTAAATGAGGATACAGTGCCTGGCAGAGCACCCTTGTTGTTACAACTGTCCCAGGTACTAAGGCGTGGGAAAGAGAGAAGATGCTAAAAGTGGTGTACCTTGGCCTACCACCACAGAGCTTTTCAAAGGTGTTCACACCTACACTCCCAGGTGTGTTTATGACCTCATCTTACAGGCGAGGGCCTGACTCACAGAGAAGCTCTGTGACGTGCTCGAGGTAGCAATGGGGAATGGATCATAAACCACGGACAATGGGGTTTGCATTTGCAAAGGACTCTTGGACATAAGATCTTAACAGAATTCCTGGCAGAGCTGGGAAAGGAACCTTAGTCCCCGACTCCTCGTTCAGCAGATCCTGGTTTCAGCAGAGTGTTTCTCGGATGCCGCCTCTAGTCCCGGACGTGATTATGTGGGTCCCAAGTAACATGGGAACTACATTTGGCTTCTGTCCAGGACTCTGGAACTGTGGTGCCCAGGCTGTGGGGTCACAGGGAACCCTTGCTTCTCTTCACCAGCTTTAGGACAATGGAATGGAGCTTGGAGAGGCTGGGTTTATTGCATCGTGCAGGCCTTGTCCTGGGGACCTCTTCTGATCATCTTGCACAAGGACTGGGCTGGGACAAGACCCTGAGATGCCCTGAGACATTCAGCCTCCTCATACGAAATTCAAACAAATACCTGATAATGTGTCTAAACCTGATAATGTGCCTCCCATCCATACGTGCTGGACCCAAATAGCTCCTTTCTAGAGATTCTGATTGCAAAAATCCTATATGGATGCAAGGAAGTTGAACTTTTCTCCTTGGCTGGGAGAGGGGCAGGAGGGGGAGGGGGCTTTGCGGTTGGCCTAAGCGCCCTCTTGCTGTGCCTCTTGTGTCCCCCGATCTACCAAGGGGGCCTTGCACGTAGTGGGTGCTCAGCCCCCGTCTTCTAAATTGGGTGAGGTGTGCCCCCTTCCCAGAAGAGGATTGTGTCTAAGCAGTACGGTGTGAGGTGTGGGCAAGGAGTCCGTGCCAGCCCAGCACGGGTGTGTGCGCATGCGCACACACGGAGGGGGCGTGGCGGGGGAATATGTGTGGCCTCAGCAACCTTCCTTAGTTCCAGCTTAAAGGGACAGCAAAAGAAAAACGTGTTATTCCCTCTCCTAATTAACATCCAAGTCTGGGATTTCCACACCTGCCCAGGCGTGGACCGACCCCTGACGCTGACTGTCTCTTGTGGACAAGTCTCCCACAGAAGGATCCACTCCTAGCCCTGAACGGAATGGATAGAATGCTGGGCCTGGAAGCCACCTCTTCACAGAAGATGCAATTCCACAAGGGGATTTTAGAGTTTCCTGACGCAACCCCAGGTAGATGCATCGTATGGGTAATGCTTTCCTACTTAAAAGTGCCCTGGATCTGCTTAACAACTAAAATCGGAGGCAAAAATACACTTAATGAAGGTGTAACACACCACAAAACCATGGCCAGTGGGGTTTGAGTTTGAGGGGAAGTGTATAATTGTGTGTGTTTTAGACATTAAGTTAAGGTAACATGGCCTCACTTGGAAAAATCTGAGGGGAGGAGGGAGAGAACTGTGAAAATACGAGTCCATGCTGGCTGGGAGTTCAACTCCACCCTCGCCAGCTAAGCTTACACGTTGTTAGTGCCTGCGTACGTTCATTTGTTTTCATTCATTCAATCAAATATTTATTGCGAGGCTGCTTCGTCCTGGACACTTGGTGACACATCCGTTAATTAGACAGATGAGTGCTGCTCTGCGTATTGAAGTCAGTGGGAACAGCGCTTGTATTTTCTGGCTCCCGAATTAAGCTGCACGCTACCCAAGGGCAGGAGGCCAGGCTCTCCCTCCCTGGGCATTTCTTCTACCCATTGCCCTGAACAAGGGTGCCTACAGTGGAAGCTCAGGCACTGGGCCCAACAGGCTCACAAGTGCACACCCTTTCCTCCTACCACCCCCTCTCCTAGAATTCACTCCTGGGCCTCCTGGGTGGCCATGGCAGGAAGGGGCCCTGAGAATTTAGCTGTCGATTGAAGCTGACAAGAACTCGAGGTGTTTTCCTCCCACAGTCATTTGCATCTAGTTAGGGGATTCCCAGAGATCAGAGGATGTGTCTCTATCAGTGACTTCGAAGGTTGGAGCTAGAAGAGGCACAGAGGCAGGCAGGCTCCAGCTAGAGGAATGACAGCCCCTGGCAGAGTTTGAAGAAGAATTCCAAGGCAGGAAAGAACTCAAAAGCCATTCGTAATGTCTGCCGTGGGTCAGGCAAAGGAGGGTATTTGAGTCTTGTATTTATAATACCCAAGGCCAATCCAATCCCTTCATTTTACAGATGAGGAAACTGAGACTGGGGCTGTAAATAATGTGCAAGTTAGAGCAGGTCCATTGATAGAACCAGACCCTTCACCCTCCCCATCCCCTCCCCAGTGGCAGTCTAGTCAATCAGTTCTCCTGCCACTTAACCAGGCTTCAAGCACTTCAGAGAAAATGTCTCCCCAAGTCACAGCCATTCTCTTCATCTGTGGGTGAGGTCAGTCCAGATGAAGGGCTCTGTACCATCAGGCACCCTGCTCCTACGTTTCTTTTGGTCCCCGTCATTTCCTCGTAATTGTTTGAGGGCAGTAAAATATAGTGCAACAGAAGCTGAGTCCATACCAGAAATAGCAAGATTGTGGTCAAGGTTGCCTGGATTTTAGCAGTTGGCACCTCAAACCGATCTTCATGTAAATCCTTCCATGCATACCCTACAGATTGGCTTTCTGACATCCCCTAACCCAGTGGCCCAATAAGCACGGGGCTGAGAGCCTGCGGTGTAAGTCAGGATACCAGGTTTTAGTTATGAGACTGTGGGAACATCACTTAATCTTTATGGGCCTCGGCTTCCTCATGATTAACTCAGTTCATCACCAGACGTTTATTAAGTACCTTCAGTGGGCTCAGGCACAGGTGTTGCAGAGAGAAAAATATGACAAGGCCATGGACTTTCAAGGGCTTAAAATCTACTGTAATGAATCAGTTAATTAAACAGATAAACGCCCTAATGGGTCCTACGTATCAGCAGAGAGGTCTGAACAGGATAGTCAGAGAAGGGAAGACTTCACGAAGTGGGTGATGCCTGAACCCAGTCTTGGATGGGAGGAGCGTTCATCTAGTTGAAGGGGTGGGATGTGGAGATTGAAGGGATGGAGAGGACACCAAAGGCCAGAAGGAGTGGTATGAGCAAAGACACAGTGGTATGAGAAGAACCAGGGATATTTGTGATGTGCCTGGAGAGAGGATGTGATATGGGTACAGCAAGAGAGCTGAGGCCAGAGATAGGCTGGGTCCCATCACTCAGAGCCTTCACTCTGTCTGAAGGACTGTGGACTCTATTCTCTAGGCCCGTGCTGTCCAACAGCGTAGCCACTGGCCACAGGTGGCTATTGAGCATTTGAAATGTGGCCAGTCCAAATTGAGATGTAAGCGTAAAGCACACAACAGATTTCAAAGACTTTGCGCACACACAAAAGTAGAGATAGTTTTTATATTGATTACATGTTAAAATGATAATATACTGGATATGTTGGGTTAAATCAAATATATTAACTTCACCTGTTCCTTTTTCCTTTTTTTTTAACATAGGCTCAAGAACATTTAAGATTACATAGGTCACTCTCATATATTTCTATTGGACAGCACTGCTGTAGACAATTGAAAGCATTTTTTACAAATCATTGAAAGTATTTTTTACAAAGCAGGGAGATGTAGATGCGATTTTTGCTTTTAGAATGCTCACTCTGGCTGCAAGTAGAGAAGGAAGACAATTAGAAAATTCTTGTAATAATTGGTGGGGAGCAGTGATAGGGGCCTGAATTAAGGTGAAGGCTGGGAGATGGGAGGCAGATTCTATAGGGTTTGGTGGCAGATTGGATGTAGGGGAGAAGGAAGGGAGGAGTTTCCAGGTTACTAGTTGGGGGACTGGAGACAACGGTGATGCCCCTGAGGATGGAGGACTGAGAAGGAGGTTCATGGAGGAAGCTGATGTGCTCAGTTCTGAACGTGAACTTGAGATGACTGTGGGCCCCTAATTCCAGGGGACAGTTTGAGACCAGAGCTCAGGAGAGGGGTTTGGGCCAGATACTCAGATTTGAGAGTCAGTTTATAAAGGTTAGGTGAGACTCAGGGTGAATAAGATCACCCGGGGAGAGGATGTGAAAGGAAAGAAGCAAGTACCTGGCCGTGGGGAACACCAATACCTGTGGGAGGGAAGGGGAAGAAGACCGAAAAATGCATCCTTATACTGCCTGCCAACACCACCACCCTGTGATTCCTCACCTATGACTCCTCTGCTCCATGCTGAGAGGTCTTTCAGCAGAGACCCTTTTTCATGTGTTGATTTCAGAAGGAAACAAACAAACAAGTCATAGCTAAAGCTGAATGGAGCTATTGATGACTAAGTAAGACGATAAGAAAAATTCTGCCCCAGGTGCATTCTCACTGTATAAAGCTGGTGTGGTGAGGATAAGCTGGTACAATGGCTTTTCAGGGACCGTTTAGTAACAGCATCAGAAGTAGCCATTCTCCTTCCGGGGACTTATTCTAAGAAAATAATCAGAGCTGTACACAGATGCATACGTACAAAAATGTTTAAAGCAGCACTTCTTACAATGCCAGATAAAATGGAGAGCTACCTAAAGGTCCAATTGTGGGAAACTGGCTTCACAAATTAGGATAGATCCATGTGGCAGAATTGCTCCACATTCAAAATAATGGAGTCAATGTATATTTCTTGACAAAGAAAGATGTTCATGATATGTTTCATGAAAAAATTAGGGGACTGCAGTGTGATTATCTCTAGTGAGTGGTTGTTTGTCTTCATCATGGTTAAGAGCAAGAGCAAGGCTGCCTGGCTTGTCTGAGCAAGGTTACTCACTGACGTCACCTCGCCACGCCTCAGTGTCCTCTTTTGGAAAGGGGACGATAATAACACCAACCATGGGCAGTGGTAGAAACTAAATGAGTTCATCTCATCCACGTAAAGCACTGAGAACAGGGCCTAGCACTTGTGAGACGTTCAATATGTGTTAGCCTTTATTATTATTATTTAATTTAATTTAATTTAATTTAATTTAATTTTGGCTGTGTTGGGTCTTCGTTGCGGTACACAGGCTTCTCATCGCAGTGGCTTCTCTTGTTGTGGAGCATGGGCTCTAGGCACGCGGGCTTCAGTAGTTATGGCACGCGGGCTTAGTAGTTATGGCTCATGGGCTCTGGAGTGCAGGCTCAGTAGTTGTGGCGCATGGGCTTAGTTGCTCCGCGGAATGTGGGATCTTCCCGGACCAGGGATCAAACCCGTGTCCCCTGCATTGGCAGGTGGATTCTTAACCACTGCGCCACCAGGGAAGCCCTTTATTATTATTTTTAAAGACATCTTTATTGAGCTATAATTCACATACCATACAATTCACCCGCTTAAAAATGTACAAGTCAATGGGGTTTAGTCTATTCAAAGAGCTGTGCAACCATCACCCCAGTCAACTTGAGAACATTTTCATTCCCCCAGAAAGAAACTCTGTACCCACCGGAAGTCACTCCCAGCCCACCCCTCCACCAGACACCCCAGCAACCAGTAATCTACTTTCTGCCTCTATAGGTTGGCCTATTCTGGGCATTTCATAGACATAGAGTCCTGTAACGTGGTTCTTTTAAACAACAACAACAATCCAACTCATCTCTCTTTTAGCTGGTGTCCCTCCCTTTGGTCAGATTGAATCGCTTGGGAGAGGGACAGCTTTCCCCATATTCCTGTGACTTTCATTTCATTCCTTCAAAGTCTGAGTCAACCCCAGGAGGTTTGTTTCCAGATGCTGGGTTGTGTCTAAGGGACAGAGTACTCTAGACATGTGTGTTGTTTCGAGCAGTGAGGACTTTTCTTCTCTTTTCACACGCCCGGTGTTTGACTACACAGAGGCCCTAACAGCCCTCCCACCCCATACCCCGCCCACCGCCCTGAGCGTCAGAACCCCTCTCAGACCTGACCAGATAGTCCAAGCCACCCCTGCCTCATTCCCCTCCACCCTCCAGAATCCACATTCCTTATCCCAGAGAGACCTAACTCTGCTTTCGCCCTACACCTTGCTGTCTTTCTTCAAAATCTTTGTTTAAATTGAGGTACGACTTTGATATAGTATATTCCATTCACTTCTAGTGTAAAAATAACTTGCAATATATTAAAAGTAATACAGTCTCACTGCCTTTCTAGAACTATATTTTTATTTCAACACACCACTCCTTGGTGTTTGTCCATATGCACATGTGCTTTTAAAAATAAATGCAATTATAATGAACCAACAATTTGCCAACAACTATTTTTTTTTAGGGCCACATTGTAAATTGAACACTGGGCTGAGGGAGATCCTGGGTCTGAGCCAAGGCCACGTTTGTGACTCTTATTATCCCAGAAAATAGGAAAGAGCAAATAAAGTGACCTCTACAAACGTACAAGGTGCAAAGACGAAGACACAAAAACACATGAACCGAGGGAGAAAATTCACACAACGTGTATCCATTTCTCTTAAACATATGGGGCTGGACTCTGAAATAATGTGATCTGAACAAGACAGATCTCAGAGGCACGGGCAGACAGAGACATCTAACACACATACACACACACACACACACACACACACACCCCTGAATCTCAACAACACCTCTGTACACAGAGAGAGTGACCAACACACCAGGACATACACAGATGGTATAGTCAAGCATACATGCACTCACACACACAACTCTACACCTACCGGGATCCTATCCTGGTCCCTGACTCCCAGGCCTGCAATTTCTGAATGCTGGGAAGGAGCTCCTGCAGAAGAACTCAAAATAGCTCTGTGAACCCTGCCCTGGGCTCCAACCGCCTGCCCACAGGCCCATCCTGTCCTCCCCCGCAGCCCTGGCCCCGTGCCTTGGTCTGCACACAGCGGCGGTTGGCTATGCCTACCCCCAAGTCCAATCCCCTGCCCCAAATCTCCTCGAGTCAGAACTGGTCTCTCGCCTTACCTTCCTTGGACAGTATCTGCACCCGGCTCCTTCTGTCTCAGCCCCCTTCTCCCAGGGACAGTCTGTAATCAACCCCAGGAACCTGCTGGGCTGGCAGTCAGGGGTCAGCCGTCCAGTCTGGACAACAGCAACTTAAATTCCTGAGTCTCTGGTCCCTCCTCTGCGAAGCAGCAACCATAGCAACCATCTTTTGGGGACTGAGAACTTCAAACAAGACCCTATCCTTGGAGTCCTGGCCCAGAGCCTGGCATAGAGCAGACCTGCAAAGGGTATTGTTCCCCCAGCCCTCAGTTCCCTAAGCTGTCAGGTGGGGGCAGTGTCTGAGCCTGCATGGTCCTAGGGGTGGCCTTGAGGCAGGCGTTTTAAATGATTTTGACTGGGTTCTCCAAATATGAGATATCACCATCACTGGGTTGGAAGGTGCTAGAAACTAAAAGGCTCTGTCTTTTGAGCAAGCTAGAGAATAGTTAGTATATTGACTACCATGTGCTGAGCACGTTGTACTATTGCAGCTCTGCAGCAGAGGGTGAGGTTAACATACTCCTCAGTACCACGCAGTACTCCATCATTACAGGTTCACAGATCCATTTATTTATTTTCCCCCTTTAGCCTCCTCTCCAGTTCTCGTATGCCCACCCTCAAACACTTATTTTGTTGTGTTCAATGTATATTTTTTTTTTCTCTCTCTCTCTCTATTTTTTATTGTGATAAAATATAGATAACATAACATTTATCATTTTAACCATGTTTAAGTGTACAGTTCTATGGCATTAAGTACATTCACGTGGTTGTACATTCATCACCACCATCATCTCCAGAATTTTTCATCTTCCCCATCTCAATCCCCATACCCATTAAACACTTACTTCCCCTCCTTCCCTCCCCCCAGTCCCTGGCAAGCACCATTCTACTTTTTGTCTCAGTGAATTTGACAGTTCTAGGTACCTCACGTAAATGGAATCATATGGTATTTGTCCTTTTGTGACTAGCTTATTTCACTTTGCACAAGGCCTTCAAGTTTCATCCATGTTGTAGCATATGACAGGATCTCCTTCCTTGTTAAGGCTGAATAATATTCTACAGTATGTATATACTGTATTTTGCTTATGCATTCATCCATCAGTAGACACTAGAGTTACTTCCACCTCTTGGCTATCAAGAATAACGCTGCTGGACTTCCCTGGTGGCGCAGTGGTTGGGAGTCTGCCTGCCGATGCAGGGGACACGGGTTCGTGCCCCGGTCCGGGAAGATCCCACATGCCGCGGAGTGGCTGGGCCCATGAGCCATGGCCGCTGAGCCTGTGCGTCCGGAGCCTGTGCTCCGCAACGGGAGAGGCCACAACAGTGAGAGGCCCGTGTACAGCAAAAAAAACCCAAAACAAAACAAACAACAACAAAAAAAGAATAACGCTGCTGTGAACATGGCTGTATAAATACCTGAGTCCCTGCTTTCACTTCTTTAGGGTATATGCCCAGAAATGGAATTATTAGATCAAGTGTTAATTCCATGTTTAATTTTTTGAGGAACCGCCCTACCATTTTCACAGGACTGCACCGTTTTACATTCCCACCAGCAATGCCCAAGGGTCCCAATTTCTCCACATCTTCACCAACACTTGCTATTTTCTCTTTTTTTGATAATATCCATCCTAATGTGTGTGAGGTGATTCAATATTTATCTTGTTTGTATGACTTCTTTCAAAATATATACAGTTGTTTTGTGTCTATGTAATTTTTTACATAAGTAGCATTGTGTTATTTGTTTCATTCTGTGTGTTACTGTCTTCACCTAGAACTGTTTTTAAGGTCCAACCATTTGTCTCATGTACGCAGAACACATTGCTTCTAACTTGTGCACAGTACTCTACGCAGAGCACCAGCCATGTGTATTGAAAATGTTCTATGTGCTTTTAGAAAGCTCTCTACATGGTTATTTGAGTCCTTCCAGCAATCCTAAGAGGTAGATGTTGTTATTACTCCCATTATATGGATGAGGAAACTGACGCACAGAGTTAAGGGACTTGCTTGAAGTCACACAGCTGGAAACGGGAGACTAGACATTTTAACTCAAGTCCGTCTGGTGCCACAGGAGAGCTCACGTGTGTAAAGTGCTAGAAAGAGCTAAAAAATGGGGGCTGACTGCAGACAGAGGCTCTCTCTCGGGTGAGGGCCCTTTGATGAAAGTTCTAGTCCTGACTAGATCCTGACTTATCTGCAGGTTGTGAATGCCCTCCCTTCACCAGATGTCACTTTATGTTTGTGTAAAATGAAGACAGAACAATTTTCTTGCTCTTTCTAGATTCACCACTTATTGATTATTTATTTATTTAAATAGAACTTTATTGGAGTATAATTGCTTCACTCACTTATTGATTAAACACCCTTTAGCTGCTGGAAAAATCATCAGAATTGAAGGCAGGTGTTTGTTTCTTTCCAGTGTTCCACCTGGGAGCCACTCCAAATACATGAAAACCTTTTGGCAAATCCGCTTGTGAGGCTCCTCCCTCATAGGACTAACTATTTCCAGGAAAACAGAGGCTCTGCCTCTGGCCCTATCCCACCTCTCTTGAACTTTGCACTTACCGTGATGAAAAATTAACCGGGCTAACATGTCCCTTCCAAGGACAACCTCTGCAGAAGCCAGCCTGGCTGGGCCCCAGGAGACCAGGCACCAGAACAGAGTTTCTATCCATCTGGAGCCACCCACCCACTCACTGCCCAAAGTCAAGGGAGCATGTGGGGTCCTCCTGGCACCCGGAGGAATCTAATCCTTAGCCCTCCTCACTGCTTTGTGAAACTGGGCTGATTTCCCCAACTCTTCTTGTGGAGAAACGGAGGCCAGAGAAGAAAGAACCAGCCCAGAAACGGTGCTTGCTGGCTTTGTAACGTGGGTCCAGCGCTGTTTTCTTCACGTACAGCTGTCCCTGTCCCATGATATGAAGGAAGCGCAGGAAAGCATGTTTCAGCCACACTAGCTGCTGACACGTTACTGCCTCCCCTCAGGAAAATGAGAGGGCTGAACCGGGGGCCCTTTCCATGTCACAGTTCAGAGGCTTAGGGACGCGCTAGGTCCTTCCACTACATGCAATCCTCAGATCTCTCTCGGGCTCCTTACCTCCACAGCACACATTGCACTTCACCATACACGGCTTCTGCCTGTGTAAAATGAGGGCCTTGCACCGAAGGGGAACAATTTTAATGCTCTTTCTACATTCGTAGTTGTGTGCTGCATTCTTACAGCTGAGAGAACAGACGCTCAGTGGAGAGAAGGGATGAAGAGAGCCAGGATCGAAAGCCAGGTCAGTCATTGATGAAGCTTGAGGTCCTTTAGCTCGATCTGACTGCCCCTCAACAGTGGGACCTGCCTCATTCGATGTTCAGGTTAAAATGAATGTTTTACTGGGATGACGGCAAGGGCCCCTTTCCTGCGGGCACACACCTCCTACCCCTTGGTGCTTCTCTGGGCCGTGCGCTCCTGAGGTTAGGGACCTTCATCTTTCATTTCAGCATCCCAGAAATGAGTAGGATGGCAACACGGAGGTACTCCGTAGATGTGCATGTCTAACCGAAACCTGCTCCCCGCCCCCCCCCGCACGACTCTCCATGGCACTAATGGTGGCCCCAAGGGGTGGTTCTATTCCTTTACAGCATTCGACTGTTTGCAAAGCTTTCCACGTTGTATTCCCACAACCACTGTAGGAGACTGACAGGAAAGCTATCTCTAGCTCCATTTTACAGGTGAGCAAACATTTCTTCTAGTATCACAATAGTGCACCTGTGTAAAGAACTTTTGTTTTGCAAAGAGCTCCATCTGTGGTGTCACCTTCACCCTCCACGACTCTATAAGGCAGCTAGCTGGGTGCAGTGGCAAGAATGTGGACTGAGGCCTCCCAAAGCATGGGGATCAGATCCCAGCTCTGCTGCTAGGGCTCTCGAGTACTTATTATAATCTCTGTGCCTCAGGTGCTTTATCTGTAAATGGGAGACGTAGGGACATCTACCCCAAGAGCCATTGTGAAGGTGAAACCAGCGGACAGCACTCAGGCTACCTGGAATGAAGAAAGCCATCAATAAACGTTGATCGCCTTTCTCCCTTCTCTTTTTTGATGAGGGCTGGCAGGAAGGGAGTGAAACCGGATTACAGTGGCTGCTGGTTAGCCCGAGGACCAGCCAGGAACGGGAACCAGGTCATTAAGCCCCAGTTGGGGTTCAGGGATTCTCCTTTAAGGTCCAAGCAGGCGGGGAGTTAGAAGGAGGGGAGGGCGAGAAGCCCAGCGCTCAGCCCCAGCAGCTGACAGGCTTGTGAGAGGCCATTCTCTCCTACCAGGCAGGGACCCCTGCCGTTTCTGGGCTGACTTTGTGGATTAGGCCACACCTCACAGGGCTTTGTAACTCCCCACCCGCTAGAGGGTTTGCAGATAACTTCTTTCTCACCACGGGGGTTTCCTGCTGTTAAAAACAAACAAAGCCTAGAGGGCTGGTAGGGGGAGGGGCAGCAGGAGAAAGGCCCTGGGGGCCTGGGGTTACTCCTGAAAGCAGCTGAGTGAGGGGTTTGTGGGCAGATTCCCCTGAAGTGTGCTGGTAGGGAGAAAAACCCCAGAGCTCCCCCAATATCCCGGTGTTCCTTTGCTTCCCACCAAAACTAATTTGGAATACATAAGGTTCCCCAATACTGCCCTTTTGCCCCACTTTTTGCGAGTTTACAGCTTTGAAAACAAAGCTCTCTCTCCTATTTATTGGGTGTCGAATTTCGGATCTTTCTTTATCGTAAGATTCCAACACCCTGTAATGAAACCTTTCCTCCAAAGATAAGTTCTAAAGCGCCCCCATTCATTTCTTCCTGAACTCAACAGATGTCTTTGAGGCCCATTTTCTGCCGGGCACTTGGTTCCCAAGGCCCAGGGGACCCCCTGGCTCCAGCTATTATCCAGGGAGTCACTGGGGTCCCCAAATCTCCACTTCTGAGAGCCTCTCACTAATCCCTCTTTCGCACGGTCTCGGGGCTCTAAGCCGGTATGATCTCACCGGTGCGAGAATAAAAACAGCCCTAGAGTCACCGGCGCCGCCAAGGCCCCTGACCGGGATCGGCGCGCCCGCGTCTCGGTGCGCGCCCCAACTTCCTGGGCCTAAGCCTTCCGCGCGCCCTCTCTCGGACCGGGGTCCTCCCGGGGGTGCACCGCCATCCTGCGGCCGGACGGCGCTCGTTCGTGCGAGTCTAACTCTCTCGGGCCCGCCACTCCAACTGAGCTTCCTGAGTGTGGGTTCCGAGAGCAGACGCCACGGCCCGAGCCCGGCCCTCCAGCCTGGGGCCCCTCTCGCCGCTCCTTTCCCACGACTTCCTCCTGGCGCCCGCCGGCCTTCAGGTCGGGGCCGCGCGGGGTCCCGCGCGCTCCAGCCCGGGCCGCCGCTGTCCCCGGACGCCCACGTGGGCGTGCTCCGCTCCGGGCGGGGGAAGGCCGGGCGCCCTCCCGGAGGCGGGGGGCGGGCAGGGCGCCCGCGGGAGGAGGCGGCAGGGCGCGGGGGAGAAGGCGGGGAGCCCCGGCGGCAAGGGGGCGGTGACAGCGCTTGGAAAGGAGGCTGCACGCGGATTTGCATGAAACACAGACTGGCAGCGGGCGGGAGCGGGAGCGCGGCGCAAACCCGGGGCCGGCCCAGCGAGCGAGCGAGCGAGCCGGGAAGGAGGAGGGCAGCGGGAGGCGAGGCTACCGAGGCGGAGGGATCTGCGCATCAAAGCGAGCGAGGCGAGCAAAGTTTGGCTGGGAGTTGGACTCTCCTTCCTGGAGGCGGCACCCAAACAGCCACCCCGTGCGGAAATCCAAACTTTCTGCTGCCACTCCGAGCCCCGCGGCCGCCGTCTCCGCCCCGCGTCCGGGGCCTTCCCGATCCCGCGCCTCTGCTGCCTGCCCGCCCGCCGCCCCTCCGCCCTTCTCCCCGCCTTGGGAGCCGCCCGGGGTGCAGGGCCGCGCGCCGAGCCCCGCCGGCTGCAGCGCCGCGGCCCGGCCGGGAGCACCGGCAAGTTCGCCGAGAGTTGAGGCGAAGTTTGGGCGGCCGCTGCCTTCCCCGGCCGAGCACCCCGCTGCGCCCCCGGCGTCCCGCCGCACCCAGCCCCGCCGGGGGCGCTCCTCGCCGCCCGCGCGCCCTCCCCAGCCATGTCGTCCATCCTGCCTTTCACCCCCCCGATCGTGAAGCGCCTGCTGGGCTGGAAGAAGGGCGAGCAGAACGGGCAGGAGGAGAAGTGGTGCGAGAAGGCGGTCAAGAGTTTGGTCAAGAAGCTCAAGAAGACGGGGCAGCTGGACGAGCTGGAGAAGGCCATCACCACGCAGAACGTCAACACCAAGTGCATCACCATCCCCAGGTGGGGACCCGAGGGACGCTGGGGCGCGCCCGTCCAGCCCCCTGGCGTGGCGAGGACGGCCTGGTGGGATAGGAGCGGGAGGGATAGCGTGTGTGTGTGTGTGTGTGTGTGTGTGTGCGCGCGCGCGCGCGTAAGGGGGGTGGGAACGTGGGCAGGAAGGGGGTGGGGGGGACCCCAAACAAAACCTTCTCTATATTTGCAAAGATTCAGAGCTTGGGGCTTCCACGCGGCACTCGCGCTCCTAGTCCTCGCATTCGCTTTTCACCTCCGGGAAAGGGGTGCTGCAGGAATCGGCCGCCCCCACCCCGGGGAGCTGCGGGCTAGAACTTGAGGCCCGCTTTGTTCAGCTCCGCTGGCCGGAGCCCCTCCTCCGCCGCCGCCTCCCGCCCCCGCGGCCCGCGCTCGTGGAGGTGGTGGTGTCTCTCCCTTTCTTTTCTTCATTCCTGTCCCCCTACTTCTTTCCTCCTCGACAGGAATGCAGTCCGTACAGCTGGGGCTGTGGGTGAGGAGCGGGAGCCTCGTGATTGACAGATTCCTTCTTCATTCTCTCTTTGCCTTCGGGATTAGCATTTTTATCGAGTATTTTTAGATTCGGTTGTGCCAATCTCCCGCCCCCTCCGCACACACGCACTTTTAGTTGCAGTGCAGGGCTCTGGCTTTCAGATGAGAGAGTTAAGTGGCAGAGAGTGGGGTCCTGTCCTCCACCTCCCCTGACTGTTTTTTGCCCACCTTTCAGTCTGAGATTGCGGGTGGATGCCCAAAGGACGGGGCTCAGAGCTGAGATAACAACACGCACCCCAAAGTGGGCCTCGCATCGGCCCTCGCATTCCTACAGAGCCCTCCTTCCCAAAGCGCTTTGCCATCTGTCTGGATCTCCTTTATCCTCCACTTCGCGCCAGCTAGGTCAGGCGGGAGCTCACAGATGGCTGGTAGAAGGGGTCAGTGACTTCAATCCCCACGGCCTTCTCTTAGCTGAGGTGTGCCAGGCTGGGAATTGGGGTGTCTTGGGGGGGCACCTTAGCCTCCTGTTCCCTCCCTCTCAGCCCCCTTTAAAAGTCTTATTCTGAAGCAAGGGAGAGTTTGTGTGTGTGAGTAGGGGATGTTCTTGGGGTTCCAGGCTGCAGAGCAATGAGCAGAGGGTCCCCAAGGCCAGAGCCCCACAGAAATTGTCATCCTTGCTGCTGGGCCAGGAGTAGACTCCATCCTTGGCCACCTGCTTGGGGCAGCTGTACGAGGGCTGCCATCCGTGTCAGGCAGGCACAAAGCAACATCTGTCCACGGGAACCCAGGCCTCCTCTGGAAATAAATGCCACATATGGTGGGAGTGCTGACTTGAAAAATAATAATTTTTTTCAAAACTGGGTGGATCCAGTCCATAAAGCGGGAGGGAAGGCAGTGTGCCGCCCGGGAAGTGTGTTCTGGGTGTGTGATCGGGAGCCAGAATTGACTTCACAGGAGGTGGTGTGATGTGACGGTCAGTGAGCCCTAGGTCCCGGTCCCAGCCCTAGTTCTTCATTCTTCCTTATTCCTTTGGGTGAAGGGTGGGGAGTAGGGTGAATGAATGTCATACTTCTCCAGCCTGGGGAAGGCTTTGCAAAACCTGCCTTCTTACCTGCCTGCGTACATCGAGGACAAGTGCTTTATGTTTTGAAACAGGAAAAAAAAAAAAGCTATCAATTATAAAAGGAGCAGCTGTGTAAAGTGTTTCACAGCTGTGTAAAGGACTTTCACATGCTTTTATGAGATCAAGAAAAAGAAACTCCTGGAAAATAGATCAGGTAATTAGGCCTAAGATTTATCCCACGTTTAATGTTGAGAAACCTAGGGAGGAGAGAGGTGAAAAGGGCTTGGCCTAGCAAACACGCAGTTCTGACCAAATGTGCATCTTCTGCTGGCCCAGGCTGCTCCTCCCTTTGAAGGTTCTGAATACATTCCTTGCTGCCGGCTCGAGCAGTGTTAACCAGGGGGATTGGGCCCCACGGATCTTTGTTGGTAAGGTCGCCAGTGTTCAGTCTTTGGGCTGGTGACAGCCTGGAGGAGAGGCCTGGCAAGGTAGGAGTTTGCCCTCTGGGGAAGCATAGCTACGGCCTGCCTTTTCCAAAGTCCTGCGCAGCCTGAGGCATATGAACGCTTTGGGTGTCTCTGAGAGTTCAAGTTAACTTGGCCTTCTGATGACTCTGTTAGGACTGGGCCATCTTCTTCTACCTGCCTGGCAAGGACCTAATGCTAAGGCAGATTTTTTTCCATCTTTTTCAGTTAGGGAAACCCAGTTCCTTGGGCGGATCCAGACAAAGTGGATTTCCATCCCTGGATTTTGTGCCCACGCCTCTGGGTCACCTTGTCTCCCTTGGCAACAGCTACTGCTGTTTTTGGTCGTGGGCAGAGAACTAAAGGCCACATCTTGGGGAGGTAGCTAGCTGGCCTCACACTGGTGATATCGGTGTGTCTCAGCCCTGTAGGCTGTGGGGTTTCTTGTCAAATTGTCTGTTCTGTCCTCACTGCCTTTTATAACTAGGGCTTTGGAAAGTTGACAAAAGGAAATGTTGAACCTAGTTATCCCACAGGGTGTGTGGGGTGGGGCACTGGGTACTTAAAAATACTCTGCGAGGTCTGGACCTTGGGGTGTAAGGAGCCCTCAGTCTAAGGAGATTTTAACAAGCCTGTTGTGGCTGATACGAAATCTTGAGCAGCAGCAGCTCCATGGGGCGATTAGAGCTGGACACTAGGGCCCCCCAGACCACACACTTGCTTCTGTCACCCCGGCTCTAACCTGTCTCAGTGATCAAGAGAGCTGGAGTGGTACAGGCTCACTGGTGTCAAGAATGTCAAAGAGACCGGTGCCAAGACAGTGGTAAGAGCCTGATTTAGATACACCAACAGAGGGGCTCTCAGGGCACTCTGAGGTCTGGCAGGATGGGCAGAACTTTGGCAAGCTGTGTAACAGCATCCTACTTGTCACCTAGTTGCGTACCTGAGTACAGCTGCGGGTATCTTCCTGGCCAGTGTATAAGAATGGAGTTATCGCATTTGCTACCAAGAGGTAGAGAAGGTGTGTGTAGGTTATGTCAGTGATAAGGAGCCAGGTGCACTTCAAGATGACTGTTCTGAGGGACACTGATAACGTGTGTTTCCACCAATGGGACCCATGACTTGGCCCACTTGTTGAGAGCCGGACCAAACTTAGGCCTGGTTTGTCTGGAGGGAGATTGGGGCTTTCTTGCGTCGGAGCGCCAGGTCCAGAGAAAAGTGGGAGGATTAAGCCAGACCCCAGGTCTGACACACACCCTCTCCTCCCTTTCTGTGCATCTGTTCTTTCGGTGCAACCTCCTCCTGTTATCTACCTGGACTTTGCCAGGCTGCTCTCACCCTGGGGAGAAAGGGAAATGATCCCCATCTCTAACACTCCTTTCTCAGGCTTCTGGGGACAGACCGAGGGTGTAGGAGGGGCGTCTTTAATACCGTCTCCATCTCGGCGTCTCCTGTCCTCCCTCCTCTCTCAGCTGCTCAGAGCACCATTCTTCTGTGGCCCGTTGGAAGCAAGCTCACCTGCTTGACATCCTCTCCTTTCTCTTGTTAACCTTGATTAGGGGAGCTCCGCGCAAGGGCTGGGATGAGGAGGGTTCTGCGGGACACCGGGTAGCTGACTGTGGGGCTGGCTCAGAAGTATGGCCAAACCTAGGAGCCACTCGACGTTCCCTTGACATTTGGAACCTTGGAACTTGCTGCTCGCACCCAGGAGTTGAATGTGTGGGCCGCTGCATGTTGCAGACAGCCCGCTGCTCACACTTCGTCATCGAATGTTACAGGATTGGATTCTGTGGATTCATTGATAGGTGTTAGCCCCTCCCATGTCTGAGTCAGTATTCCAGGAAGTGGAGGAGGATGCAGAGATAAATTGGAGATGGTCCCTGCCTGTGAGGAGCTTACACTTCAGTAAGGGAAACAGCAATAAGGCATTGAGTGTCTATTTCTTCCTTATTCCCAGCCATCAGAAGAAGTATGAGCTCTAGAATGGAGTGATATTTTTTGGGGGCAGGGGGGATTATGATGTGTTTTTTAAATATTACAGAGGTCACTGTGTTAGAAAACAAAATAATGACAGCCATCTGTTTTCTCCAGAAAAAGCACAGAAATCAGGTCCTGTATCTTGCCGTTTTAATACCTGGATGGATTTAGCAGTTCACTTAATGTCTCAGAGCCTTCGTGCCGGCACCTGTAAAATCAGGAGGAGGTAAAGCCTGTGGAAGTGTTTGGTAAACCAGAGTTTGACAGATGTGTTATGTTTAGACCTCTGTGTGTATCATTCATTCATTGACTAAAGTATTCAGTCATTTATTAAATACCTACTGTGATGAGCAGGGCAGGGTGCCTGTTCTCAAGGGGCTCCCTATCTAGAGTGGGAGACAGACTTGCCCAAAATACAGGCCATGAGCTGCAGCCAAGGGATGTACAAAATGCCCAGGGATGAGGGGGACAGACCGTTAATTCTGTGGGAGGAGGTGGGGAGAGGAGGGAGGAGTCCCTGTGAGGTGGAAAACCACGAGGACAGGAGTTATTATCCAAAGGACGTTCCTGGACTGTAGTACGATCATACGAACTTTTGGGTTCATGGTGATCGTTGCCTACAAGACCGAGGATGTCTTTATCTTCTTTATCTTTCTTCTCTCCCTAAACGGAGCACTGCTATGAATTCGTTACCTCCTAGCTCGCACCGAACTAGCGACTAGTGACTTGTGTTCAGTATTTTATGCCACTGTAAAGTGTCCTCGCTTTGAAGTAAAGAGTCATTAGTATTGCAAACCTGAAATTCAGGTTTCCTTGGTGGAAACAGTGACTTTAGACATATGAGCTCAGAATATAACGGATCATGTCGATAAGAAGTGGACACCTTGGAGGTGATGGTGGATCCTCAGAATTTCAGACTTTGGGTGTGACCTAGCTTTTCATTTCTCTGGTTAACACTCGCTGAAAGTAAATCCTATAAACCTGAGTTTCTATATGGACATAAGAGCTTTTAATAATGTATTTTAAGAAGTCTTTGCAAGGATGTAAAGTGTCAAATGACAATTCTAATAATAGAAAAAGTCAAGGAATACAGTAGTCGTATCGTTCTGATGAGAAATGCAAGCAGCCGATGGCATTGAGAGAATGGCTTGAGCTTATCCCATCAGCAATCCACTTAAAATGAGTTTGAAAAATAAATATTGGTTCAATAATGTAAATTTGTAATTGCTGGAAATAAAATTAACACGATTTAATGGACTGAGCAACTGTGAATTTTCACTTGTTCACTTATTGGGAGGTTTCTAAATGCCATTGGATGCACAATACAGCCGTGTCTCTGCATGAGCTCCTTTATGAATAGGACCAAGTAGCGCTTGCTTCATTTATTTATTTATTTTTATTGAAGTATAGTTGATTTACAGTGTTGTGTTAGTTTCAGGTGTACAGTGATTCAGTTATATATAACATATATATATATATTCTTTTTCAGATTCTTTTCCCTTATAGATTATTACAAAATATTGACTGTAGTTCTCTCTGCTATACTGTAGGTCCTTGTTGGTTATCTGTTTTATAAACAGCAGTGTGAATGTTAATCCCAAACTCCTAACTTGTCCCTTCCCGCCAACCCCCTTTCCCCTTTGGTAACCGTAAGTTTGTTTTCTATGTCTGTGGGTCTATTTCTGTTTTGTATCTAAGTTCATTTGTATCTTTTTTTTTTAGATATAAGCGATATCACATGACGTTTGTCTTTCTCTGCCTGGCTTTACTTCACTTAGTCTGATTAATCTCTAGTTCCATCTGTGTTGCAAGCAGCGCTTGCTTTAAAACTTGAAGTCCAACTCTATTCCTTTACCTATTCTCCCACCTTCTTTATTCACCCGTCCCCCAGCCTCCTTGAAGCTCTCTAAAGTGGAATGCAGCTTTCTCAATCAACAAGGCTCATGAATAGTCCTAATTAACTTTGTCCTTGTCTCCTTTGATGTATTGACATATTTAAAAAAAACCAAAACCCACCGTGCCCCCTTCCCCAAATCTATGTCTGGTAGTACCAGTCTGCTGGGAAGGGAACTGCCTAGAAAGGCTGCCGGTGAAGGGGCCTGGGAGACTTACCAGCCTTTTGCAGACGCGAATGTCCTGTGCAGTGCCAGATGAGACTAGCTCTTCCCCAGGAGGGCTGGGCATCATCTGTTGACCACTTCAGTCTCCCCATCTTCAAGGGCGGTGGTTCCTGGAAACGGTTGGAAATTGCCATATTAAACCCACCCTGCAGAAGTCTGGTTTCTAATTTTACTGTATTCCAGGTTTTAGAACAAAGATCCGAGAGAACTTGTCCAATTCATGTTTATGCTTTCCTTCAGTGCACCTACTGGGTGCCCAAACCTGCTCCAGGTAGCAGGGCCCCACCAGTGAATGAGGCAGACGCCCGATTCTGCCCTCCCGTAGCCTCTGGTCCACTGGCTGCTCAACAAGAGTCCTTTGGAATTGTAATAATCATGTATGTGTTCACTCTGGTTAACTCGTAAGTACTGTTTTCTTAATGCCAGAGAACCAAATCCCCCAAGCTCTGCAGTTTATTGAGTCCGGATGCGGGGGGGTGGGGGTGTGTGTGGTGTGTGTGCGTGTGTGTGTGTGTGTGTGTGTGTGTGTAACATTATTCTTTGTTTTGACTTAATTAACAGTTTTAGAAATAACAAATCTAGAGCACAAGTCACACTGTCTGCAGTGATTATCTGAGGCCTCAGCTGTAAACAGCAACCTGCCACCATGGCACACTGCTACAGTGTTTTGACAGAGAGACTTGGTTTAAAACGAAAACATGGTAGAAGCCTATTAATGAAGAAGTTTTGCTAATGCTGGACTAGGCTGAAGTTTGTGTCGCAGGCCTTTTCTCCCCATAAATGTGGTCAGAGAAATATTAGTCATAAACAAACTTTGGGGAGTCATTTTGGAGGCAGGAGTCAACAGACCTGAGGAGGTTCTAGACTTAAGCTCTGTTTCTAATCAGCTGTGTCACCTGGGCCAATTCACTTACCATCTCTGGGCCTCAGATGTTCTCAACTGGAAAATGGGCTCAATGAGCTCTATCAGAGGATCTTTCTAACTCTAAAGTGGTTTTCATGCAGGCCTTTTAGAAGCTCCCCTTTGCAAGCATCCAGTTGATCACTGAATCACAGATCTTTCTTGATGAATATCCCAAGGCCCTATGAATTTCTATAGTTGAAAGTAATAAAACTATAATTCAGCCTTTAATGTTGGTTATTTTCCCCCTCTGCCATCCTTGCCTCTCCCTCACCCTGTGAGTCTAAATCAGTGAAATATAACTACAAAGGAAAATAAAAATAACTGAATAGGAGGGTAACGAAGTGAAGGCTGTGTGCCTTGAGATGCAGTGAGCAATTTTTCTTCTTTTGTTGCTATTTTTGGCTATTCTCAGAGCAGGAAGTTTACTTAAACTAATGACCACAATTGCCTAAAAATGGTGAAATGTGAGAGGTAGGCATTATAGAGGATACCTGTGGAAAATGTTTGCTCATATGTCAGGGTTTACCCAGGAAGCTTCCTTTATTTATTTTCAAGCACCTATATAAAGAAAGGCTGTACTCGATTGTGTAAGCGTGCACCTCTTGTGGGGCGGCGTGGAGGTTACAAGTTGAAACCCCAGCTAGGAAATGAAAAGTGAGTTTCCCCCGAAATAGTACTTTTTCTGTATCACATGGCTCTCCCTGATTACATCTGGCAAGTTTTTCTCCTGACAGCTTTGCTGGGAGTTAGGACTAGGGGGTTGTTTAAGAAACCCTGGGTCAAGGTTTGCCTTTGAAACCTACAGCGTTATCAGTCTGGTGGCTTTCCCTGCTAACTCTTGCATCACAGACTGCCAGGCCAAGTTGTAGCTCTGAGGTGTCACCGTTTTTTTTTTTTTTTTTTTTCCTTTGAGACTGGACTTTTGAAAATAGTAATGCTTTTTGGGTGTGTGTTTTCTAAAGGTCTGTTTTTACGCTGTCACATCTCAAAAATGCCAAAAGGCATTTTTTCCTTAAAAAATCACCTCTGGGCTAAGCCCAAATGTGGAGTAATGGACCCAGAAAGGACTTTTTGAGTAGTTACAAGTGGCTGAAAGCAGGCACTGGTGATGGAAGTTGGGTTTTTTCCTTTTGCTTCAAATGTGCCCCATTGTAAACTTTCCTGCATCCTCATGGAATTCAGACTTGAGGTGAGCCTTATTTCTCTGTGTGCCTGGAAGGGCAGGGTGAGTGAGCTTGTTTTGCTACCTCTTTAAATGTTTTGTGTAGCCATTTATCTCTACCCAAAGAGAGTCTTAAAATATTGCTTGGGGAACAGGAGTGGGGGGTGCGGGTGGGCTGGAAGAGCAGAGTCATCAAGGGAAAACAAAGGGCCCTGGAGTCTGACAGACCGGAGTTTGAGTTGGCCCGTTACTGGCTATGTGACAGCCTTGGGGACATCTGCTTCCATTGATTAAGCTCCATTTGCCTCATCTGTATAATGGGCATGGGCCCACTTACCTCCTGTAAGTCAACGCAAATGAGATAAGAGAGAGCAAGTACTTGATTGATAACTTGTGGCTCACAGCACATAGTAGGTGCTTCGTAAACACTCATTTTTCCCTTTCAAGGGGGAAATCTGACTGATGGTGTCAGTAGATTCCAGTAAGGGCCCCCCCACCCCCGACACACTTGTTCTCAGGGCTCGCTGTTTGGAAAACATGGGTTGATGTAGTGAGAGGACCTTCCTCTAGCAGGTGCGCACCAAGCGGCCACAGCCACACCACTTGTTGGTTTACGGCTTGGAAGGCTATTGAAAGACAATTCATATTCTTCGGTGGTTCTCCCCTCCTCCATCATCATTTTAAAAATTGTTTGGCTGACTAAAAATAATAGTATTGAAAATAAACTTTGATGAATCAGTGCTCCTGGGGTGGGGGGTATAAGATCCTGAAGAAGAAACACCGTGACTCACAGGCTCGTCACCGATAGCCTGCCCTTCCGTGTGTGCAAGTGCGTGATGTTTATTGTTGCTGGTGTGTTTCTGAGGCCTGGTTGGAAAGCAGTTTCAGCTCCAAGTACCCCCTCACCAGTTGGCTTGGTTGTCAGGTGAGATTGTTCGGTGCCAGAAGCTCACGGCTCCAGGATAACCCAGATGTGGATGGCGGTACCGTGGGCTGCTCCTCGAGGGGGGCCAGAGGGCTCTCACACTTAGTAGGCCATGCTTTGGACATCCTTTTGGATGTGGTACTTTCCATGGGGCAGAGCTGCAGGGCCCAGGGATGGCCCACGTAGAGTCTGCACTTCCTCCTTCCAGACTGTATGCTGGGTCCCGACCCTTCAGTTCCCTGCCCACACGGTCTCAAGCCTGCTTGCAGGCCCATCTGCCTAAGGAAGGGCAGACTGCATCGGCCGTGGACCGTGTGTGCACCCGTGGGCCCCAGGCTGACAAGGTGGGCAGGGCCGGGAGATGGAGGGATTGGATGGAATTCAGACTCGGGGTGTCTGCATGGGTGTCCATGAAGCCCCTCTAAGTGTGGGGTGATGCTGGGGATGGCCAGCTCTCCCCGAGTGTCTGCATCCCACTGTAAAACCGAGGGGTCAGAGAACTCTGAATTCAAACGCGGCCTCCCAGGTTGTATCAAGGTATTTGTCAATATGATAGAACATGTTCTATTTATCAGTCTGTTATCTTGATTTCTGTCTTTTAAATTTAAACATGACATATCCTATGTGGGCCTTCGTAGGTCCTCTTGCTCTGGGACCCATTGATGGTGAGGCAGGCCTGTTTTTAGCACCCTCCTCTCAGTTATGTAGCCACAACTGGGGCCCCGCTCAGGTGGCACCATTATATGGGCAGGATTGTGGGTACTTCTATAGGGATTGATTTCCCTCACCTTGAACCCAGATCAGAGTGAATTAAATGCAGATCAGGGAGCAGGTGATACGTATGGCAGCCGCCCATCTTAAAGGTGGAGCAAAGAGCCCAACCGCTGTAGTGCGTTTGGTTGTTGGATCTATTTATTGGGCACTGACTTTGTGCTGGGCCTTGGGAGATACAGAGATGCAGAGATAAAGTCCTGTCACTGAACTGCACAGAGGCAAAAAGGGACACGGTGACCACAGTTACGGTGGGCTCATGGGAAAAACAGTCTAGCAAAGGCTGAACAAAGAGGTAGTTGGGAGCCCAGAGAAAGAGCAGCTCTTTTCTGGGGGACCCAGAAGACTTCACAGAAGTGATGCTCCAGCGGGACTTTGAAGGGTGGATAGGAGTGTGGGAGTGAGGGGAAGGCTGCATGGAGCACTGGCCAGACAGAGGGTGGAAGGGCCTGGTGTGTGGGGCAGGGTGGCCAGAACGTGGAAGAGGGAGTGGCCAGAGAGGGTCGGGAGAAGGATGTTGCCAAGGGCTTCAGTTGGCCAGACTTGGCGTTTGGACCTTGCTCCCTAAGCACCCAGGAGATTTTTAAGTTAGGGGAGTGGCGTGGCTGAAGCCACCATTCTATTCGCATTCCTCCCCCACCCCGAGGCTGGTAAGAGCAGGTTTTCTGCCGGAGTTATCCGGGTCAGAGTCATAATCCCTTACACCACCATGTGGACAGCTTTAGGCTATGTCTGGACCAGGGTGAAAATAGTGTTTTGTTGGCCGTCAGGAGAGAAGACAAGTTGTACAGCCAGGAGGGCTGGGGGAGCCCAAGTGTTCAGGTAATTAGCCAGTGAGTCATGCCAGCCTCTTGACATGGATTCCTTGGGAAATGAAGCAGGGTGTCGCTGGGCTCCATACAGAGGCCTCAACATCAGAACCTGGCCTCTCCCTGGGTCTTCTCTGTGCCTGGTACGGTGTCTTTGTGTAGAATATCTCTGGTCAGTGTTTTAAGTGTCTTCACTGATGATCGCCTAGACCAGGCTTTCCAATTCCAGACCACACTGCAATCAGCAAAAATACCTAAATTCTCTACTGCAGACTCATCGAATGCTATCATGTATTAAAAACAGATCATATTCCTTAATAAGAGAGTAAAATAGTTTAAGTTCATATATTTTATCACTGAGAGCAAGCAGAAATTTTGGTGACCACTGAGAGATTGCATACAGTTTACCTCACCTGTTTAGAGTCAGCTTTTTTGTGTTGTTAATTGAAGTTTATAGGTTTTTAGAAGATAAAAGTTTTGTGTCCACAGACTGATTCTAGTTCATGGACCATTTTTGAGAACCCTGATAGAGGCCTGCTGCTGAAGGGGCAGCCTCCTGCAGTGGAGCATTCTGGGCTTACATTCAGAAGACCCAAGTTCGGATCCCTGCTCTCCCCTTTCCTGCTTTGGTGACCGTAGACCAGTCACCTGATTTCTTTGAGCCTCCCTTTCCTCAGCAGTAAAATGGGAAAAACCTTGCCTCCCTTGGTGGGATGATTGCCGTTGTTTATTTAGATGAGCTAGGCATGAAAAGGTCTTTGCAGACTGTGAAATATTATGCAGTGTCGCTCATTATTTCTTTATGAAGCACAACTCTATGGTATTGCTAAAAGCCCTTCCTGTCGGAGATGGAGTTAAGGCCTCCAAGTTCACACCCAGATTTGCACCGCCACCTTAGAGAAAATCATTAACGATGCACAAATTCAATAGGAATGTGAACTCAGGGCGTGCGTGCTGCAGGGTCTGGTTCCAAAAGCTTAGGTGAGTTGGTGCTCGTGGCCTTGTCTGGGGATTTGGGTCAGCTGTGCTGACCTGTAGCTGATCACCTGAGCCCTCTCACCTGGGAGTGATCCTGGCACAGGCAGCGTGGACTGGGTGCTGACTATATGCCAGACACCAAGGTGGGCCATTGATCAGCTGGTTGGTCTTCTTTACCCATCTTCTGGGAAGGATGAGTAATCCATGTTTATAGAAGAGGAAGCAGGGGCTTCCCTGGTGGTGCAGTGGTTAAGAATCCGCCTGCCAATGCAGGGGACATGGGTTCGAGCCCTGGTCTGGGAAGATCCTATGTGCCGCGGAGCAACTAAGCCCGTGCACCACAACTACTGAGCCTGCACTCTAGAGCCCACGAGCCACAACTACTGAAGCCCGCACTCCTAGAGTCCGTGCTCTGCAGTGAGAGAAGCCACCGCAATGAGAAGCCCACGCACCGCAACGAAGAGTAGCCTCCACTCGCCGCAACTAGAGAAAGCCTGCGTACAGCAACAAAGACCCAGCACAGCTATAAATAAATAAATAAAAATGGCTTGGAGTTAAAATGCAAAAAAAAAAAGGAGGCTGAGGCTTTGAGGGGTCAGCGGCAGAACAGGAATCTGAATTCAGGTCTGGTTCCTGACACCCAGTTGCCTGCCCCAAGGCTCCCCAAGAATGGGCTGCTGTTCTCATCCTCACAACAAAATCCATGAACTTGCTCAGGAAAGTTGCTGTAGGTCTCATGATAAGAGATGGAGCTGGATTTGCCTCTGAAGCTTTGCCCCTTCTAGAATCAGGGGTGACTATATAATTTATTAAACAAACCAGGACACTTCTAAGAGTGTAAAAGGGCAGTGCTGTCATTAATGATGGCCAGAAAATGGGCATCAACCTGGACTGTCCAGGCAAACCTGGATAAATAGTCATTCTAAGTCACCCTGCCTCTGGGCCAGTGATGATGATACCTGACCAGGGAAACTGGGAGGATTACATCAGCAGCTTTCTCTGCCACTGCTAAAGTGTCAGGGACTGTCTGGATTATTTACTGCTATTCCGAGTGAGGGGACTTGCCTAAGATCATTCAGCAAGTTGGCAACATAATTTAAAACTGGATGAGACCTTAGAGGTAATCTAAAATAGTCAAGTTAGCACCCGAGCTTACTTAGCTGCAGTAGGAGTTGGGGAACCTTTGGCTCTGCTGATGGCCACTCTGAAGGGAAGGGGGGAGAAGTGGGAGGTGGAGGGGGGGACGTGAGGGTGGCAGTGAGGGGGTGGTAGGGTGTTCACCTGGCTCTAGAACATCTGCATCCTCATCAGGCCATGTCCCTTCGGAACCCAGGAGATGCCCCTAGGTGCAGTGCAGCTGAGATGGGATTTCAGGTCCAGGAGCAGAGTCGTCTTCTGCGAGCTGACCTCTCCTGCCCCCCTGCTCCATTTTCGCTGAGGCCTCAAAGATATTACTGGCTGGGAGCTGGTGGGGGTGTAGTGGATAAACCTTCTGCTGAAGAGTTTTGGAAGGCATTGAGGAAGGAATTAAAAATAACAGCAAGCATGCCTTTTTTCTCTCTTTGATGCTGGTAAATGCATGGAATGTGCCAGGGTATGTGGCCCTAAATAACCCCCTCTGTCAATGCGACTCCGTAGAGAACATGGAAAGGCTTTGCACTGCTTCCCTTCTGCCCCATGTTCATGGGACTGGTTTCTGTGATCGTCCAAGCCTCATGCTTCCTCTCTTGCCCCAAATAATCTGTTGGAAATCTGGAGAGGGACTTGAGTTCTCTATACTCTGCAACCAAACTGTTTGCCGTGGGCGAGGCCCTGTCTGATGAACTCCAAGGAGAGCAGCTGGAGTGACAAAGAAGACTGGTTACAGGCTGAGAAAAGTGAAGTGTAAATTCAAACCAAACTTGGCACTTGCTTGGAGAACTTCAGCTGATACGGCTCTAGTCGTCATCCTTTGTGGCTGTGCTGTGTCTTATAAATAGAACAAGATGCATTTCCTTTTTTTTTTTTTTTAACCCCAGAGACACAAGGAGGCATGTGTGTGGGTGAGTATGGGCAGGGAATATTAATTATTTATGTTCCAGTTCATCGGAGAGTCAGCGTGGGAACTGGCCCCCGGGCTTCATGGAGATGACTAGGCCATCTTGTGGGTAAGGCTGGACTGTGCTTTTGTATCTTTTGAGTTCCAGCTCTCCTCACCATTGCCACCCTCTCCTCCTTAGTGGCAGCCCTCGGTTTCTCACGCCTGGATACTGCAGTAAGCCAGTTCGCTCCTTCCCTCTCCGATCCATCCCATACTCTGGATCAGGGGCCAGACTCACTGTATTAGGATGCTTTGGGCTACAAGTAACCTGAAACCCAACTAACATCTTCACCAGTGTGAGGGCTTATTATCTCCCCTAAGAAGTCTGGAGGCAGGGAGGTTTCGGGCACCAGCAAGGACTTGGGAGCCTTCCATCTTTCTGCCCTGCCATCTTCAGCCCTCATGATCCAGGGACGGCCACAGCTGCTCCAAGAGTTACTGTCTCTACACGGTTGCATCTAGCGGCAGAAAAGGCTGCTTCTCCTTGGGGGTCTCTTAATCCAGGAAGGAAATCTTTCCCAGAAGCCTCCTGGTATCTCGCCAGTATTTTGTCACATGCGGTCTTGGCAGAAATAATGGATTGTAATAAGCCTTTTGATGTCAGAGATCCCGGCTATTTCTTCGGCTCACCAGTACCTGCTAGGCACTTAGTAAATGTCAATTAATACTTGTTGATTACTGTTTTCCTTTTCTGAGTAGACTCCTGAATACTTATCTGATGTCTTGCTGATTTCAGGGGTTATGTTGGTAAACCAATCAGGGACCAGATCTTGCCCTCAGGGAGCTTACAGTCAAGATGGAGAGACCATTATTTGTGTTCAGAATATCCAACCATGTGGGTTGTAGCAGTCTGCTGTGGGGCAGCTTAGGAACAGGTGTGAAATTGGGGCTCAGGGGGACAAATGGAAGTGAGACTCATGGAAGGGGACCATCAGGGCCTCTGAACGCTGTGCCTGAGGATGACACATTTTCCAACCTAAGCAAGGTCTTTCAAGAAGTTCGGATTTCTGTCTCCACCCCACTACCAGTCTTGTTTTCCTGTTGACAAAATGAAGGTTAAAAATTTGCCCTTGAGTATGGAGTGGGGGCAGGGTACAGAGCTAAGCGCCTCCTGCCCCCAGGGGAAAATTTCTAAACGTTCTTGCGGTATTTTAGCTTCGAAACCCTGTGAAATTGAATTGCATGTTTAGCGTCTTTGTGCGTCTCACTGGCTTTGAAGCTGCTGGAAACTTTCTCTGAAAGCATATAGACGAAGAAATAAGAATTCTATAAATGTTTTGTGGTTAAAAACAAACTGCTGGCCAGTTTGTAGAATTTTGGGGTCATTTTCTGATGGAACATTCTGCAGACACGGAATACCCTGGAGTCTTCCTGTCACAGTCAGCTAATAACTGACTTCAGGTCTCCAAATGCTTTTTCATTCCAATTCAGAGAAAACAGAGCCTGTCCCAGGGCCTCATGGGCCCTTATTTTCCTATTGATCTAGGAGCTGGGCTAACTCAGGACCCCCCTGGGAAACATCTCAAAGCTAATTAAAGATGTTTGTTTCAGGTTTGCCTGTTTTTCTTGCTTGATTGAAAAAGTTGCAGTTTTGGCTTTTCTTATTAAAAGAAAAAAGGCCCTATGGCTACAGCTGATCCGGGAGGTGGGAGTGGGGGGATTGCACACTTCAGCGCACACGTGATGTGTTGCGCGAGGCCCTCATAGAGTGGCATCTCTGAGCACAGGGCCGGGCACCAAAGCAGCTGCTTTCCTTGAAAATTCTTGAGTCTCCAGGAGGAGAGGCCAGGTGAGCCTGGGCATGAAACCCAATGAAGTGGTTCCAGGGTGAGGCTGGTTCTGTTTGACCAGCTTGAGTTCTGAAGTTAATGGTCCAAGGTCCCCACTCAGAGAGAGAGTTAGTATATGGGGAGATGGAGGCCCTGACAGCTATTCCAGGGTGTCCCCCGACCCTTTGTTTAACCGCGGCTGTGGACCAGTGGTCTCAGATGTTTACCGTCACCTGTTTATAAGAGGGAAGTGTGGTCATATTTCTATCTCTCTTGTGGGCTGCACGGTTGCCTTACTGGGGCTCATGTGGGAAGTGGTTACCGTTCAGAGGAGGGTGAAGTAACAGTACTCACAAAGGGACTTTGATCCGACAATCTTTTTGAATGTCACCTTTTGACCACTGTTGTTTTTTTATTTTGATTTTTTGTCTATCAGCCTTAACTTCAGTGACGAGAAAATCAAACCACATGCTGGAGCTCGTTCCACCCAGCTGGGTATCACAGTTCAGAATTGCAGCTCAAAGTGCTTCTCCTCTCTCTGGGTTTCACTGGGGGGTTGACTTCCAGATCTGTAGTTCTGCACAGCTAGAGACCCTCAGCTTCAGCTGTTCTCTGGGCTTCCACATCTGAACATCCCAGCAATGCCTGCAATCGAACATGGGCCATTTCTTTCTATCCTCCTTCCGTGACCGACACTAGTCTTCATCTTCATCATTATCGGAGCCCCCAGGGTCAGTGAAGTGTTGAATCAGTCAGAGAACAGACACACGTGAACACGAAGGAACCTTGGCATCCCGTTTCTCTGATGAGGCTGAGGGCCCTTGGCCACTCTTTGGTGGAGCTTGGCTTTCTGGCTCCAGGAAGGTCAGCTTGGCTTCTCTGGGTATTGGTCTTCGCATCTAGAAAATGACAAGCTCCAAGAGAGAACCTCAGAGGTCTGTATCGGCTCTAATACTTCACGACACCTTTCTGCCCTCTCTTCCTTGGCTTCTGGGTTTTCACTCTTTTCTCGACGCATATATTTTCCTGGGAGGCAAGTGTAATTTTTCATCTGATGCTCTACCGTCAGAGGCAGCCCATTCCTTATTTAATTCTATTATAGTCACGGTTTAACTCACCAGGTACTTACGGAGCATCCTCAGTTGTCGTTGGTGGTGGCAGTACCGCCAGACACCGTGGTCCAGGAGGTGTGAATGGCCCGTGGATTTGGACGGTCATACGTACTCCTGCTGCCTGGAGCCGCCAGGCTTCTATTCCCTATTCCCAGGCTAGGGGAAATCAGCCTTCAGGCAAAGAGGAATTCTCATTTAGCCCAAAGCACAGGTTTCCTGTGCTTCTGGGACCAGCTGCGTTGCGGCCGAGGTGCTGTAAAAATACAGGAAGGAAGGGAAGCGTGTTCACAGGTTGGTTAGAGATTTTGAAACCAACAATCAACTCTCTTATCCACAAGAAACCAGAATCCACTGCTGGCTTTCGGGCTCTCACACCCGCCGCTCGACAGAGTGCTCTTTCAAAACTGGGGTAGACTCTTTTTGCTAATGGCTTTTTCCATGAACCCCAGCCAGCCAGCAAGTATATTCTTTGAGGATTATGATTTGACCAGCACGCTCAGGAATCTTTAAAGAGAAGAACCATCTTTGTCCTCAGCTGTTTTAAGGCCAGTCAGGAGACAGAGCCTTCTAGAGATGAAGTAATGAGAGGCTGGCCACTGCAAGTACACAAGAAGTAAACAGTGGCCATTCCCGTGACCCTGCTTTTTTTGGGAGTCTGTCACCCCAGGGGCTCCTGGGTGGTGCACAGGAGAGAGAACCAGAGGTGGAAGACCCCGTTTCTAGGCCTGCCCCATTGTGAACCAGCTTCGTGACCTTGGGTGAGTCACTTTGCTACCCCGGCCCCTGGTTTCCTCCTTGACAAACCAGAGGCGTTGACTTAGCAGGATTTTAATGTTTCTGCACCTTAAACATTCTAATTCTGGAGCTTGCGTTCAAAGAAATGACCAACTCTGTTAACTGATTCGGATAGTTTCAGGATCACTGTACAATCGCTCTGGGGGCTGGAGATTGGGGCCCGCCGTTGAAGACAGGATGGAAAGAGCTTTGAGGTGCGGGGTAAGCCGTGGCAGCTGGGACTCCTGCTTCCTAATGACCACATTTGGTGGTCGGGCTCACCATGGAAGGTTCTCAACCTTGGTTACTTATAAAAATTCTGATACCCAGACCACACCTCAGACCAATTCAGAATTTCTACAGGCGGGGCCTGGGAATCAGTATTTTTAAAGTTATCCAGGTGATTCTGGGGTGTGGCCAGCATTGAGAATCAACAGCCCTAGATCTTAAGTAAAGCTGTGGTTCAGTGTTCTGGGCATCTCTTTTAGGGGTAAAGTGATAGTGGTTGGTTTAAAAAAAAAAAAAGCACAGTACACAGAGAGAAAAAAAGTTCTAGATTTGAGAAGCATGTCGATTTGGTAATCACAGCTGTTGATGGTGAGTAGTTGCCCTGAGATTTGGATCCCCAGTTTTCTTTCTCTGGGTCAGTGGTTTCTCAAACATCTCTGAAGGAGTAGAACCATCTGTAGTTGGTTATTTCTGCTTGGGAAACTCAGAGTACTAAGTGGGGGGGTGGAGCCAGGGCAGGGGCGGAGCAGGAGTGGATTAAACAGACCGTAACATGCAGCCACGCATAACACGCAGCCACGCCTTTTTCATGAAGCCAAGTCAGAGGCCCCAGCCAGCGCTGGCATACCTTAGTGTCAGATCCTTGGCGATGCCCCGGTGGATGCGAGGGGCTGTGAAAGTATGTGCTGTGCCGTTTCCTGTGCCTTGGTGAGTGTCCCTGCCCTCGGTTGAGAGGATCCTACCACCCTCATAAGCCATCGCATCGAAACACTTCCGTTTATGCCCAGTCAGTTGTTCGTGCTTCCCTGCGGGGACTCCATCCCTACAGCCAAATGCAATCTGAGGGGACACAGCTGTCCAGAGTAAACATTCATGGGAAAGGACAGCTCAATTCTAGTATCTTTTCAGGCAGAGGGGAGGGCATATTGTGATGGTGGTGGGATTGTGAAGGGGACTGCTTAATGGGTGTGAAATGAGGTTCAGGAGGGAGGAGAACTTGTCGGTGTTGATTAGCCCCGAAGGGCCTCACATATGGGGAGCAGGGTCGAGGAGCTTTTCCAGTGACAGGGTTTGAGAGGTGGGTGTAGACACAGATGCCAGATGGAGGTTGTTATTTCTTAGACGAATGAGGAATCCGTCAGTCACTAAATGTTTAGGAAGCAAGGCACTCAGAGAAATGGCAGATACGGCCTCTGCCCTCAGAGAGCTTACAGTCTGACTTGGGGTTTGAATACACAAGTGTGGGATAGTACGAAGGTCTTCTGTGCTGTGGGCACATGGTGAGTACCCAGGGGTTCGGAAGGAGGGGCCATGGAATGGGTGGGACGGGACAAATGCATCAAGGGATGTGGACCTGGGCTAGTGAAAGGGAGACACATGGGCCCCACTAGTGAAGTGTGTCTGTCTCCTCACTCCTAACACGACGTTGATTATCTTTGGGGAGCAGCCCCGAGGGGCACCCCATTGCCAGTAGGAGAGACTTTATGTTCTTGCCTCCCACCAAAATTCTCTGCTTTCAGGAGTCAATTTTCCTCTAGCTTTTTCCTTCTCCTGTGAGGGGTGGTCTGCCAGCCCTCTGCTTTGATGATTACCATCTGCCCACCTTAATTTCCTGCGTAGTTTCAGCTCGAAAGCCTTTCTGGACCCAGAAATATCATGTAAGATGATTGTTCTTGGTTCCAGTAGCCACCTGGCACCCTCTCAGCGGTGGCTGCATTTCAGGTATGCATGGGAATGATTATCTGTGCATCAGCGAACTCGAGTTTGTCCTGTGAGCGAGTTGTGTGATCATTGGTAAATGCAGGACTGGCTTTGTTAGGCCCTGACTGTGGCCAAGGCTGTTATTTCTCTGCGGGTAATTATTTCAGGCTTCACGGTCACAAGCTGAGCATAATCAAGGGCAGATAAGAAAGCCATATATAGAGCAAAGTACATATTTCTCGAGGTGGGCGGCAGAGGCCTCATATATATGTGTGTGTTGGTGTATGTGTGTTTAAAAAAAGACCTATATTTTCTGGGCAGTGGAACTTCAGTTTCCAGTAAACATCTCTTCCCTTTTTACTTTACCTTTTAATTTGGTGTTTATGGTCTCTGTGCTTTGAAATTGTTTTGCTGTGCTGCCAGCTCTGCCTGAAAAGGGGGGGCGGGGAGAAAGCCAGGCCCTTGGGAAGCCATGGTTTCGATCAGAGTTCTTAGAGTTCCTCTGGCCCAGCTGATTGACGGCTCAGCGGTGATTGCTGGAGCTCATCTAGAAGAATAAAAACAGACGCCTGGAGTTCGGGGATATGCATTTATTCGTTTCTCCCCGTTACCGCCTTTATCGCGGGAGGCATCATCTATATGTAATTCTGGTCTGGGGTTTGTTTTCTCTGTTCCCCATTTGCCCACGTTGATGCTTCTGCTCTGGAAATCAGAAGTGCCCAGAGCCCCAGACCTGGAACTGATTCTCTGAGACTGTGGCTTGGAGGCTGGGCACACACGAGGCTCAGCTGTTGCTAAGTGAGAACAGCCTCGCCCGGTAGGCTTGCTGGATCCCCCGTTATTTGCTTCACCTGTTGGCGGGGGTGGAAGGCAGAGGGGCAGGCAGGGGCTGGGGAAGCCCACTGCGGAAACACGTGGGTGGAGGCCAGGTGAAATGCATGGGTGAGGGTGAAGGTCCGTGGAGGAGCGGAGAGCAGGCAGAGCTGGGAAGAAAACCCACAAGAGCAGCAGAGCTGTTGGGCTGCGTCGCGGGGGCAGGCTCGAATGAAGGAAACACAGGCGGTGTTCTGCTGCTTTTTCACACCTTCTAGTTGGGCGCAGCTAGGAAGGCTGTTTCAGAATCCCCTTCAATGAACTGAGGGAGCAGCTCCCGCAGCGGTTCACACCTGGCGTCCGTCGGCACCTGGGAGCACGCCGTGTGGACAGGGCTGCTCAGACCTCTGTCGGGGTGACCTTTTCTCCGGACAGAGAGAGCCCAGTGAACTGAGAAGGGCAGGCCCTTCCTCAGGGACCCTCAGCACCTGGCCGCGCAGAGCTCCCAGGAGGCCCCGGGAGAGCATTTGACACACAGCAAACATTCTTGAGTGTGAGCACAGCCGGCAGCTTTCTCTTGCAAGGTAGGCTTTTTTTTTTTTGGCTGGGGGAAATGGCTGCTTTTGTTTTGTTTCTGTATTTCTGAAGACACCAGATTAGGAGCCCCCAGAGAGGTGAGAGAGACACCCTGAAAACCACACACCCCTTCCCGGTCAGCTCTGCCTGCCTGACGACCATTGCTGCCTGGCTGCTGTTTCAATGCACTGTCCTTTCCCCCACTTTCTCCTCCCTCTGAGCCTCTTGGTGATTCTGAATAGCAGGGAAAGCAGCCAAGTGTCCTCCTGTCTGTGACCTTCATCTGCCCCCTCCTGTGGGCGGGGTGGGGAGGGGATGCGGAGCATACTTGAGGGTTTGCAGAGCGCTTTCCCATGGTCCTGTCTTCACAGCAGCCCTGGGAGAGGCAGGAAAGTGGTCTCACCCCTATCTCGTAGGTGACGGGGACAGTCTCTGTGTTAGTGGAGAAGCAGGGACAGAGACCCTTCCACCAGTTCTTCGGCGGGGTCGTTCTTTTACTGCACCGAGTGGCCTCAAAAATAAAGGCACGAGGTGTGTGTGCTCGCGAGGGTTCTCGGTGTGTCCCTCCGATGATACCAGAGTCTTTTCCAACCGCTGTCACCGGGAAGGGGAGACACCACCATGACCTTTTATGTACTGTATTTTACAGTTTACAAAGTGCTGTCATCTACCTGATTTTATTTCATCTCTGTGAGCATCTCTGGGAGTCGATGCTAGTCCAGACGAGCAAAGGGAGCCCTGGAGATGCTGAGTGACTCAGCCCAAGGCCCCCCCAGCCGGTCAGCGGCCCCGGGGGAAGGGGGGTAGCACCAGCTGGATGGGGAAGTGAGAGTCCAGCGGAGCAGGGGGTGGTGAAACCAGCAGCTGGAGGCGTTGAGTTTTGCTGTTCTTGTCTCCGAAGCCGCACAGGGACATGGTTCCTGACCTGACCCTCCCCTGGAGGGCTCGACTGTGGATGCCCTGCCCTGAGTGGAAGCCTGGACCCCCAAGTGTGAGGCGGAGGCACAGCCAGGCCGAGCGAAGGGCTACCCCGAGGGAGTGGGGACAGGCTGCTTGGGAGCGGCCGGAATCGGGGTCCATCCTGCTCGGCTCACACAACCGCGAGGCCGACGTGGCAGGGCGTGTGCAAGGAAGACGGTACTTCAGAGCAGGGCGCCTCTCCTGGGGTAGGAGGAAGACCTGGAGTCTGACAGGTTTTGCTGAAAATCCCAACTCTGCAACTTAGGAGCTGTGGGCTCTGGGGACACTTGCAACACTTGGGACCTCAGCTTGAGGGTACTCACTCTGTCCTTCAGAAGCATGGGGTCCCTGCCACAGTCTGGGCCATACACAGTAGGTACTCCCCGGGTCAGAAGTGACTTGATAGGTTATCTAGTCCAACCCCTTCAACAGATGGAAACTGAGGCCCTGAGAGGAACAAGGACTTGCCCAAGGTCACAGTGAATGTGCGGCAAAGCTAGAGTTCGAGCAGGTCTCTTGATCCCCCTGCCTGGGTGTTTTGTTTACTTGTGCTTTGCCTGAATGAACCCGGGGTAGCTTTTGTTGTTAGTTCACACCCTGGCCAATAGCCCTGTCCCCGAGTAGATAGTTTTCTTATGGAGTCAGCCAGCACCCAGGGATGAAAGTGTAAGGCCTCTGATGTCGGGTTCTTAGGGAGAGGAGAACGGGTGGGAGGACGGGGCGGAGCGGTAAACACTTTTTGGTGCTTGCCTGATGTGAACCATCCTGGTTTTCCAAGAATGCTCGATGGTAAGCACGGTTCTGACTCTGAAATGTTCCACTCAGAGTTCTGGAGAGTAGACGTGCATTTCTCGTAAAGCCCTTGAGGCTTCTCTCTGCTGCATTCCCCACCCCCATCTCCCTAGGGCTTTAAATCATCTTTGGCTTGGGGTTGAAAGTAACCCATTACAGTGGTGAGCCTTGTGGTCCATTTTGTGCAGTGTTGTCAGGCTAAAATATTATAAACAGACCACCAAACTGTGTTTGGTCCAAGGCCAAGAACCTCCTTCTCCACTTGAGCGTTTGATTATCTGCTACAGCGTTCAGCTTTGAGTTCAGTGCAGGAATCCAGCATAATTTCTTATATTGTTACCATCTGGTTTTGTGGAGTTTTGCTTTTGATTTTAATTGTGCCCTTTGGGAGAGAGAAACCCTACAAGTGGTGGGAAAATAAGATCCCCCTTCCTCACCCTGGCACCCCAGGCACACACACGTTGCTGCCATGGTGCTTGGGGGACGTGGCTGAACAGAATCCTCTGAATTTCTGAGCGTCCTCTTTCATTATTCTTGCTCTCCCAGCAGCCCCCGGGCCCTTGGCTACTTCACAGGGATTGCTCAGATCTGTCCCAGGTCAGAGCCTGACCTGAGATGGAGCTGCCTCCGTGGTAGTGAGGGCTGAAGGTGGTTTGGGGTGTTGCCCAGTGCGACCCGCCCTGTCCAGAGACCAACATTGCGGTGATAACGTTATGTGACCTCTTTAACAAGTGAGTCACTTGCCCTCAGATAACCACCGCTACTTTCATGGGGAACTGCTAGTACCATTGTGGCTGTGGCCATGGTTTCTGCAAAAGAAGGTGTTTTTAGAAATGAAGGTACAGAGATTGGTCTCCTTAGATTTCTTGTCATGGACTCCTGGCTCCCCAACCTTTTCCTTATCAAGACTCACCTTGTTTTCTCTTCAACCATGTGCTTGGTACCAGTTTTAAATATTAGTAATTGGGCTTCCCTGGTGGCGCAGTGGTTGAGAGTCCGCCTGCCGATGCAGGGGACACGGGTTCGTGCCCCGGTCCGGGAAGATCCCACATGCCGCGGAGCGGCTGGGCCCGTGAGCCATGGCCGCTGAGCCTGCGCGTCCAGAGCCTGTGCTCCGCAACGGGAGAGGCCACAACAGCGAGAGGCCCGCGGACCGCAAAAGAAAAAAAAAATTAGTAATTGATGATAAATAACTGATACTCTTCTCACATTCTTGGAAGACAACCTTCATATTGTTACCTCTTTTAATTTTTCATGTTATCTTCTAGAGTTGTCCGTTGGCATAAGCATTTTTGTGTAGCTGTAATCAGAGTATGTCAGTAAGTCTAAACAGGAAAGCAGGAACCACCATCAAGTATTTACCACAAAGGGAATTTAATACAGGCCTTTGTTACACAGGTGATACAGAAGCTGAGAAGCCAAACATGGAAAGGCGAGGTGACCCAGAGCTTAGTGGCAGGAGGTCACTCCTGGAAGAGTGGAAGAGGTGGTGTGACCGGAGCCCAGGGTCAGGGTCACTGGTGGGCCTATGTAGAGCAGATGCAGCTGCTTCTATTAGAAATGCCCACCCAGGGCAGAAAGGGAGAGAGGGGAGAAATGCCCTGGCCGCTCCCTTCCTCCCACCTTCCACTCTCCCACAAGTTCCTGCTATTGTCCAAACCCCCCAGCAGCCCCCTGACATGAGGCCTAGAAAGTCAGGAGTCAGCCCTGGGGATACAGAGCAGAGGACAGGAAGATGAGTAAGGGATTGGAGGACACACAGCACCTGGACCAGCCTAGGACGCCAGCCTCCTGTTCTAACTTGACATCATCATAAGCATCTCCTTGTGTCTCCACGTGGTCTTAATTACACATTATTTCAAGTAGATGTACCAGAGTTAACCTAACCATTGGGAGAGTGCTTAAATTGATGATAAATCAGCAGTTCTCAAATTGTGGTCCCCAACCAGCAAGTATCAACATCACCCAGGAACTTGTTAGAGTCTCAGGCCTTACCCCAGACCTTCCCGCTCAGAACCCCTGGGCTCATGGCCCAGAAGAAGTCTGTGTTTCCTCTGGAGGACGCTGACACACATTAAAATTTGAGAACCACTGTTACAGGTGATCCTGCACCTCACTAAAGGTGGGGACAGGATAGTGAGGGTACTGTTGGCCAGGGGTCTTTATAGAGAGAAGTGTGGTGTGGAAGAAAAGGCCCAAGACTCCAGGGCTGTGCACCTCTAAGGTCAAGCCTTCTCCCTGCCCTTAACTTCCCTGGGTGATTGTTTTCTGTTTTGTTCAGCAGCTAAAAATATCAGCTCATCCCAGTGGTGGGATTATGAGGATTAAATGAAATAATGGGCATGATGTGCCCTATATGTTGGGTCGTCTGGAGCTTTGGGGAAGGAAATGTGGCAATAGCAGCCCACTTCTGGGCCCTAGGACATTGGCCCTGGTGCCAGAACCTGAGGGGTGTAGTCTAAAAGTCAATGATGAACACTTAGGAGGTTGAAAGTGAGCTTTAAGGCAATAGGAATCTTGGACTGAGGGTTCCATATCTGTAGTCAAGTTTCCCCTCCCCACCCCGTTTTTATTAGTGGTGCTGACCTGACTCTGTGATTGCCACTATCTTGTCACTCTTTCTTGTCTGGCCATTTGGTGCCGTGGAAAGGACCCTGGTCTCAGGCCAGGACCCCTGGTTTCCGTGCTGGCTGTGTCTTCTTGGGTGAGTCAGTTGTCTGAGCTGCGCTTTTCATATTTGTAAAATGTCTCCCCTCACTGACCATGGTGCGGATCAGGTGGGATGATGGATGTGAAATCGGCCTTGAACTTCAGTGGACCCCTTGAATATAAAGCTTTAGGGTCCACACCTCCAGCGGGGCCCTTTGCCAGCCTTGCCGTCTCCATAAACCTCTTACTCTACTCCCAAAGCAGGTGGTGCTTCATCCAGCCAAGGCAGGCATCTGGGTGCATCCTTGTTCTAACAGTGACCTGTAGGAAGGCACCAGGCCAGGGATCTTCCACACATCTTTCTCTTTCAATCCTCCCAGCAGCCTTACCGAGGAGGGAGTCTCACAAGAAGTAACCAAGGCCCAGATAGCTGAAGAGGAAGGATGTAAACAAACCCAGTCCTGAGGGGACAGACTGAGGCACAGTTGGCCTCAGGGTCATCCACAGAGTTGCTGTTACTGAGAAGGGAAAAGGGAACTGGGTAAAGGTCCTGCTGACTTACGGTGATATATCAGGCCTGCAAGTATTGTGAATGCAATTGACAAGCCAGTTGGAGCCTGGCTCCCCGACAGAGACCCACGCAGCCAGTGTTCCCATCTTATTGCCTCTGGCAGCACCTGAGAGAAACCTCTTGATCAGTGGGAGGACCAGCCAGCATCCTCCTGCAGACCTGGATGCCTTCCACAGTTAATGGCTGAGGAAGCTGAGGCTTAGAGCAGTCAAAGGGTTTACCTGAGGTCACCCAGGCCAGGAATCTGAGCCCAGATCGCATCCTTTCTGGTCCAGGGCTCTTTGCATGACCCCAAGTGTTTCCTAGATCCAGGCCTGACCAGCACTTGGCAGTTTTCCATAAGCTTTCCCAGCCTCCCTCTGGGGGTCCTCAGGGTAGGCAGTAGGTCTGCCTGAGGCGGCCGGCGTTGGGTGGTCTGCGGTGTGACAAGTCCAGTGAATCAGCCTCAATCCAGGGGAGGTCAGAAGATGCGTCGTCCTCCAGCCAGCAGACATTATCCTGCTGTTTGGGTTGCAACTAGAAGTGACATCAGGATGGGATGTGAAGCCTCTGGGACGGGAGGACACGCTGCTTCCATTCATCCCACACTTGGGGGTCAGTGGGGGCCGTCTTCCCACCTGTTAGCTCCTCCCAGGCAGGGCTGAGGGCGTCTACCTAGCCATCTCCTAAGGTAGACTCAGCACTAAACAATCTCATTGTGCAAGCTCTGCTCAGAATCGCTGCCCTGAGGAGAAGGCTGGGGCAGGGCAGGGTGTGTTAACATGGAACGGGCCTGCTCAGGCAGGTCCTAAGGACTCTAAATAACTGTGTTGGAGGCAGGACCTGAGCTTTTAACTCAGTAAATACGTGGTATTTCGAATATAGCCCGGATGATCTGAGGATCACAATTACCTGAGATCTGCCTTACAGGCACTTAGGGAAACAAACGGGGGCTGCGCGCTAACCTAGGTAAGGATGCTGCCCCACACCTTACGCTGAGGTATCTCAGTGACGCCTTCGCGGTAATTCTTTACTTAAATCCCAGCACGCTGCAACTGACTTAATGTTCCAGAACTTTTGGAGTCCGTCGCTCTCTTTTTTCTTTCCTTTCCTAGACTTCAGTGCACTTGAGTTTTAACCCAGCTCTGCTGCCGGCCTCTGGGCGGACATCTGGGCCGCATGGAGGGGTGTCTAGAAAACTCTTCCATGTGTCTCCTCTACCCTCCACGGTACTCACAGAAAACTTCACTACTGATGCTTCCGATCAGTAGAGGTGTGTGTGTGTGTGTGTGTGTGTGTTGGGCTCGGAGAAATGGTGATTTCCCCACACCCAGCAATGCTCATGTTCTCAGGACACCAACTGGACATTAACAGTTTAAGTCAATTCTGGCACTCTCTACCTGCAGATAGCATCAGATCCCACAGATAAGAGCTCAGTCCCACAAGCCTGCTGCCCTCCCCCCCCCCCCCCGCCCAACTTCAGGTGCCAATCACAAGCCCAGGTTGACACCTGTGCTTCTGACTCACCAGCTATTGATCAGAGGTTCCCACTGCCCCCTCCTAGGGTTCAGTTAATTTGCTAGAGTGGCTCACAGAACTCAGGAAAACATTCTACTGGTTTATCGTGAAGGATGTAACTCGGGAATAGCCGCATGGCAGAGACGCACAGGGCGAGGTATGCGGGAAGGAGCTCGGAGCATCCGTGCTCTCGCTGGACACGCAGCTTTCCCCTCATCTCCACGTGTTCACCAACCCAGAAGCTCTCTGAACCCGGTCCTTTTGGGGTTTTATGGAGGCTTCATTACGTAGGCATGACTGATTAAATTATTGCCCATTGGTGATTAATTCAGCCTCTAACCTGTCTCGCTTCTCTGGAGGTGGGGGCAGGATTGGGGGGGGGCTAAGGCTGAAAGTTCCTACCTTCTAATCGCGAGGTTGGTTTCCCTGGCAACCAGCCCCTTATCCATGGAGGCTTTGCATAAACTCAGGTGTGGTCGAAAGGGGCTTGTTACGAATCACTAAAAGATGCCCATTTCACCTTTGTGGCTCTGGAGCTATTTCAGGAACTGGGAACAAAAACTGTTATAACAAAAGATACCCCTGTGGCTCTTATATAGGAAATTACAAGGATTTTAGAAGCTACGTTCCAAATACATATTTCTTACTGTAAATCACAATATTACAAGCAGCCTCAGCGGGGGCTGGTGATAAGCCCAGAGAAGACAGCCTGAGTCGGCTGGGCGGGTCTTGGGCAAGTCACATCACTTCTCGTGCCTCAGTTTATCCAGCAGTAAAATGGGAATAATGATTGCTGTCTCTTAGGGTCGTTGTGAGATTGAGTTAATGCATATACAAAGCTTAGCGCAGTTTGTCACCTTGCTAAGAGTCGGTACATGGTTGGTCCCTTCTTCCCTTCCCTTGGTGTTTACCAGATCAAAAGCTGCTGGTTGCCCACCTAACTTGCTTTACTGTGTTGACAAAGGAACTGTCACACAATATGGCAGCCTCAGAAAGGGTAAAAAATGCCAGGGAAGTGTTCCAGCCCATCAGGTACTGAGCTGGGTAAGCTTTGTAATACAGATCCTTTTTGTGTTTCAGTATTGGAGCCTGTTGCGAACATTTCTCGGACCCACAGACTCTGGGGGTGGGGACTTAAGCTAATTTGGCTTTAGACCAACCTGCCAGCACAGGAAAGGACAGACTTGGTGGTGGTCTTGAGGCTGCCCTTGACGCAGGTATGCCTGGCATCAAGGCCAGCTTCACAGGCACCCGGTATGTGGTGTCACAGAGCCCCACGCTCAGGAGGGCCCTGTGCTTGGTTTAATGCCTATTGTTGACATCTTGAGATTCTTAATTTTCTTTGAGCTGGTGTTTTGTAAGCGAAGCCCAGTAGACAGTGGACATGCATGTGAGGTAGGAGCGATCCACCCTGACAGTCCTGAGCTTGAACCAGAGCTTGTTTGGGATACAGAAAGAAGGTGATGTCATTCTAAGAAACATCGACCACCAAGGAATCCCATCATATGCTTTCTTACTCGTGTTGCTTCCCGGTGTTAGCTAATCCCTCACCCCGAAAACGATGACATACCATGGAAAGGAAAGATCAGGCAACCCAGAGTGCCTTTTCCCTTTAGCTTTTCCCTACTGATCAGTAAGCAGCAAGGGGGGAGTGTCGGTAGAATGTGCACCTATCAAGAAATGAAGTGAAAACAGTGGAGTTAGTTTTATGCAGTGTTGCTTTTGGTCTGGTAAGTCATATGATGTATATGTGTATCTAAGCTGTGAAATACAAATGGTGCAATTTTGATGATTTCACATACTAGTTAAGTGCTCTTTTGTTTGCATTCAAAACTTGGCATTGCACGATATAAACATGAATGGCAAAATTCATGCCAGTAATTTAAAGTTTTAATATTTCTTGACTTAGAATGATATTAAATAGGAGAAAAACCCCAAACCAACCAAAACAAAAACCCACTATCGCACGTCAAGAGAGAGACTCTGGAAGAAAGGGGAAAACTTTTAGATTTTAATACCATTAATGATACAATTTTCCTGCTTTTTGCTCAGAGGGGCTCTACACTGTCATTTTGCACTGCGCCCCACAAATTATGTAGCTGACGCTGGCTAGCATCCTGGGACTGGGGGGGTCTCAGGCTGGTCTTGTACACACAGGTCCTTTGCTAGATCTACTCTCTTCCGGGTTGTAGAGCCAGGAAAAAACATATGGATAAGTGAGCACTGGCACTTACTCTGAAGATTCCAGGCTGTTCCAGGTGATGGGGGGGGGGTCTGTTGTTGATAGAGATCACAGTTGAGGAATTTCAGAGGCTACAAACATACCCTTGTTGGAGATGTTTTGCGGGCCTGCCGTGTATTCACTCTTGCAAATTGTTGAGCAGCCTAGTGTAGGGGCACAAGCCAGCAGTGGGCTGAGAGACCCCCACTTGGAATCCCAGCTCTGGCTTGGTCTCCTGGGGCAAGTCGTTTCTTCCTGGATCGGTCTTCTCATCGGGCAGTCCTCAGCCTCTCAGTTGTAGTGTAACTGTTAAAGAGTGTGAGCTACTTGGAGGCCGAATTCTTGGGTCAAATCGCCTCTCCACCTCTTAACTAGTTATTGGACCTTAGGCAGGTTGTTCAAGCCCCCTGGACCCTCAGTCTCCCTGCCTGTAAAATGGTATGAAATGAGTGCAGGGAAAGGAGCTAATATCGTGTCTGGTACGTGGTGTTGAATATATGATAGCAATGGTCATGGTGGTGAAAAGGTAAGAAATAATCCTTAGATGTTCTAGGACCGAAGGATTAGCGTCTTCAGGGTCTAACTTGAGAGATTCTGTATGAGAGCCCGGGGAGCCTCTGCCTCAGACTTCTAAGCAGCTCTTTAGACTGTGTGGTTTTCTGTTTTTTTTTTTGGTTTTTTTTTTGGTTAATATTTATTTATTTATTTGACTGCACTGAGTCTTAGTTAAGGCATGCAGGATCTTTAGTTGCGACATGTGGGATCTAGTTCCCTGACCAGGGATTGAACCCGGGCCTCCCCCCCCCTGCATTGGGAGCGTGGAGTCTTAGCCACTGGACCCTCAGGGAAGTCCCTAGACTGTGTTTTTAGAAGTTACCAGAATGAGAGAAAAATTGTTGTGTTTGGAATTTGAAGATCTGGGTCCTTGTCCTTCCATCCTCTGTCACCCCGAGTCACGTGACTTCTGACAGTCCCCCACCAAGCCTCACTTTCCTCACCTGTGAAATGGGTCTGCCTGCCTTACAGGTTGGGGCCCATTTGAGATGACGTATGTAGCAATCTTTCTTCAGCTTAAATTCAAGGTGCTGTGTTAAGAAGAACTCTCCGGTGAACGCTCACTAGTGTCAGGAGATAAGCAGCAGCTACATTGCTCGGGCCTCAGTCCTTGATCCCTGAGATCAGAGATGTACCATAAACTGTCCCAGGAGCAGGTTAAAAAAGAAGGAAGGAGGGAGAAAAAAAGAGAAAGCAAACCAGCAGAATTTGGAATTGTTCCTCAAACCACAATCGCAGGTTTCAGGGACTCGGAAAGGGGTGCAGCCCAGCCTTGTGGGCGAGAAACGTCAGATGTTGGGAAGAGAAAGGCCTCTCTTACTGTAGCAGGGTTTCTCACCGGCCCCTGCCTATTAAGCCCCGGTAGCTTGTCACTCCCTGGCTAACAGCTTGGCAGCACAGAGGCAAACCACAGAGTACATTTGAGGCCCAGATCTGCTCATTTCGAGGGTGGGGCCGCGTTTTTCTCCTGCCACAGAGAGCTAATTAAAGAAAACAAGCTATGGGAGTTGGGAGAAGACTGGCCACAGAGCACTTGGGGAGGATTGCTTTGGTTGTAGAGGCCTCCACAGCCCCCAGAAAACAGGTGGAAGTGGGCATCTGGGCCCCCGTGCATCCCCAGTGGAGCTCCGAGGACCCACTGGGAGACCTGGATGCCTACAGTAGGGGGGCCTGCATGGGATGGGAGGGTGATCTTGGTCTGTGAGGGGACCAGCTGGAAGAAGTTCAAGCTACCCGTCAAAGCGGGACAGTGTTTTGAAATGCTTCACAAATGTTGACTTGTGCCCCAAATTGTGGACAGAGCCTACGTTAGTTCTGTAACAGTAATTCACATCTCTGTGGCACTTTTGATTCTGGTACCAGCCTTAGGGAAAGTGGCTGTGACTCCTAACCAAGAGCAGAGTGACACTCAAAAGAGGGGGCTCTTCGAAGTCTCAGGGCTGGAAAGTGGGGTAAGGACTCAGGACTTCTGTCTCCAGGTGGAGCCTGCTGATTACAAGGAGGGGAAAGCAAACATCAGCCCCACGGACTTGGAACAAACGCTGTCGTCCAGGATTAGAGCCCGCCTCTTAACTGCCGCGCACTGTTTTATGGAGCAGATCTATTGCTGCAACAGGGATGGTGTAAGTTGAATTATGTTTTAAGTGTACCAGGAAAACCATTTCAAGGAATCCTGTTGTGAGTCATTTTGAAAAATGAAGAATTACACGATCTCCCCAGCAACGTTCTATGTTGGTACATTCAAGGAGCCAGATGGCTTACAAGAGGTGTCCCACTGTTTTGCTAGTTTGTGTTGTTGCCGCCTAAGGATGGTTTACTCCTCAGGTGCTCTGAGGGGTTCTCACGTCCTGGAGAACTGGGGGAAGATGTAGTACCTGGGCAGAATGTTTTGATTCACTTATTCAGAGAAGCTGGGGCCTATGTAGGGCCTCAGGGGGCATCCAGGCCAGGGATTCTCGAGTGAGGCGTGCTATGAGGAATTCTTTTAGTGATGGTAACGACGATGAGAATGAAGCTGTTGTTAATTAAGCACTTAGTGTCTGCCTGGGACCTTACATAGATTATCTCATTTAATTATTACTACGAATAATACTGAAGTTTGTGAATGATTTCCTTAGCAGTTAATTCAAAGGCATAGTCCCCTATACAGTGGAATATTTTTTAGCCAGGAAATGAAGTACATGCTGCACCACGGATGAACCTTGAAAACGTTATGCTGAGTGCAAGACGCCAGGCACGCAAGGCCGTGTGCTGTATGATTCCATTTACATGAACTATCTAGCATAGGCCAGTTCATAGAGATAGGAAGCAGATTAATGGTTGCCGGGGGGTTGAGATGAGGTGGAATGGGGCGTAGCGACTGCCTCATGGGTACAGTGTTTTCTTTAGGGGTGAGCACGACATTGTGCATGAACTGATGCCGTTGGGTCGTACACATTACAGTGGTTAAAGTGGTAACTCTTCCCATTATGTGCGTTTTATCACAATGTATATTTTAATCAGTGTATTTTCCTCATGGTGGCTCTCTCACCGACTTGGGTTCAGATATGCCGTGTTGAGTGGGAGAGAAAGGGAGGGGGTCGTTCCTGTGTGCGGTGAGGCTGAAGCAAGCTTAGGGCTTTCCAATTCAGGCTCCACCTTTAGGAGAAACCAGAGACCCAGAGAGGGCTAGTGACTCACCCAAGGGCACAGAGCAAAGTACCTGGAGTTGGGATATAGAGTCTAGCCTTTCTCACTTTTCATCGGGAAAATCACAATGGAAAAGTGCTTTTTGTGCCGCTGGGTAAATTCTGGGCCGCAGAAGTTCAGCTCTGTTCCACCTGATGTTTTGTCCCTTCCTTGGGTTCCTGGAGAAACTGTCTGTCCCTCGCTGGTAGAACAGCCCCTGGACTGACTCAGCTGTCAGGAGGTCCTCAGCCAGAGACCTGGGTTGTGTCCCTGGGCATGTGTCTGGAACAATTCCAGTTGTGCTGCTTCATCTCAGCATTGAGGTAAAGGAACGAGTTATGTGTGAACACATACGTTTGGTGTTTGATGGGGGACTTACCACGTGACCCTGCTGCTTCTTTTCTTTTCTTTTTGACTGTGAACATCTGACACTACAGGAAATAAGAAACTTTCCAGTACCTAATTTGTGCTCACTCTACTTGCAAACCCTCTTGGCCCCAGCACAGGGTAAATGAAACTGTAGCTTATAGTAATATTTATGTATGGGAGTCAATGAGCTGTTTAAATGCTTGAATGTCAGAAAAGGTTTCAAATTTAGCAAGCCCCCAGGCTCTCCCACCCTCTGGTTATGCAGATAGGCCTGCCTGCTCTCTTAAGGCAGGCTCTAGCCTCCTGTCCCAGTTGGTGGCACGACAGCAATGATGATGATGATGGGGATGCCATTTAAAGAGACTGAGCTGTAATGGAATTCAATGTACATTTAATCCTTAGGAGAAGGGAAATCGAGTTCCAGAATCTTGGAAGTTAGACTCTTGGGAAGATCCATGGGTAAGGAATGACAGGACCTGAGTTTTATTAGTGACGTGACCTTAGCAAGATGGTCTAAAGTCTCTAAGCTGGGGCTTCCTCCCCTTGGCCTGTGAATAATATCCCAGCTTCTCCCACGTCCTGGAGCTGGTGTGAGCATCTGAGTGAGGTGATGGATGTGAAAGTGCTTCGTTAGCTGTCAAGGCGCTCACCGAAGTGGCTTATGAAGCCATGGGGCCGAGGGACCAAAAAGAAGAATGAAGAACGAATGAGAACTGGTTTGTGTTGGGAGCGGTGGAGCAGAATGGGCCTTCGCTTTTGGGGGAGTCTTATCGTGGGAAGCAGCACTTGGCGTGCGTGGTTGTTTATTTCTGCCATCAGACCAGCAGGGCTCTGAGGCCCCTGCTCTGTCGAAGGCAGTGTGAGTCAAACCCAGTTCCTGCCCTCCAGGAGTTGACAGTGTAATTGTGTTTTTCATGGGTCACCTGGAAGGCGAGTACTTGAGACGGAGTGCAGGTGACCCAATGCAGCCCCCAGGCCTACCACCCGCTGCTGTGCTATTCAAATCAGAGTCCTTGCGGAAATGCTTGTGTGTGCGTGTGCGTGTGTGTGTGTGTGTGTGTGTGTGTGTGTGTGTGTGTGTGTGTAGGATGAGTCAGATTTACCCACTGTTTTTTCCCTATTGAAACTCATTATGCTCACACACACACGCAGCAGTCATGCACTTGCTCAGAAGTGTGTGAAAACCACATAAAATGTGCAAAGTGTGGCCCTTTCGAAGGTATGTCTGACATCCACCTTCTCTGGAGCAGGGATGGATTTGTGAAGGTTCTGATCTTTCCTCATCTGCGGGAACTTGTTTGCCCCAGTTGCTGGCTCAGGACCAGCCCAGGCTGACCTGTGTGGGTGAGGTACAGACGGGAGCAAGGCCCCGGGGAATTCTGTTAGGTGAGCTCTGACCCTCTTGGTGGTCCTGGTTGATCTGTAGCAGGCGGTGGCCTAGGACGGACTGGGCAGAACCGGACAGGACACCCTGTATTTCTGTAGACAAGGTACTCAGGGCCCATCGCGCTTGGTATTTAAGATCCTCTAAGATCCTTAAGTTCAGCTCTGTTCCACCTGATGTTTTGTACCTTCCTTGGGTTCCTGGAGAAACTTTCTGTCCCTCGCTGGTAGAACAGCCCCTGGACTGACTCAGCTGTCAGCTGACTCTAGGGCTGCCCGTTTTGTGGGTCGACCTTGTGTCTGGCCCTCTGCTCCCACCAGCTGAGGCCCCTCATAACAGCCCCCCACCCCAAACCAGCCTGCCGTCCCCACGCCCCCCACCTGGCTGGGGCTCACCCTTACGTTTCCTGGGGTGCGTTCCCCGACTCCTCTGTCCCTTTCTGCCTTTAAAACTTAGAAGTGAGTCTCACCTCCTCTGTCACGTTTTCCTCGACTGTCCCAGCTCACTGTGACCCCCTCCCCTTTCTCTAAACGGTCTCCTGAATCACTCCTGGGTCTGGCACATAATATTTTTGAGTGCATGAGCTTGGCCCTTCTCCGTGGGGCATACCTTGTCTGTGTGTCCTTCATCCTCCCAAATGTCATCACCACCTTACCTCGTACGGGAGCTGTGTCTCAGGCTCGTTTTTTCGCTCCTGCCCCACTTCCCGCCACCCTGTGGAAGAGGGGTTAGACAGGCCTGGCCACTTCGTCCTGTTCGATGTGGCTTCAGACCTGTCGCAGAGCCTCCATGGGACTCACTTTATGCCACACACTGTGTGGACAGTTAGAGCCACCTGCCTACACCGGAGGCGACCGTGGTGATCGGGAGAGAGCGAGGGATGGGAGAGCGTTTTGCAAACCTGCAGAGCACTGCGCAGACATGAGTTGTTAATGGCCTTGTGGGTGTTCTGTCAATAGCTGTGACCTGACATGAATGCTGGCTTGAGCAAGGGGCCTCAGGGAGAGCTGCCCTACGCCACTGACCCAGAGTCTAGGACCCCTGAGTTCCACTCACCATCCCTGGGCCCCAGTTTTCTCAGCTCCACTACCCTTTCCAGCTCTGACGCTGGTGGTCATGGTGCTGTTTGGGGGAGGGGGCGGCAGGTGTGGACTCCCCACTCCTGCGTGGCAGGCACTCAGCTGAGGCAACCAGGAAGGTTTCCTCTAACCATTCGTGCTTGTGGGTTGGCCATGGCAGCTTTGATGTCACCTTGAGGGACCACCCTGGACCTCTTTCTTTGTGCCAAGCTTACGGCTAGATCTCCATAAGCACTCGCTTTGACTGTTAGGAGAGGCTGTTTGCACTATTTAAGGTGGCAGAACTATTTCACCCTTTCCAGAGGTGTTGACATTTAAGGATGCTTGGGGGTGATGGTACAGAAGTAGAGGCAGGAAACCTGGAGGAAGGAAAGGGGCTGGTTGCTGAGAACGTGTGTATAACAGGTTTCGACTTTCAGAAGTGTCTGCCTCGGCTGGTTTTGTAGTGGTGGCAGTCAAAGGCAGGAAGAGAGATAAGATCAGATTTCAGGATTTTCACCCGCCTCACCCCCATTTTTGACAGCTGAGAGCTCTTCCAGGGCAGGGACTGGGTATCTTTCAACTTTTCTGACCCCTGAGCCTGGCACAATACTTGGTATTTCAGCATACTCAGTGAATGTTTGAATGAATGAATGAATAACTTTCCACTTCTTATCACAGCGGTAGTGTCAATGAATATATAAAGCCATGGTTAGTAGCAGGTCTGATGGGTTAAGAGATACTAACCAACATTTCTGATTATGGAAGAAGATGGAGCTTCTAGGAAGAAAGGCTGGCCCTTTGAAGCTGTCCTCTGTGTCCCCATTCTTGTGCATTTTGTGGTCACCCTTCCATATTCCTGAGTTCAGGAACACCTCGGACTAGAAAGGAGTGAAGGCCCTGTTTTCCTCGGTTCCCAGGAGGGACTTTAATGTGTCCTGCACACGCTCAGTGATAAAAATTCATACCAATTGTGAGCAGTGCCCTTTTTCCAGTTGACTTCGCATTAGCCCCGCCCTGTTCTGGCAGGTGCTGTAGGCAGATAACCTTGGCAGGGGGCTTGGCACGATGGCAGGGTTTACACCGGATTGCTGTATTCCATGCTATCTTGTTATCTCGTTTCCTCGATGGTCATTGTCACACAAGAAAGTACTTCCTCTGTGCGCTTCCCTTCACAGAGACCTGTGGGCATAGATAAATTCGTAAACTGCATTGCACGAGTGAAACCATTTCTGTTAAGAGCTGGGGGTCTTGCTGAAAGCCTCCTCAGAGAAGCTCTCCTTTCCCCAGGAGCATTTCTTCTGGCTCCCAAGGCCCAGTTCTTCCCCCACTTTTGGTTTGGCTACCGGCTTCTCACGTGAGAGTTGTCAGGGGAGGACAGAGGGTGTGGCATCCCATGTGCAGACTTCTTTGAGAGTTTGATCTTTTGGGATGTCCCAGTGGCCGCTTCTCCTGATCTGCTTCCTGTTTTCTCCCAGGGGTCTCAGTATCGAGCTGCCTGCAGCTCTGTCTCCCCTACCCAAGCCCTGCTGCCTTGATTCTATGGCCAGGACCCCAAAGAATAAGCCCCGGCCTGGAGTTTTTGTCTCAGCTCTGCCGTGTGACCTTGGGCAAGCTACTTGATTTCTCTGATCCTCAGTTTGCTCCTGTGAAAAGAAAAAGGTTGGCCAGGGTGCTCTCCGAAGTCCCTGCCATTCCTGTCCTTCCTCTCGGCAGGGAAGTGCTACCTCTGTCCTGCAGTGGAAACGGAGGCTGCGGGGGGGCAGGTTGGGCGAGGTCATGGTTTACATCCGTGGCCGCAGCGGAGACTCTGGACCTTGACCTGTAGGCAGTGAGTCCAGGATGCTGAGAAGCTGGCGGGGGTGGGTGTAGGGTAAGCAGAGCCCCTCTGGGAGGCGAGTGGTGTTACTCAGCCCTGAGGAATGCCGAGGCATGGCTGAGCTCGGGCAGGGCTCTGAGAGCCTTGTGGCTGTAACCATGGGCAGAATTTCATGGCCTTGAAGAATGGCTACTGTATATACCAGTGATAAATATTAGTCACCCTGGCAGCTGAAGGAGTTTCCCGTGCTGCATTTTTGACAAAAAGGGAAAGAAAGCCTTCCTCCCTGACGGCACGAGAGGGAGAAACAAATGTGTCTCTGGGCGCAGGTGCCAAGAAATCCTCTTATTCGGATGCCCTGGCTGGAGATCCCATGGGATTTTCTACCACCAGTGACCCGTCTCTGCCTGAAGCTGCACAGGGCCTGCGAATGTCCCTTGAGATCTCTCCTGGGCCACTTCTTGGGGCCTTGCTTGAGCACCTCCCGAATCTGAGCCTTGATCTGCCCTCCTCCCCTGCACCCTCCCTGCTATCTGCTCAGCGTCTTCCAGTCTTCCCTTGCTCGGTGAAAGGACCACCATCCCCTGAGATGCCTGAGCCAGACTGCAGGAGGAGTCATCCTCTTGCCTCCCTCCCCCCTTGCCCCACCCTCCAGTCCATCACCAAGCCCTGCCCAGTCCTGCATCCAAAAATGTCAACGTCCGTCTGCTCCCCTGTCTCGACTGTGACTTCCTCATCCAGATCAGGGTCTCTCTGGCCTAGCCTTCCTCCCACCGGGTCCCTCTGCCTGCATCCACCTCTCCCCCAGGCCCGTTCTCCACCAGCAGCCAGAGTGATCTCTGGCACATCTGCTGAGAATCGCTCAGGGGCTTCCTGTTGCCTTGAGGGTGAGGGTCCGAATCCCTAAGGCTGTGGGGTCTGGCCCTAGCCTGCCTGTCCGACCTCTACTTCCAGTGGGCTCCCATGCCCCCTCTGGCCTTCTTAAATTTCCTTCCTCAGGGCCTTTGCACGTGCTGTGCCTTCTGCCTGGAATACTCTTTCCCCACGGTTTCCAGCTGGCACATGTGAATCAGGTCTCAGCTTAACTATCATCTCCTAAGAGAGACCTCCTTGATGCCCCTCCGTTTCATTATACCTCCTGCTGCACTCTCATGGCATGCTGTTCTTTTCATTCAGAGAGCTTCCCCAGTTTGTAGTTTTAATTCTGGGTGCTTATTTGTTTCCTGTCTGTCTTCCCCTCCCCTCGAGGGCAGGGCCCATTTCTTTTATTCTCTGCTATGCCCAGGGCCCAGGACCCAAGAGCGCAGTAAATATTTGCAGGCATGAATGGTATGTGGAGGACATGTCTGCTGGTGCTGCCATTGCCCCAGCACCCGGATTCCCTTGGGATCTGTCCCCAGCTTTTCAATCCCCACTGAGTGGCCACTGAGCAGCGGGCTCTTCCTGGCTTCGCTCCTCTGGCATCAAAACTTATCAGTCCCACATCTCAGTCTTTTGCAAGGTGACCCTTCATCTGACTACCTAATTCACACTAAGGCGTTAATGGTACTAATGACATAGTGCTTATTATTACCCTAGGGGATGCAAAATGATGGTATCAAAACATATCATTCCCCAGTGGTTTAGAAACTCTCCGGTTAACTTCCCAGAGAGTCGGAGTAGAGTCTAGTCTCCTTAGCCAGGATGACAAGGCCCCATGTGCACGTTTGGCTTCCATCTACTTCTGCAGGTCCCCAAGCCTTAGTCATCATACTCCCTTCCACCCCAGTACCCAGCACAGTACCTGACATGGGCAGGCCCTCAATAAATGTTTACTACGTGAATTTAAAAGAAGTTGATTTTAATGACTCATGCTTTAACCAAGGCTTTTGGTGTCATTAGTCAGTGTTTAGACCTTGGATGTGAGAGGAGTGACAAATGATGGGAATTTCAAGCACAGTGACCATGATAGTGCCAGGAGAGAGGTAGCTTTATCTGGGTAGAGGGGGTTGGCGTTTCAGAGCCCCTAGATCCAGATCTCTCCTCCTGCTGTACCAGTCACGTCACTTAAGCAACGTGTCCTTCTGCCCAGGATGAGGTTTAGCATCTCTGCTTTCCAAGGTGCCAGAGGAGGTGAAAGTCTTGTGACCACATCCTCCTACTCGTCTGATGCAGTTTGTGGTCAACTGCAGGTTGAGGCCAGTGCAGCAGCAAAGGGCTAGAAATAATCCCTGATGGGAGAGCGGCTTCCCCGGCCCCCTCCTGCCCCTCTGAGCCCTGCCAAGGTCATGTTGGTTTGCATAGCCCAGGCACTGACCATCTGACTGAGGTTACTGCAAGACAAGGCCTCCTTGCCTCCACTTCAACCCCGCCCCATCATCATCTTTTCCCCGTCATGTGGATGTGGCCCGAGAAAGCAGGAAGAAAGGAGGAGCCATTCAGCTTGGGTTTAAGAAAACCCTCCTTTTTGATTTGTTTTAGTGCTGGTTGCAGAGAGAGTGGCAACTGTTGTTTAAAATATGTGGGTAGTTTTGGCTTAGTTTAGTTTTTGGAAGGGAGGATTATCTGGCCTGAGGCTTCTATGACACTGACATCAGGGTTGCAGTCATCCTCCCTCACCTGGAGGATGAACCTCCCGGCCTCGGGCACTCCCCCTGTAGCCTCCCCTCCCACTCCCTTGGATCTGCTCTCCCCACTTGCCCAGGGCAATCTTTCTAAGGCACAGGGTTTGCCCTGGCACTCCCTGCTCTAAGGCACAAGTCTTGCCCTGGCACTCCCTGCTTAGAAGCCATCCTAGCGCCCAGCGCCTCGGGGTTACTTCAGCTTGTCCCTCGGAGTCTGCATGATGCCTCTCATCTCCTCTCACTCAGCCTTGCCCTTGGTGGCTCTGGTAAGGAGCTTTCCAACCTGGCAGCTGGAGACACTCTTGAGGTTCCACATTTGCTGCAAATGTCAGGGATTCACATGGACCCTGATATCATCTGTGGGGTGACTGATTTCAAGTACAGCTGCCATCCTGGGAGAGATCTGTGCAAATCGTTGGAATGCACAGTGGTCACTCTTTGCCCATCAAGGTTGAGAATCCTCACTCTGACTTGAGTTCTGCATGCCTTCCCCACCCTTCCCCAGGCTATTTCTTGCCTCCTTGCTTTGCCTCATGCCCATGGAATGTCCCAAGCCTATTCAACTGGCTTCCTCCAAAATGTAATTCCATCTTGATCTCCTCCAGGAAACAGCCTCCAGACACCCCCTCCTCCCAGCCACTGCTCAGTGTCACCCCCCCCCCATCCCTGCTGAGCACACCTAAGTCTTAGCACAAAATCATGTGTTTCTGGGTCTTTCTTTTCAGTCCCGGACAGTGAGGCCCTAGAGGGCAGGGCTCCGTGGTGCTGACCTGTGGGTCGGAGGCTGGCAGGGTGCTGGCATCTGGATCACTCATTACACATCACTGCTCTGGACTGCAGGGCGGTCTTGCCTTGTGTGAGCTCTGTTCTCTGGACTGCACTGGTTCTAAACTGAGCTTTTGGCCCTTGCGTATGCCTTGTGGCTTATGACTTAATACACTGAAATAGACAGTTGTGCTTCCTTTTCATTTGGGAAGAAGGGAAAATAGTGGAAATCTAGAGAGTTCACTCATCTGGAGGTTAAGATAAAGTTTGAAGATCAAAGAAGCTTATTACTTATTATGAATATTAACATAATTCCAGGCTTGTTTGAATGTAAGGCATCTTTTTTCGTAGGTTCCAGCATTTTTTTGTCGATGATTTTTCAGCAGTTAGTTGTGATTTTAGTGTTTTCTTCAGGGGGGGTGAGCTCACGTCCTTCAACTCCGCCATCTTGAGCTAATGGTCCCAGGCTTATTTTCCATTGGTTGGTCTTTGTCTCACAGTTAGGTTCTCCTTGAAGGTAGAGGGACCAGTTCAAATTCACCGTCATGTCCTCTGAACCTAACACCGTGCCAGATAAGAGAGGGGTCACATAATAAATACTCGTTGAATGAATGCATGGGACGAATCTGCACTTTGGAGTTTTAACTGCTTGGTGATTAGAAAATTCTTATGGGTTTGTAAGACACAATTTCCATTGTAAATTCTTCGTGTGTGGGAATGCTTTTTGTGCAGAATGCTCGCCTGGACTGAAAAATGCTTTGTGGTAGCAGTTTTGAAAAAATTGAGTTGTTTTGCTCTGATTGAAGCTGGGTGACCCAGTGTTAAGTCTCTGGAACCCTCTGGGACAGTGACCCTCATCTGTAAAATGGGTGGGAGGCGGCAGTGGACCACGTGGCTTCCGAGAGCCTCCTGCTCTCCTGCGGCCGTGTAATTCTCACATCCTCCTCTTTGGCGATTGGACACTGATCGTGTCCCCAAGGATTCATGCACAGAGTTGGAATTCTCCCCCGGCCTCTTTGACTGTGTTCCAGCGGGTGGAATGCCTCGTTTCTCAGTAGCAGAGAGAAATGTTAGTGTGGGGTTAGGAAAGCGAGCCAAGAGCCCTCGAATAATTAAAACACACGCACACAAAGAAGAGCGGGAGGGGGAGAAACACGCCTCATGGACGGGGGATGAGTAAAACCCAATGGACTGAGAAAGCCTCAGCGCTGAACTTCACATGACCCCGCCTACTGCCTGCTGTTGGGACACCCGCGTGCCCCCTGCGCACGGCCGGCCTCTGATGTCAGCGGCCCCACAGGAAGCAGCGCTGCCGTCAGCCTGGCGGAGCGTGTGAAGCCGCGCCCCCCACCCCTGCGGCCCAGTTGCCACCCACCCGTGTCTCTGGGTAACACGCAGCCACACAGCTCCCAGGCTAGTTGGAGGGGGACACCCACCCAGTGCTCTCAAAAAACAAAACCTCAACCCACTGGGGATGTCCACGCAAGAAAGAGAGGACCAAGAGAGAATTTCTGCTTTTTAGACGTTCTCTGCTGAGATCAGCAGATTTCCTTTGGGGATGGTGTTACCCCATGCTTTCTGAACTCTCCTAGGTCACCCGTGAATGAATGAATGAATGAACTCGTTTATTGCTTGGGTGTATATCCGTGAGACGTTGGGGGAGTAGGAGTAAATACAATGTTGTGTCTGCCCTTGGACTTCAGTTTGGTTGGGGGATGAGACTCAAACATGCAGAGGTCTACGGGGCTCCAATTAAGGTATATGCAACGGAACATCAAGAGAATGACCACTTCTGATGAGGAGGGAGGGTCAGGAATGCCCAGCTAGGTTTCCCCGGACCCCAGCCCACAGCAGGCTATGTCAGAAGGTTTGGCTTAAGAGGACAGTGGGTTTGGCCAAACAGAATCGCATGTATATAAACAGTGATGGAAAGCTAACAGCACCTCGGGCTGTCCCCTTCCTGGGTGACAGGGTTTACCTCCCGGTATTGTAAAACTTCGAGGAAAGAGCGAGAGGGAAAGGGACTGAGTTTGTTGGTGTATGTACAGCCTCTCTGCCGCTGGTGCACTGAGCATCTGTGGGATCTAGACCCTGCCCTTGACTAGCTGCAGTCCGGAGGGGAGGTACCCTACAGTCCTGCAGCCTCATTAAACAACTACATAATAGTTAGCTCTATACGATCCACCTTTTTGTGAGATATACTTTTTATTTTGGAATAATTGTAGATTTACAGAAACATTGCAAGGATGACATGGGGAGTTCCCATGTACCCCTCACCCAGATTTCCCTGGTGTTAACATTTTACGTTACCGCAGTACCTTTGTCAAAATTAAGAAACCAGCATCAGTGTGTCACTGTTGGGTTTTTTGGTTGGTTGGTTTGTTTTTGCGGTACGCGGGCCTCTCACTGTTGTGGCACAGGCTCCAGACGTGCAGGCTCAGCGGCCGTGGCTCACGGGCCCAGCCGCTCCGCGGCATGTGGGATCCTCCCGGACCGGGGCATGAACCCGTGTCCCCTGCATCGGCAGGCGGACTCCCAACCACTGCGCCACCAGGGAAGCCCAGTGTGTCACTGTTCATACAACTCCAGACTTTATTCAACCAACCTTAAAAAAAAAACTTTAAAAAGTTTTATTTGCATATATACCATGAAATTTACTCTTTTAAGGTGTACAATTCATTGATTTTTAGTATATTAACAATTCTATAACCATTACTCGTATCTAATTTTAGAACATATTTATCCCCCCGAAAGAAACCTCATACCCATCAGAAGCCACTCCTCATCCACCTCCCACCCCCCAGCCCTGGAAACCTAATCTACTTTGTCTCTGTGGATTTGCCTCTTTTGAACATTTCATATAGATGGAATCATACAGTATGTGGTCTTTTGCAACTGGCTTCTTTCACTTAACATAGTGTTGTCAAGGTTCATGTTGTGGCATGTATCAGTACTTTATTCCTTTTGATGGTCAAATAAAATTCCATGGTATGGCTATATCCCATTGTGTTTATCCATGTGTCAGTTGATAGACATTTGGGTTTTTTCTACTTTTTGGCTATTAATAATACTGCTGTGAACATTGGTGTAAAAGTTTTTGTGTGGTCATGTTTTCATTTCTCTTGGGTACATCTCTAGTAATTCTACACCTACATCTCTAGGTGTAGAATTACTGGGTCATTTATTACTTTATGTTTAACTTTTTGAGGAACGGCCAGATTCTATTCCAAATGGTGGTACCGTATTACAAATCCCACCAGCAGTGTTTGAGGGTTCAAATTTCTCCACCACTTGTTATTGTCTGTTTTATTTTAGCTCTCCTACTGGGTGTGAAGTGGTATCTCACTGTGGTTTTGATTTGCATTTCCCTAATGACTAACGATATTGAGCATCATTTCATGTGCTTATTGGCCGTTTGTCTCTGTTATAAAAATGTCTGTACAGATCCTTTGCCCATTTTTTAATTAGGTTGTCTTTCTTTTGCTGAGTTGTAAGAGTTCTTTATATATTCTGGATACAAGTTCCCTTTTTAGATAGATGGTTAGCAAATATTTTCTCCCATTCTGTGCATTGGCTTTTCACTTTCATGATGGTGCCCTTCTAAGCAAAACCTTTTTAATTTTAATGAAGCTGAATTTATTTATTCTTTACTTTTGTTGCTCTTGCTTTTGGTGTCATCTAAAACCACTATCTAACCCAAGGTCATAAAGATTTACTCCCTCGTTTTCTTCGAAGAGTTTTGTAATTTTAGCTCATATATTTAGGTCTCTGGTTCATTTTTATTTAATTTTTGTACATGATATGAAGTAGGGGTCCGGCTCCTTGTTTTGTATATGGGTATCCAGTTGTTCAAGCACTATTTGAAAAGACTGTTATTTCCTCACTGGATGGTCTTGGCATCCTTGTCAAAAATTAATGACCATAAATGTAAGGGTTAATTTCTGGGCTCTCAATTCTATTCCATTGATCTATGTGTTCATCCTCATGCCAGTCAGGATTACTGTAGTTTTGTAGTATTAATCAACTTTTTAGATGTATTTTTTATAATGTACCTTGTTCTAAAAAGAATTTGAGGTAACTCTCAAATACAGTGAATAAAAAGGGATAGAGATAGACAAGGAAATTAGGGGAAGAGGAGAAAAGGATTGGAAAATAAGATGAGATCAAAGGTAATGTCAGTATACAGTATGGTGTGTTATAAAATTTTGTGAGATTGTTAGATATGGCCTGCATATTTGGCTCTGAGCTTCCTGGCAGTCGGAGGTAAAATGGAAATGTGACCTGGCAAGAGTAACATAACCTGTCCATGAGATTTAAAAAAAAAAATTTTTTTTTTCCTGAGGGAGAAATCCAGCATTCTCAGGGACTTCAACATGAGAGAATTTCTCCTGGAGGTCTCAGGAACCAGAGATTCTTGAGCGCATAATTGTTTCAGTTGTGTTAGTTCTGTCCGTTTAGACGGATAGCTCTTTGGAGGCAGGAACTGGGTCTTATTTCCCTCACATCCCCGCATCGTGCTGAGGACCGGACATAGAGGTGCTTAAAAAAATCTTGATTGAATTCTTTGTAAAATTCAGAATGTTTATTACATCCTTTGGTGACATTTCTACAGTCGGGTTAGGATTTGTTGAGGCTCATTTGCAGGTAGAGAAATGAAGTACTTGCCCTCCTGGCCGCGTTGTAGAAGGCTAAGCAGTGTTAAGTACCGGGCGGCTTTGCTCTGAGAGTTGGCAGTGACCTAGAAGGGAGGCAGCGTTGCTTCACCCATCTTGGAGTCCACCCACCTTTCCAGCTCCTCAGTGCCGGAGCATCCTTTCTGTTCACTCTTTCTGACATGCCTTCCAGCTTCCCTGCCTGATGGAAAAATCCAGCATGTCTGAGGGAGGTCCTGACCCAAACTGGACAGCTTCTGGTAGAACTGGGGCCACTGCCACCTATGGTTGTGCTTTGGCACAGGTGTGGTTGCTCTACAAAGAGGCCCACCCAGACAGGCTCCCTCACAGGGGACGGCAACAAGCCGCCTTTAACTGACTACACGTGTCATGCTGGGTGGCCCCCTCCATCCCATCCCCAGTAAAGGGCTTTACTATTTTTTGGTAGCATCCTTTTTTTTTTTTTTTTTAAATAGATTTGAACACCAGCCTCTAGGGGAGGCTAGGGGAGGTTATTATTTTACAGTTTACAGATGGGGAAATGGAGGCTCAGAGTGTGTTAGCCACTTGTTCTAAGTCACACAGCTAGTGACATGCCAAGGGATGACTCCAGCCCAGGGAATCCTGACTGATTTCATTCTCTCCTTCCTTTTCTCACGGCTGGTCCCAGTCTTGATCTAATTTAGGGGGTGTGAGAGGCCAGCACTCTTTCTGCCTTTGGACAGGTAAGTGCAGTTTCCTTTACAGTTACATTTGCCTCTGTGGGGGCAGGTGTCAACAAGCAGCCCCCCAGGGATCACCCTCTGCACTGTTGGCCTTGTGCTGGGAGCAGCCTTGTAATCATGTAAGAATATAGACATCTGATTACCATCTATGGCTTACAAAGACCGTTTCTCGTCTGCAGTCTTACTTAAGCCTGGCCACAGTGAAGGAGGCAGGATGGGTGCTGTGCCTGTAGGGATGCTGAGTTGTCTGGGGTCACCAGGTGGTCAGGGTCAGAGGTGGGCTTAGAAACCAGTTCCTGACTCCGGGCCCAGTGTTCTGCCCCCGCACTGGAACAGATGTGTGTCATGTCACGCCAGCAAGCTGAGAATTCCTGGAACTCTGGCTGCCGGGAGCACCGCCGGGAGCACCTTGGCGCTTCGTTACCTGCATGATGAGGCAAAAGGAAAGTCTCTTCTCCCCCGGAAGTGAAGTCTCACCCACACTCGTGGATTTCTTTGTATCCTTCCAGCACGTCACTATGGTCTCAGAACAGAGCAGGCAGAGTAGAATCAAATTGCAGGCAGAGCGTGGCCTCCCCTGAGTATCTATTAGGATGGAAACATGATGCTGGACAACAACCACAAAACCAAGTTGTTTTGATTCATCCTGGAGGTCATTGGGTTCCCAAGTCTGTCTACCTGGGTCTCCAAATCCCCTGTGTTCTCAGAGCTGTGCTAGTTGCCAAAGAATCCAACAGGAAAACTCCATCACCCTTTTGGGGGCACTTTTGTCCTAGTCTCGACCGTGCACCTGATCCCAGGTGAGAGATACGTGTCCTCTGAGCCACGATTTTCTCATCAGCGAAGTGGGGATGAGGATGTCTGGTAGCCTCTATCCTGGAGTGATGTTGAGGCTGAAATAAGGTTTAATGACATGAACTCACTGGTGGCCGTGAGAGAGGAAGACAGGGAGGGAGCCTGATAGCTGCAGGCAGGGAGACCTGATTCCGTTTGGGGAAGGAGTGGTGGTCAGGGAAGCCTTCCTGGAGGAAGTGACATTTGAGCTGTAGTCCAAAGGGTGAATAGGGGTTCCGTGAGCTGAGCAGATGGCTTCTCACCCCTGGGGAAATGACCCAGCCAGCTAGCTTTCTGCTTCATGGTTGTAGAAAAATCTTATGACTAGAGACGATGCTATGTCTGATTTGGAAAGCGAGGGTCAGGCAGTAAGAAAGCAATTGAATGCAATGTTTATCTTGAAAAAAGTTGTAAACTGCTTGGAAATCCCCATGCTCACTTCCTCCAGGAAGCCGTTCTGGACTCCCCAACCCAGTTCTCCTGGGCCCTCCATCTCCCCAGCACCCAAACACACGCTCTGTGAATGTGTCTTTGCCTCTCCTTTTTGGCTCCTTGAGGTCTGAGGCCATGGCTGGCCTGTCTTGTAGAGTAATTGGGGAGAGTAGTAGTCCATTTTGGATGCATAAAGTTCGTGGAGGCCTCACAGACTGAAAATGCTGATTAGGACCCACACTCAGGTCTTTTGACCTCAAATCCAGGCACTTCCTGCCACACCGGCCTCACTCAGGTGGTGACCCTGGGCTCTGCCCAGAAGGAACTAGTTGGCAGGGTTTTGTTCGGTCAGACCTGGAAGGTAGAAGAGAGTCACTGTCAGAACCAGCAGCTCAACTCCTTCGTTTCACAGAGGAGGAAGCCATGTGCCCCAAAGCAGAAGTGATAGTGGGGCCCCCCTCAGGTTCAGCTCCCGGTCCCCCAAGCCCCAGCCCCGTGCAGCCCTCATTGCACAGAGTGGCTGTCCCCTTCTGATTATTAGGAAGTCACGAGGTCCCTAAGTGGGGTTAGAGCAGGTGGTGCCGGGCGTGAGACTCTGGTGGGTGTGAGGATGTTTCCCTTCCTGCTGGGAAGCCCTCCAAGTGCATGTGAAAGAGATGTGGTTTATCGAGCACAGATTTTCAAACCTTTAGAGAGCTCTGTTTGCTTTAAAATGCCTGGAGACATGATCAAGTAGTGATGTTTTAGTGACAGTACAGAAGGCATAGAACACCGAGCACAGCACAGAGATCATTTATAGCAAGAACTCCTTATTAAGAGTCTGAAATTCAGCCTTTCACCATGCTTGTGGTGGGCGCTGGTCCCGTGCCTGGCACAGTGCGGGGTGCCCTCAAACTCACAGCAGGGGGAGAGGAGCACATAACGCACCGTCCAGCGTGGGGACTGCGGTGGGGACTCAGGGAGGGGCTGTCCAGCTCCGCGGAGAGGGGAATCTTGAGAAGGCAAGCAAGAGTGAAAATAGGGATCGAGCTCCCCCCTTTTTTTTAACATCTTTATTGGAGTATAATTGCTTTACAACGGTGTGTTAGTTTCTGCTTTATAACAAAGTGAATCAGCTATACATATACATATATCCCCATATCTCTTCCCTCTTGTGTATCCCTCCCACCCTCCCTATCCCACCCCTCTAGGTGGTCACAAAGCACCGAGCTGATCTCCCTGTGCCATGTGGCTGCTTCCCACTAGCTATCAGTTTTACGTTTGGTAGTGTATATATGTCCATGCCACTCTCTCACTTCGTCCCAGCTTACCCTTCCCCCTCCCCGTGTCCTCAAGTCCATTCTCTACATCTGACTCCTTATTCCTGTCCTGCCCCTAGGTTCTTCAGAACCTTTTTTTTTTTTTTTTTAGATTCCATATATATGCGTTAGCATACGATATTTGTTTTTCCCTTTCTGACTGACTTCTCTCTGTATGACAGACTCTAGGTCCAGCCACCTCACTACAAATAACTCAATTTCATTTCTTTTTATGGCTGAGTAATATTCCATTGTATATATGTGCCACATCTTCTTTATCCATTCATCTGTCGATGGTTGCTTCCATGTCCTGGGTATTGTAAATAGAGCTGCAATGAACATTGTGGTACATGACTCTTTTTGAATTATGGTTTTCTCAGGGTATATGCCCAGTAGTGGGATTGCTAGGTCGTATGGTAGTTCTATTTGTAGTTTTTTAAGGAACCTCCATACTGTTCTCCATAGTGGCTGTATCAATTTACATTCCCACCAACAGTGCAAGAGGGTTACATAGGCAGAACACTCTATGACATAAATCACAGCAAGATCCTTTTTGACCCACTTCCTAGAGAAATAGAAATAAAACCAAAAATAAACAAATGGGACCTAATGAAACTCAGAAGCTTTTGCACAGCAAAGGAAAGCATAAACAAGACGAAAAGACAACCCTCAGAATGGGAGAAAATATTTGCAAATGAAACAACTGACAAAGGATTAATCTCCAAAATTTACAAGCAGCTCATGCAGCTCAATATCAAAAAAACGAACAACCCAATCCAACAATGGGCAGAAGACCTAAATAGACATTTCTCCAAAGAAGATATACAGATGGCCAAGAAGCACATGAAAGGATGCTCAACATCACTAATCATTAGAGAAATGCAAGTCAAAACTACAATGAGATATCACCTCACACCAGTCGGAATGGCCATCCTCAAAATATCTACAAACGATAAATGCAGGAGAGGGTGTGGAGAAAAGAGCTCCCCTCTTTAGAGAGCGTTCCTGACCAGCATTAGAGTAAAGCAAGTCTAATGTGTTTGATGTTCACCGAAAAGATAATACCCCATTGTAGAGGGAGGGAGGGACTGGGGCCAGCAAACTCTGGCCCGAACGTGTCTCACTTTTATGCCAGACTAGACTCTTTTGCAGGGAGGAGATTGATTTGTCACAAAGAACTCCCCCAGCCCCTGCAAAAAAAAGAGGTCTGCTTAGTGCCTTTTTCTAGGAGGTTTTCATCCAACCTAGGATGCAAAATACCAGTTTCAAACATCCAGGTAAAGCTTTGTGCTCTCTCAGTGTGATATGGGGATGCTGAGTGCTGATGACCTCATGGGATAAAAAGGCCGGTTTCCTGAACTGTTTTTCAAGACGTCACCCCGCGTGCTGCCTTCTCAGTGGTGCCTTCCTCGGGAGCCCCGGCCCCGTGAGATCTGCCCTTTCTCTGAGATTCGTAATATTTCTTCATTGGGTCCCCCTTGAACCCAGGGCCGTGCATCTCCCGTCGTGCCATGCACAGAAGAGGCGCTGACTGCCAGTGCACAACAGTGACTGTTTTCGGAGCTCCTGGCACGGGCTACGTAAACCGGGCAGCTGGGTGGGTGAGTGTGGAGTTGTGGGCAGGGATCTGAGCTGAGATGCATGTTTGTGAGTCATTATCGTATGGATGAGGCCAGGTTGGGGAAGGTGCGAGGGTGGGACGAGAAGGAGGCCAGCACCCGAGGGACAGCCACCTTCGGGGGACAGGGAGAGCGAGGCAAAGCAGGACAGCGCCCAGGGACACTGAAGGTGTGGTGACGAGGCCCACTAGCGAGAGGAAGGGAACAGCGCTGTTAAATGTAGCAGAGGAGCCAGGATGCTAAGGTGTGCAAAGCACGTGTTTCGGATTTTGTGACTTGGAGGTCACTAGTGGCCTTGGTAAGGGGGGTCACAGTGGCAGCTGGGGCGGAGGCCCACGCAGTGAATCCCAGAGTGAATAGGAGGTGAGGAAGGGGAAACAGATGGCGTGGGTTACTCCTGCTGCCACTCACCAGGGCAGGGGCGACAGCCACCGGGCGGGAGCTAGACAGGGACCTAGGTCAGGGATGACCCATGGGAGGGGAGAGCCTTGAGTGACTTCACGGGCCAGCTGAATGGGATCACTGGTTAAGGAGGTACATAGAACCCAGGCCGAGTTATACTCAGACTCACCAAAGGCACCCATAAACTTCAGACCAATGCACACTCGGGGGAACGAGGCAAATGGGTTATTTTATAAGAAGTTTACAGTATAAAGGCAAAATTGCCTAAGATAGCTTCTGAGAGTAAAAACTCAAGGCAAGTTGGTATTATTAAAGTGAGATAACACAGGTTGGATTTTTCTAGTAATTTCAAACGGTAAAGACTTCGGGTTAGTAAGCCGCTTGTATCTATCTCACTAGGAGTTTTTTGTTGTTGCTTCTTTTTGTCAGTACCAGCCATGCACCCTGGCATAGATGGGGTGTTTTATGGGGGAAAGAAAAAGAGTGTGGGGTAGACCTTGCCCCGAGTGAGGCATGGAGGTGGCCAGAGCCCCTGGCAGCCCAGGCAGACCTGCAGTGACTTGGAGTTGGACATGGGGTGTCAAGGATAACCGTCTTAGAAGTGTTCCGTGCTCTCTCTTTGGATACACGAGCGATTTTGGAGATCCCTCTATGTAGCCAGCTCACCTTGAAGGTATAAAGCATGGCCTCTGTCTGGGTGACGTTAGTATCTGAAGGGGAGGCCTAGCAGAATGTCCACAGTTAGGATGATTGACATCACGGGGCTAAGACTAGGTCCTGCCGCAGGATGGGATGGAGGGTGCAGACAGGTGGGCTGGGAGGAGGCCGGAGGTGGAATGGGGCTGCCCGGGGGATGCTCCGCGGGGAGGATGGGAACATGGTCCTGGGCATGGCCCTGGATTCTATAGGTAAGGAGTCAGGCCTGGGAAGGTTCAGAGGCTTTCTTAGTGGCAGCTTTGGGACTTGAACTACAACCTCCTTTTATGGAAACTGCATTTTGCCGTGGTCTCTAGACGGCCTTGAACTCTGACTTGCTAGGTTGGAACTCCTCTGTCTCACCTGCTTTGAGATGGCATCTGTAACGTAGTGAAGAACCCTGAAGGACTCCCGTGTCCGTGTCTGTGCAGAGGCTGCGCAGCTTCCTGCGGCCCGGCCCCCTGGGTCCCGGCCGAGGGGCGGGAGGGCAGCTGGCCGGCCAGCCCCACTGAGTCACACTCTGGCGTGGGGCCCGGCGGGGATTTCCACGCGGCCCGTGTTGTCTTCTCCTGTTTCCTGTCGGGCTCTGACGCAGGCTGCCTGCCAGTGGGCGCCGGGGGGCACGCCCACCCGCCCTGTGACCCCCCCCCCACCCCGCCAGGCCCTGTGGGCGGCTCCCCAGCCCGCGGCCTCTGCAGGGTGTGCCCCGGGGCTGGGTGGGCAGCTCCCTCGAGGGCCCCCGAGAGGCTGCACGTGGGCCGGGGGTGGCTGCCCGTCAGGATGGAAGGTTTTGCTGAGTGTGAGAGCTTGCTCGGGGGGTAGTTTGTACTGGGCGTTGAGGGTTATAAAAACCCAGCTTGGCCTAAAACGCCCTCTCTATCTGCTGACAAGAACATTTGTGAAGAAAACAAAACTTTTAAGCCATGCCGTTTACACGCTTGTGGAAATGATTCCTATAGTACATCTGATTGCTTTAGGTTTTTCTAAGCTATCCATGTATCTATCTGTCAGCTTCCAGTGCCTCCATTTCTCGATGTAAGAATATTCTGCTTAAAAAAAACCTCCATCAGTGGGACCTCTGTATGTTCATGCATTTTTCCTCCTGAACTTACTGCTTCCTATGTACTGTTCTAGGCAGTTTACAGATGTTAGATTTCATATCACTACAGTCAAAGGCTATGTTATGTTAATATGGTAACCACTACCCACAGATGGCTATTTAAATATCAGGTAATTAAGTACAATTTAGAATCATAGTGATTTAGTCCTCAGTCACAGTGGCCACATTTCAGGGCCTCAGTATCCCCGGGGGGCCAGAGGCTACCGCATTAGACAGCCCAGAGGAGGACATTTTCATCATTACAGAAGATTCTAGCACTGATCCAGGGTCTGATTTATAGATGAGAAAACTGAGTCCCATAGGGGTTAAGTCAACTTGTTTACTTGTAGCGAGTAAATGGAAGAGCTGGAATTTTAATCCAAATCTGCCTATCCCAGAGTCTCTACACTTTTTTTTTTTAGAAAGCATGTTTATAATTAATATTTCAGTGCATTCACATACCAGTCCTTTCGTTGAATGAACACACGAGACATTTTCATTTTACAAATCAGGAAACTGAAGGTTATACTTATTTTTTTCCTTCTTAGAGAAGAGAAATTGACCCGTAGCTTCAGGGACTCTTCAGGTAGCCCTGGGGTGCTGTGAGGCTCCGCTCTTTCGCTCTTCCCCTGAACCCCATCCAGCCGTGGGGGGGGCAGGCTTCTGTTGGTTTCCTCACCAGAGTTTGGGAGTCAGCAAGCTAGGTTTGCTTTCCCCACAGAAAATCCTCTGGCCTATTTCCTGTTGTAGGGTTTATGATGTTGGTGATCTCTTGGGGATTTTTGCCTTCTGTTAGAGCCAAAAGAGGTCTCGGGAGATATAGACTCGTTTCATGGCCCAAAATCCTGAGGTACAGAGCGGTGAGGGCACTTTGAGCAGAACTGGTTCTTAAACTTTTGTTTTCAAGCCAGGATTTATCTGATAATCTTAAAGTAATCACTCCATGGACAAGGATAGTTGTTTCATGGAGAGAAGAACTCTGCAGTTACTTGCCCTGTGGTCTGAGACAGCACAGTGGGGTGGAGAACAACAGGGCTTTTGGGGTGAACAGACCAGGGTTCAAATCCTGGCCCTGCCACTTAGAAGTTATGGGACTCTAGGCAAGAACTTCAACTTTCTGAGTCTCAGCTTCCTCATCTGTAAATTTAGGATAAAATAGCTCACTGGAACTGTTTTAAAGATGAAATTGTAACGTGTAAGATTTACAATTCCTGACATGTTGTAAATGCTCATGAAATGGTAGCCATTAATATCATGACGATGTCATCGCCTCCTTCCAGCATTTTAATTTTAGAGCGTTGTGCCTAGTACGTTAGGTGCTCAGATATACGCCACAAAGTTGGGAAGGCAATAGACTTATTTTGAAACAGTCTTTTAGTTACATGTCCAAATAATATACTCAGTGTTTTTCTGCAGCCCTTGGACTTCTTTTCAGGTCAAAGACCTCTAAATTGAAAGTGATAAGTCCAACTGCTCACCTGGAAAGGTTTAATATCAACATCCCAGAGAGCCCAGAAAGTCTAGAAAAAGAGGGAAAATAGTGTATCCTGTTTTCCAACTTTTAGGATACCCTATGGAATAAGACTGAAACAAATCACTGGAAAATAGGTTGTCATCAATTTTGTCTTCGGGCTTTTGTTCCTTGGAAAGAAAACATTGCCGGCGGCTGTCCTGGGGCGGCTAGGAGACCTGGCTGACCGCGCCTCTGCAGGTTACCAAGCTTGTTGATCTCTGCAGTGCGAATTCCCTTCATGATCTGGGCCTGAGTGGCTGGAGGGATCCTTAGTCTTAAAAAAGAATGTCTTACCTTTAGAGAAAACATTTCATTGAGGAAGAAGAATGGACAGATAACTTTCTGGAATTGTTTTCACAGGGAACTGGAGAAGGAAAAAAAGAGTTCTGGTTATCCTTGGTTAATGAGAGTATTTGTAAATCAGAATGTCTCATTACCCAGTATCACAGTTGATCAGGGCCTCACCTGTAACGATGTTTGACTGGAAATTAAACGTGGCTAAAGGGGACACCTCCAGCTTTTAATTTCAGCTTTCAAAGGTATACTTCCAGCTGTGACCTAGGAGCACCTTGAAAAAAACCTCACAGCGCTGTTCCCAAATGAGGGTGCCTCTGGAGGGATTGGAAGGAAAGATGTGACAGCCAGGGGAAGGCTGGTGGCCAGAAGATGGCCCTGACCTTGGTGAATTGACCTGGCAGCTGGGCCTGGCCCGACCAATTCAGAAACCTCATCTTGTGGGGCCCCAAGTCAGGACTGCGGCCTCCCACTAACTAGCAAGAAGGTGAAGCACAAATCAAGCCACTAGTTTATTTGTTGAAAAGTGTGACCACGGTGAGGTTCTAAGCAGGGCGTTCTCTCCTTGTGGGCACCCCACCCAGGAAGCCAAATGGTCAGAGGTGTGGGTGGATCGGGGTAAGGGGAGGAGGGAATCATGGGAAGCGGATTGGTTGAATGGCCTGGGGCCCCAGTGGCCGGGTGCATCCCCGTGCGCTGGGCAGGCCCCTCCCTGCCGGATGGTGCTTACACGGGCCGCCTTGCAGCTGCTTTTGCGCACCACCCACCTTCCTCCTTTAGGGATTAAGACCCACTCCGGTCTGTGTACAGAGAGCCCCTTTGAGGTGGCGTTGCCCATCTCTGCCTGGATCCACGATGTCTCCAAGTGGGATTAGCCTTCAGGGTTACTTGTTTTTCCTCTTTCCCGGTCCCAGTGAACGCAGGAAGCCCTGACCTCACTGTTTCTGCCCAAGCCAGAAATCAGTTCTGCGACCTGGCCTCAGGCCCACTCTTGCAGCCCACCGTAGGTTAAGGCAGTAGGGACAGGATGATACGAAGTAACTACTTTTTCTACTTTTTCCACTTCCTTGGGTCTTCTTACTTGAATAACCCAACAGACACATCTGCAGTGGCTTTGCATCCAGAGTTCGTGGTAGTTATTTTTGATTTGAAGTACGAAAAGCATTTTTTTAAAGACAACTGACTCTCTGAGTCATGCCCAGGGGAGCAAACGGCCTGAAATGTGAGCTGGTGCTTGCTGGAGGGGGATAACCCGAGAGGCTACCACTGATTCTACGGGCGCTGGGCTTAGGTCACTGCGGGGATGAAGTGCGCTGACCATAAGAGCAACATGTGGGCTAGAGCTGCTGGTGGTGGGGTAATTTATTGCAGCCGCTCACCTAACCAGGAACCCCATGCACGCTGGGTTCCCACAGGACGGGGCGACTGCATGGAAACCCAACACGGGCCCTGTTGAGCAAGCGTGCTTGCGTAAGAGTGATCATATGTGGCAGGGTGGGTTATGTGTAGGGGGATTTGTCACTGAGCAGCTATGCGTTGGACGAGCAGCCCCGGTATTTCTAGGGGGCTTGCTTGGTTTTTTTTTCTTTCGGTGGGTCCCCTCTCACCAGCAGTGTGGTTTAAGACTGTACATAACTCCCATTTATCCAGCCCTTTATAGTTGACCTTCACAGCCTCCTTTGCATCTTAGTGCTACCCTGGGAGGGAGGTCAGGCCAGCTGTTATGATGCTTATATTTAAAAAAATTTATTTTATTGAAGTACTGTTGATTTACAGTGTTGTCTTAGTTTCTGCTGTACAGCAAAGTCATTCAGTCATATGTATATATATATCCTTTCCCATACTCTTCCATTGTGGTTTGGGGTTATCAGATGCAAACTATTGTCCACAGAACGGTTAAACAACAAGGCCCTACTATGTAGCAGAGGGAACTAGATTCAATATCCTGTGATAAACCACATTTTATAGATGATGGATTGGGGGGGAATTGTGATCCTTCATGGGTAGTAGAGCAAGGCCAGAGCTCTGTGCCCAGACCCCAGGCTGCTAGGGGTCCAGGAGCTCCTGCCTCCAGGCTCCTAGCCAGTTCCTAAAGATGTGGATTTCCTGGCCACTCCCTAGACTTGAAATGGAATCCCTGCTTGTGGTGCACTATGGGAACCTGCATTTAAACATGCTTCCTGGCGATTCTTTTTATTTATTTATTTATTTACGGCTACACTGGGTCTTCGTTGCTGCACGCCGGCTTTCTCTAGTTACGGCGAGTGGGGGCTACTGTTCGTTGTGGTGCGCGGGCTTCTCATTGCGGCGGCATTTCTTGTTACAGAGCACGGGCTCTAGGCGCATGGGCTTCAGTAGTTGTGGCACGCAGGCTCAGTAGTTGTGGCATGTGGACTCAGTAGTTGTGGCTCTTGGGCTCTAGTGCGCAGGCTCAGTAGGTGTGACACACAAGCTTAGTTGCTCCGCGGCATGTGGGATCTTCCCGGACCAGGGCTTGAACCCGTGTCCCCTGCATTGACAGGCGGATTCTTAACCACCGCACCACCAGGGAATTTCCCTGGTGATTCTTATGAACCTTCACACTAAGGTGATCCAGTGGCTCAGCCCACTTAAACCTCCCACCTTAGCCTGTATCACCACTGAAATCATCTTAAGCTTGTATTCCGTGTTTGGGGCCAGTCTCCTCGCATGGTACGCCAGTTCCCCAGGGACAGGCTCCTTCCCTGTCTTGTCCATGGCTGTGTCCCCAGGGCCGTGGACAGTGCCTGGCACACAGTAGGCCCTCAGTAAATAGTTGAGTGTTTTTCTCAGCTGTGTGGCTAGTGTCAGAGAGCTCAGGTGATGGTCTGACTGGGCAGGTTCACGTTTGCCTGCAGTATGACTGTGCGAGAACCGCGTGGCCTTGCTGAGTCTTGGGGTCCTGGAGGGATGCACGCACCCGTCAGCCTGTCCCTTCCAGCTCTCCACATAGACTCACACACCCAGAGCGTTCCCACTGGAGGTGGGCGCTCGGCAAAGAGCAGCTCGCTCCCTGACTCCCTGGTGTCTCTGTGTGAGCAGCGGGGTCATTGTGACGGTCACTTTTTCCACTGCCATCAAATGCCATCCGTTGCTCGCAGACAGACAAGGTGTAGGGCTGGACTCTGTGCCACCGGCTAAACACTGGCCACCTCAGCCCTCAGATTAAGACCAGACACCAGCATAAACCCAGGTGTCCCCATTCGAGGGCACTCGCCAGAGCCAGGTTCATGAATGGATGAGTAAACATTTACCCTGTCTGAGGTCGGATGTGAACCGTCTGCCAGGCGTTTTGTTTTTACTCTGCCTCCTCCCTCTCTGCCTGCTGCCCGCCCCCCCCCCCCTCAAAGAAAACCGAGAGGTTGAGAGGTTAAGTGACGGGCTTGACAAAGCCAACCATCCGCATGTCTGAGCCCTGCTCCTCCGGCAGGCGCATCCTCCTCCATGAAGCCCTCCCAAACTGCCAGGCCCACCCTGATCTTTCCCTGCATGGAGCACGACCTGCAGGCCATTTCTCCTGGCGAGCTCGGATGGGTTAGACAAGGAGAGGCCTGTTCCACATTCTCCATCTGTGTCCTCACGTTCGCAGACAGTGCTCGCTTGCTGGGGGGCTCCTGCATTGTCCTTTATTTTTCAGTTCCTTTGTACCCTGTTTCGTGAGTTCCTTAAGATGCAGGGCTGTATCTTCTGGACCTTTAAAACTATTCCTTTGATTCATTTCTACCTGCATCTTCTCACCCACCCGTCCAATAACACTTACGGCCAGCTCGTTCTGCGTCCAGCTTGGGGCCTTTCCCCTAAGCCCTGACGCTGAAGAAGCATCTTGTGTAAGGCCAGAGTGGATGGCCGGAGCCCAGAGGACAGCACGGCCTGGGAGTGGCAGGGAGGCGATTTTTAATGGGCTTGAGCTTCTGAAACTTGGGGCTGCTCAGTCTTGCTGATGAGTTCCTCTGGAAAAATTACTCATCAGGCCCTTTGCTGTTCACTGGTTGTTTATTCCCAGGCTCCCACCTGCACCCCGGCCAGGAAGTTCATAGGCAACAAGATAGAATCACCTTCCCTATCACTCACCCCTTTTAAAATGTGACTCATTCTGAGCTAACCCAGCCCAGGCCAGATGCTGATAGAGTTATGCACGGACTCCCTTTGGTGGTGTGTCACTTCTGACTTGCTGGGAAATCCTTTGGTGGTGAGGTTGGGGATGGGAGGCAGAGCGAGGCTGGGACTGGAGCTCTTCCAGGATGGGTGTGATGGCGAGGCGCCACTTGAACAAGGAGTGGAGTCTCTGTGCCTTGGGTCCCATCTGTTGTCCCTGACCATCTGGTAGCCCTGGGCAAGTTGCTCAAACTTTCTGAACTTCAGTTCTGTTAATTTGTAAAATGCGGTTCCCGTAAGGATTAAATGAGCTGGTGTATATTTTTACCCACCGACGTGGTTCCTGGTACACAGTGAGTGCTTGATCATTTCTAAAATCTTAAGACTTTATTCATCAGATCCTTAAGAGTATTGCAGTATGCACCTTGAACACTGCGTGTTAAGCGCTATGGGGAAAAAAAAGAAAGCGCTAACAGGGGTCCTCTCTCCAGAAGGAATTGCAGTCTATGTAGGGAGAGAATAATGCCCACAGTGCTAACTCCTGATTGCTCAGTATCCTGGAGCAGTGCCGTCTGATAGAAATAGGGTGCACTGCTACATATGTATTTTGGAATCTACTAGCCATGTTAAAGTGTAAAAAGAGAAAAGGTGAAATTAATTCAAATAATATATTTTATTTAATACAGTATATCCAAAGGCATTATCATTTCAGCATGTACTCCATATAAAGATTGTTACTGAGACATTTTACGGCCTTTAAAAAAAATCATACTAAATGTTCGAAGTCAGCATGTTCTCTCCACTCACAGCACATCTCACTCTGGTCTGGCCACATTTCCAGTGCTCAGTAGGTATGTATGGCTGGTGGCTGCTGTACCAGACAGCACAGCTCTAGGATTTATCTGTTGGGTCAGCTAACAGCATCTGCCTTTTGGAGGGGAATCATTGTGCTCACAGGGGCTGTGATTCACTGTGGCAGCCGGTGAGGAGCAGAGTAGGGCTAGAACTCGGGTCTCCTCCCCAATGGGAGCCGGAGACACTTGAATTCGCTGAGCGTCTGTTGTGTCCCAGGCACTGTGCTAGACGCTCTACCCTTGTTATTCCGTTGAATTCTCACAGCAGCCTTGGGTGGTAGATGGATAGCATATGCAGTTTTACAAAGGAGGTAGCAGAGGCCCAGAGAGGCCAAGCAGCTTATCCAAGGCTGCACAGTCAGAGGTGCAGTTGGAATTTGGACCAGGGTCTGCTGACTCCAGAGGCTTCCATTCACCTGTCTGTTTTTCCCTCTACAGAGAAAGAAAATTTGCACACAGCATAGCGTTCAGGCCAAGTACTCAAGGAAAGCTCCAGGGCACAAGAGGGACACGTGGCTAGCCTATTCAACAAGGGCTTTGGGACGTCAGTTCAGAAGGCCTGGGTCTGCTTTGGTTGAGGTGATGTGTGTGTATAAGCAGCATTCCTTCTAATCACAGGTTCTTAAGCCGGAGGTGAGGTGGAGCTGGGGGACCCGTGATGTGCAGTAACTGGAGGCCAGAGCGCGGGGCCCTGCTCCTGCTGCCGCCTGGGAACGCCGGCCACTTCAAGAGGCTCCAAGCAGCTGAGACTTTTCTGCTTGGAGAAACCCCAAGAATTTGGGGAGGCTGGGATTGGGCAGGTTCTTGAACGCACGCATGCATTCACGCCGCCGCTCACTCACCACATATTTATTGAGTACGCGCTCTGGGCAAGAATTATTAGGTGTTACCTTGTCCTGTGTGGTATGCCTTTTACCTCCGAGGAGCCTCCCATCAGCATGGTTAGGCCACACGGCAACCCTCTGAAGTACGGGCGTTATCCCCATTTCACAGTGCAGTCAGCTGAGGCTCCAAGAGGGGAGGTCTCGTGCAAGAGGTCAGATGGCTATTGAATGGAAGATACCGGCCCTCAGAACCGAGGGGTTTCGACTCATGTGTCCATCTTTCTGTCTGTGTAGCCAGCAGGCTGTCGTTGAGCTCCTATTTGCCAGGCGTTGAGCTGCGTTCCCAGATTTCCTGGGTTTTGTCTGCAGTGTGTTTGTTCTGTGTTCTCTTTGAGCGCAATCACAAAGCTACCGGGTGCTGAATAGTGGCCGACGTCTGCTGTGTGCCAGGCACTGCGCACGGTGCTGGTTGCCATCGACTTCAGGGATTCCTCCCAGCGCTTTCATAAAGAGGAGGCAACTGCGGCTCAGAGACACGGTGCTTTCTGAGGTCACACACCTGGTGGAGCTGGGATTTCAATCCCGGCCTGTCTCTCCAGAGCCCCCTTTCAGCCACTGCACCTTACTGCCTCTCTGTGACTGGGGTCCAGTACTGATCCCAAAGTGAAGCCCAGCTTCCCCCAGTCCCTTTTTGTGCCATCTTGTCTGACCTTCAGTTTTACCAACTGTAAAATGGGGGCAGGGAAGGCCAGTGTCACACCCAGCCAAAGTAGCGGAGACCGTGGCCTCCCTGGCATGGTCTGTGCCTCCCTCCAGGCAGGCCGCTGTGACAGTCTGACTTTATGGAAGGGTGAACGCAGTGGCATTTGCTGAGCTGCCGGTGGGATTGGGGAAAGCCCTCCGGGACCTCTTATCTTCTTGCCAGAGAAAAACTATGTCCCATTCAGCCCATTTGAACACTTCCAGGCTTATAGCTGTCATCTTCCACACTCTTAACATGAGATGCCAATAGTATATTGCCGTTTTTTTTTTTTTTTCAGAAAAAACTTAATTGGAAATTTTAATGTATTTTTGGAGGGGTGGGCTGCGTTTCCATTTGCCTCTAAAAACAGTGAGAAGGAAAACAAAATATAATCTCATTGCCAGAAATTATGGAGCCAAATCTGAAATTAATTTACGAAGTCATTAGTATTTTCCATTTGCGAACCCCAAACCGAATGTAAGTGCAGTTCCTTGTAATTTAATACAAATTAGAAAAGAGTTAGGAGGACTTTCAGGAATCAGCACACAAAACTGGCAGAAGCAGGTGGGTGTGTATGTTGGGAGAGGGGTGTAACACCCAGGACTTGCTCTGCTTTTCACTCAAATCTGAGTTTGGGAGAGCAAAACAGACTCAGATATTCCCCAGAAGAGAGCCCTTTCCAACAACTTAAAAACTGGCAGGGATCCTTGGAATGATCTCTTCTAACCTTCTCATTTTCTGAATGAGACAACTGAGAGATTCAGGGAGGGTAAGCGACTTGCCCGAAGTCACACAGCCAGGAAGGCCAGAGCTGGGGCCAGAGTCCGCGCCCCAGTGCTCCGGCCACCGCTTCCTCTGCCTCCTGGAAGCTCGTCTGCTTGAGCCTTTCGTGTTCCACACCCTAGCTGGGCTCACGTCTAAAGCGGCGCTCCTTGTTAGAGTGGGGGGAACGGAATCATCGTGTCAGAGCCACCCGCTTCTGTACGCTTGGGTCAGTTGTACTGCTGCATACTGCCTGTCATACTGGTTAAAGGGAGAACACGGTGGTTTCTGCCTCCTTTGAAGGAGCCTGGTTATTCCCCGAGCTCACCCCAAGCCAAGCCCCGGCCCTGCACTTTAGAATCTGCTGCTCTGTGAGCGAAGTTGGCCGGTGGTTAATGAGCAGGGAGTGTGTTGTCAGGGTTTCGATGTTTGCAGCAGGACCTCTTCCTGCGCCTCCCTAAAGCTCAGATGAACTGCGGCTTTGAGATGTCATGGAGCCACCAGAGGCTTTCTGAAGGTTGTCTACCTGATCCTTTCGAGGTGAAGCCCTGTTGATGACATCTCTCCCCGTCCCACGCACGCGCGTGTGTGTGTTAATTACGCACACAGACTCCGGATTGACAGAGCAGCTCTAAGAAAAGCCACTTCTGAGAGCTCCCTGTCCCTGCTTTGTTGTTTTCCTTGCTAACAGGATGTCGTAAAGGGTGGAAGGGACCCTTCAGGGTGCCCGGCTCTTTCCTGGGCGGACACTCAACCCCGCCCCAGCCTCTCGGGCTTCCTCTCCTCCCCCGACGCCAGGTGCTGTGGGGCGTTGGCCGTCACTAAAGGTAGGACTCCTGCTCCCAAAGAAGCTGAAGCCCAGGTGCCGAGAGAAACTGTACTTACCTGGAGTTGTTAAGGTCCATCATGCTAGTGATAACTGTCTGCCCGTGACTGTGCTGGGTCCCGTTCTAAGAGCTGTATGTGTGTCATCACACCCAACCTTCACGGCCACCGTGGGAGGTGGAGCCGTGATACTTTATTTTACAGATGAGGAAACTGAGGTTTAAAGAGGTGATTTTGTTTGTTTGTTTTGGTTTTTTAATTTAATTTTATTGATTTACTTTTGGCCGCGTTGGGTCTTCGTTGCTGCACGCGGGCTTTCTCTGGTTGCAGCGAGCGGGGGCTGCTCTTCGTTGCGGTGGGCGGGCTTCTCATTGCGGTGGCTTCTCTTGCTGTGGAGCATGGGCTCTAGGTGCGCGGGCTTCAGTAGTTGTAGAGCGCAGGCTCAGTAGCTGCGGTGCACGGGCTTAGTTGCTCCATAGCATGTGGGATCTTCCCCGACCAGGGCTCAAACCCGTGTCCCCTGCATTGGCAGGTGGATTCTTAACCACTGCACCACCATGGAAGTCCCTATGGAAGGTGACGTTTAATGAGCTTGTGAAGCATGGGGAGGGGATGGGAGCCCAAGCCGTCTGCCCTTCAGAACCTCCCAGTGTCCTGATGGGGAAGACGTGTCGCAGGCGGCACTGCCCTAGGAGCGTGGTATGGAGAGGTGCTGGGGGTGGAGCTGGCCTGGCTTTGGAACTGCAGAGACAAGATGGCAGGGAAGGGCTGTGTTTGGGGAAGGTTCCTTGCCCCATGGCTTGGCAATCTGGGCTCTGACCCTGTGAGGGTGACAGGTGGGGTGGGTTGGTAGGGGAGAGAGGGGGACCTCACTGTGGATAACCCCAATTGAGGGTAAGAAAGATGGGCCCCAGTGAGTCCCTCTTACCCCTGGGCCCAGCCTGCCTTTCTCAGCCCTCCTTGCTGAAGGCCTGCTTGGGCCAGTGGTTGCCTCCTTAGAAGTTCAGTTTCGGGCTTACCTGGTGGCTCAGTGGTTAAGAATCCGCCTGCCAATGCAGGGGACGTGGGTTCGAGCCCTGGTCCGGGAAGATCCCACATGCCGCAAAGCAACTAAGCCCGTGCGCCACAACTACTGAGCCTGCGCTCTAGAGCCCGCGAGACACAACTACTGAAGCCCGCGTGCCTAGAGCCTGTGCTCTGCAACAAGAGAAGCCACCGCAATGAGAAGCCCGCGCACTGCAACGAAGAGTAGCCCCTGCTCACTGCAACTAGAGAAAGCCCGTGCGCAGCAACGCAGCCAAAAATAAATAAATAAATGAAAAGAAATCAACTCCTTTAAAAACAACAAAAAAAGTTCAGTGTCCTTCTCTGGGAAAGGAAGGGGTCACAACACCCTTCTTTGTTGTTAAGATTAGATGAGCTGATACCCCAAACTTCTTGCAAAGTACCTGGTACCAAATAGGACGTCTCTAAATACTAGTTTTCATTTTCCCTTCCACTCATTTGTTTAAAAAAGAAAACAAAACTTTTTTTTTCCTATGATAACAAAAATTTTAGAAGGCAGAGACAAATTAATATGTTGTGTATAGACTCTCAGGCCAAGAATTTCCTGAGTGTTTACATACCAGAGGACTTTGAACTTTGATTTTTTCAGCTGGCTGTGTGCTGATTCAGACACCCTCTCCAAGCCGCCAGAAGCAGCTCCTAGCCTTGGTCTGTTGTTGGTGTTTTGTGACACCAACACTGTATTATAAAATTGTATTATAAAAATTGGAAACATACAAGTTACAGGTAAATTATAACTTGCCCATGGACCTTCCACCGGATATAACAAGTGTTAATATTTTTCCGTATTTACTTCAGATATCTGTAATGTCTTATTTCTTTACTAAAAAAAAAAAAAAAAAAAATCCCTTAAACTACTCTGTTGAAGGCCTCCTGTTATCCCACCCCCTTCCCATTCTTCCCCCCCCCGTCTCACAGGTATTTACTCTCCTGAACTTGGTGTGTGTCCTCCGCAGCCAGGATTTTGTAGTGTATTGTTTGTAAAGCCGAGTAACTCCATTGGAATGTGTTTGAACCACAAAATGATCAGCATTTGGGGGAAGAAGCCTGAATACCCAAGGCCAGGGCAGCAACTTGATAGAGCAAATCCACCCGCTCTCCCATTGATATTTATATAAAATTCCAAAATTATAAATGCATTGCCTTGGATTTAAAACTTGACCCTGCCCCCATGCTTAATTGCAAATAAAATCGAGCTTGTGCCATCTGGAGCTCCCAGGGTCATCTGGACCTTTCATGCGAGTAAATACATTCCAGAGTCGGTTATTCTTAGAGCAGGTGTTTTGGCTTTTTTTCTTTAATGCTCGCCCACCCTCCTGCCCCATCGCAGCTGTGATGTATGCTGTTGGTAGAGAACCTGGAACACAGCAGTAAAGAGGAAAACACTCGCTGGCCTTCTCCCTTGACCTCCGCCCCACAGAAGTGTTTTCTTCTCCATTCTTCACCCTCCTCAGCCAGGGTAGAAAATTGGAGGTCACCGGGTACCCCAAGTAGGGCCAGCACCATGGCCTCAGGGTCTCCTAGCAAGCAGTGGTCCATCCTCCATTTTACAATAGGGTGTGTGTCACCAAGGTGAGAGAAGCAGTCACCTGCCTAAGGTCAGGTCAGTGGCCTGGTTGGGACCAGAAGACCATCTCCTGGTGGCTGAAGATGTTTTTTCTACCATGTCTGCTCTTCATGCTGTGGTCGGAGCCTCCCTGGTACCTGGCCCTGATCCAGGCATGATGACAAGTGTCCGGCAAAGGGGAGGGGTCCTGGTCCCTCTTCAAGGAAACTGGGAGGCAGCCACAGGCCAGGGGTTTTCCCAGGCTGGACCTTTGACCACCTTTCCTGAAAAAGTCTAGGACATTTTTTGTTTCAGCATTTTAAACTGGATGTGTAAGTCATTTTAATACCTTGGCTGTTTTCTGTGTATGGTAGTTAAACTGTTCCTGGCTTCTTCCTTTTTTGTTTTTTAAACTGAAATTATTTTCGTACACATCTGTTCTTTGTGCAATGCCATTGGTACCGATTTTAGCTTCTGCCATTTTAGAATTTTGTGCCATTATTGCCACTAAGTCCAGTTTTCCTGGGTAAAATTTTGCATATCTGAGTTATTGGATTTTTGTCCATCAGTTTTTAGTCAGTGACTTTTTTTTTTTTAAGGATTTTTTATTTTTATTTAAAATTTTTTTATTTTTGGCTGCGTTGGGTTTTCATTGCTGCAAGCAGGCTTTCTCTAGTTGTGGCAATCGGGCTGTTCTTTGTTGCGGTGCGTGGCTTCTCATTGCAGTGGCTTCTCTTGTTGCGGAGCATGGGCTCTAGGCACGCAGGCTTCAGTAGTTGTGGCGCACGGGCTCAGTAGTTGTGACTTGCGGGCTTAGTAGTTGTGGCATGTGGACTCCAGAGCGCAGGCTCAGTAGTTGTGGTGCACAGGCTTAGTTGCTTTGTAGCATGTGGGATGTTCCCGGACCAGGGCTCGAAGCCATGTCCCCTGCATTGCCAGGTGGACTCTTAACCAGTGCACCACCAGGGAAGTCCCTCGTCAGTGACTTTCATTGTCTGGAGTTTTAGCTGCTTCCAGTTTTATTTTGTGCTGAACTTTTTTCTCTGGGGTCTATTTTTTCTCCTGGGTTGATTTTTGCAGTGTTTCAATGTTGCCAATTCACTTCTTACCTTCAGCAGATGTCTATGGTGTGTGATGACAGCCATTACCAGTTTTGTTTGGGATTGATTATTTCTCTCAAGTCTAATTTCTTGTGGTCATCTGGTCAGAACGCCTGTGGGGATGAGAATGACAGGTTAAAATGTCTTCTGTCTTAAAGAGTTCGAAACAAACTTGGAAAGGATGATTCTCCCTCTGGATTTCTCCTTTCTGGGTGTCGGCACAGTTTTCTTTTAGCGACAGAGAAAATGGGAGCTATTAGGGGTCAGACCTCTCCCAGGAAGGGCTGTGTTGTCTCCATCGCCAGATTCCCTGCTTTCCGCCCTGTGACCTCCCAAGTCCACCAGCACCTATTGCTTGCTCAGAAGGGGCAGATCCAGCCTGCTACGCCAGGTAGCACAGTGGATGGGGGTCAGGAGCTCCACACCGGGACAGGTCCCCTCTAACTCTCCTGTATGGGCCGGTCTCCCGTTCGGTCTGCGGGGTTGCTGGCTGGAGAACTGTTAGAAGTCTTTCAGCTTTATCCTTCTCTGGGTGGGGATGGGATGCTCAGGGTGTCAGGAAGCCACCGTTCCTGCAGCAAAGCCCCTGCATGGTTGAAGCAGAGGCATTGCTCATGGCCCTCTGCTGGGTTCCGGCCCCTGGGCCCCGGCCGCCCCGCCTGACGTCGGGGCTGAGCAGACACTGCGGCAGAACTTGCAGGGAGCCTGCTGGCGAGGGTTGCTATTCGTTCCTTCCAGTCATGGCTGCTCTGAGTGCTCCCCGGGACAGTTGCACCCAGGGGAGCTGACCTCCTCTGGATAGGTGAACATCCACCTCCCCTCCAAGGAAAAGCCCCTGCTCAGCTTCTTCAGGCAGCTGGAATGCTGCTCCGTGGATCTGGGTATTTCTGTCCCTCCTTCCGGCCTTCCTTTGATTTCTTGACGTCTCCTTCCATTAGGTCTGTGACTGTTTTCAAATGGCCATTTGTATATACAAGTCATGTCAGGCATCATAATTTGTGTGTGTCTAGATCAATAAAAGCAGCTCTGGCCAAAGGCCAGCAGAGAATTCATAAACACCCTTCAGCTCTTCCCCTCCCCACACGATGTTAAAACTCCATCCTAGGAACCCTCCAAACCGAAGCTGTTGGCTGACTTGCTCAGGGAAAATGTGAAATACCATTTCGTTTGATGTGTTTTCTCTTTATCCTTTCTGTAGAATTTGATCAGTGTTTAAGCAACTGTAGCCGATTCCCCCGCTCACTTCAGAGCAAAAGCCCTTCTCTGCGTCTGTTTACAAAATTACCTTTGAGAGACTGAAATGTTGGGAACCCATTCAGATGCAGCTCGTGCCTTACGTTAGCTCTCTGTTGCCCAGTAAAACGGGCTTGGGTGTATCTGACGCAGCTACCAAAGGAAACTTAAAAACAGATTTCGGCTGCGGCGATTCTTATGGGATGTGCCCACTTTGGAGAAGAAGAGGATTAGAGATTTAAGTTCACATGGACCTTAAGGATTTTAAGAACCAGATTTTCTTCTGTTTGCTCACATTAGGGGAAAAGAAAATAAGCCTCAGATGCCTTGTGATATCTAGTTACGTCAGGTTTTCGTATAAAATGTCAAGACAGCAATACTTGACTTCCTGCCTCGCCTTTCCCCTCTTGCATACTGTCTGCCCTCGCCAGAGTTTTCATTACGAGGAGGGAGCCGTTCTGCTAGACTCCTCCCTCAGGGAAATCATTCCCTCCCTGGCCTTTAACCCTTTAAAGATTGGGAAGGGAATACTTGGATTTCTGGGTTAAATGCAAAGCTTCCCTATTGGCTTAGGCTTTAATTGAGGTGTATTAGGAAATCCTTAAGAATGTTGCAGCCTGGGGCCTGGAGCCGGCTGGGTGTAGCTATTTGGTATGAAAAGCAGCTCACATTACCTGCTTCCTTTCCTGTGGCTGTGTCTTCACCAAGCATCCCCTCTAAAACGAGGTACCTCCCCTGCCTACACTAAAAGACCCCACAAATGTTGAGGAACTAGATTTCTTTTTTAAACCCTGACCCACCTTCACTCATTTGAAGGTTAATAAGTAAGTCTGTCTTTCTGTCGGCATGGGTGGAAGCCATGCTGCTGGCCCTGACAAGTCAATGTGTTTGATCCAAGAGGGTAGAAGGTTCTGGAAGACACAATAAGTACAACTTGATGACTTTTCTCACCATAAAAGCTGCCATTTTCTCTTCTTCCCTAAACCCCACTGAAAGTGGTGGCGAAGGATAGGGTAGCCTTAGTTCTCCGTTTGACTTCAAGCAAGGGAAATGGTACCCAGAGGTGGGACTGTTATTAAACCCCTTTCTCTCTTTGTTCTCGTTTCTCTCGACCTCTGCCTGCCCCAAGTGTCGTCCTGGCCATCCCTCCTCAGCCCTCCCTGGCACTCAGTGTTGCAGACCTTCTGGAGCTGGCCCTGGCCACAGCCTCGAGAAAGCCACCATGAGGCTTTGAGTCTGCTCTGCAGGGTGTTTGAAGGCCTTCTTTGTGGTGTGAACCCCACTGGAAGTTTGACATCTTTAGGTTGGGAAGCTATATAGAGAGCAAGGGGCCTTCCTTCTCGGGCTTTGGGTACAGAATCCTTGGGGTGAGCCAGGCAGGTCTAGAGCTGGCAGAGGCTCCGGGCAGCCATACAATTTGTTACCCAAACCGGGACTCTGAGAGTGAAAGAGGATGCCATTAACAATGACACCAGGGACTTCCCTGGTGGCGCAGTGGTTGAGGGTCCGCCTGCCGATGCAGGGGACACAGGTTCATGCCCCGGTCAGGGAAGATCCCACATGCGCGGAGCGGCTGGGCCCGTGAGCCATGGCCGCTGAGCCTGCGCGTCCGGAGCCTGTGCTCCACAACGGGAGAGGCCACAACAGTGAGAGGCCCGCGTACCGCAAAAATAAATAATGACACCAGGACAATAGGTGTGAATTAAACTATCCCAGACAAATGAGCAGTCATTGTGTGATTGCCCTACAAAGGCCAGTCCCCTGGCCCTTCAGGTTCCATTTTGTGTTATAAGGAGTAATGCTTCCCTCATTGAAAACGCAGGCTAGAGTTGCAAGCTCAGATGCTCCCAGGGACAGGCAGAGGGTGGGGAGGCTGGGACCTGGTGTAAAGACAGAGCGGGACTTGAGGACTCATTTCCCATCTAAAGGGGCATTGGTGACACAGCACCAGCTAAGTGTTGCCAGATCTTCTGTTTTTTTTTTTTTTCAAGAGAAGCCAAAAATCTTAGATTTACATATGAAATCTCCCAGCTTTTAAATTTGGCAACTAATTAAAAAATGTAAAAAAAACACTGTGTAGGCCAAGCACAGCATCTGTGGGCCGCTGCCTGTTTTCGACCTCCAGCCCAGACCAATTAATTGGTGGCTGTCTTCTGTGTCTCCAAATTCCAGCAATGGGAGGTTTCTTAGGAAGTTGCCCAGATTGACTGCGAGTGAAGTGGGGAAGAGGAGAGAGGAGCTCGTCTTGACTTCAGTGGAGTGTTCATTTGCACAGTAAATGTTTCTTGAGCACCTGTTATGTTCAAAGCACTTTCTGTGTTCTGCCATGTTTTCTGTTTAATGCTTTGAGACAGCTGTGTCTTACTCATGCTGATAAATTCTTTTTTTTAATTTATTATTTATAAATTTATTTTATTTATTTATTTTTGGCCGTGTTGGGTCTTCGCTGCTGTGCGCCGGCTTTCTCTAGTTGCGGCAAGCAGGGGCTACTCTTCGTTACGGTACGTGGGCTTCTCATTGCGGTGGCTTCTCTTGTTGCGGAGCACGGGCTCTAGGCACACGGGCTTCAGTAGTTGTGGCACGTGGGTTCAGTAGTTGTGTCTCGCGGGCTCTAGAGCGCAGGCTCAGTAGTTGTGGTGCACAGGCTTAGTTGCTCTGCAGCATGTGGGATCTTCCTGGACCAGGGTTCGAACCCGTGTTCCCCGCATCGGCAGGCGGATTCTTAACTGCTGCGCCACCGGGAAAGCCCTGATAAATTCTTTATATCGTGCGCTGTCATGGGTCCATACCTCTCCCCTGAGACTCTAACAAGGATGGATGCAATGAGGGAAATCTCGAGAGAGAATGTGGGAAGGAGAACCTGGGGTCCAGTTCTCAGGCCCTGGAAAGTTCATTAGATGTCAGCTTAACACAGAAGTCCACAGGACGTGGTCTTCATCTGCAGAAAGGCCTGGGAATGAGGACCTGGAGCAGAGAGAGCCCAGCCAGGGGCACTTGTTCTGCAAGGTCCCTGAAGGTTGTATTGTACTAGGACCAGGAAGCAGAAATCACCGAGGGACAGACTGTATTCAGCCCTGTACATTCAGAACTTTCTAGTAGAGCACTGTATACTGAGGTTGTTGGGTTAGATGACCTCTAAGCTGGTCTTTCATTATCCAGAAAATCTGATACCTTGAGGCTGCCTCCTGCACACCCACTGGACTCCTGGGCCTTCGACTCTTATTCTGGTTCATGGTTCTTACTTCTAATGGGCTCCCAGCAGGTACTGGCTTATTTGTACCCTCTGGCAGCTGGACGTTGGGCCAGGCACCCCAGAAAAGCCAGTATAACTCTGATGAAAACAGATGCAGTTCACCTGGGGCTGGGGTGGGGCACAGGTGGGGGAATATTGCTCTTGGAGAATCCGTTCTTGAGGCTGTGACATGTCACTCGCATTTTCTGGTCTCGTGCACCATGAATTTTAAACTGGGGGCGATACTACCTACCCCCAAGATGGTTTGAGGCAGCTGAGGCACAGAGAGCTTAAGTGACTTGATCAAGGCCACACAGCTGGGCTGGGAGGAACCCGCTCCTAGACCAGGTAGTTGGCTTCCACTGTTCTCTTATCCACTGTGCTGAACTGTTCAGTTTTTACTTGCCTTTTTTTTTGTGTTCATTCTTCCACGTGTCTTTTTTCCCCCTATTGTTTCAGGACTGTCAACATTCAGATGTTTAATAGCTAGGTTTTTTTCCCCTGTGCACTTGGCCAGAAGTAGGAATTCATCGCCATCTGTGAACGTTTATGGGGCCTCCATGGTTTGTGTGGAATTATACTAGAAACACTAGACCCCAGGGCTGGGTTGGCAACGAACGAGGTCTTTCTGCAGAACTTTTGAGGACAAATCACCAACGGGTTGGAAAGAATTTCCTTCAGGAATGGCGGCACTCTATTTTTCACCTTGTTAATGTTGCCCCCCCCCGCCCCCGCTTTGCTTCCCCCCAGTGTCAATCTTAAGTGTGCTAAGTGCTTTTTCTGCTTAGCGTGTCCTAGATAAGAGGTTTCCAAACGATGTGCCCTGATACACAGCCCTCCCACCCCCAAATCTCAGGCTTCTTGATGGACAGAGAGTTCCCCTCTGGTTTGTTTGGGACTCGGAGGCTGGAATGGGGAGTCTGGAGGCCTGAGTGCCTGTAGGGTTGCCGACGTCTTAAGACGTTTGAAAACCACTGTGCTAGATGACAGCGAAGCTGTAGTGACCTCAAAATTTAAAGAAGATTAAAAAAAAAAAAAGCATTCAAGATAGTCTTGTGATGCTGGTGAAAAGACCCCTGAAGTTCACCAGGTGGGCCCGCCACATTGATCATGAACACAGGGATGTGAGTCCGTGTGCAGGAGGGAGCTCGACTTGCGGCACACCCAGCAGTTTGCGCCTGCGTTTGAACACCACCTCATTTCCCTGGCATGTCCCTTTGCTCAATGGATCATTCCTGGCCTGACCACACCCTGCCCCCCCAGTCCCCGCACCACTGCAGAAGGGGTGGGGGCCTCTGCGTACAATTTATTTTCCAATGCCACCTTGAAGTTTGGTGACCGGCTCTAGGACACTTCGAAGGCTTTTCATTGATGAACAATTGTTACGAGCAGTGTCAGCCCAAAGCGGTACTCTTCACGTGATCCAGTCATGGATCTGGACACATTTTTATGTGAATAACTAGATAGCTATGACATTAATGTAGTGGCTAGACCATAACTACTTTTTCAACAAACTCTTTAGTGTGTATGTGTATGTCACACCTTTTTAGAACGTCATAATGCATTCATTATGCTTTCACGTGTCAACATTGGCTCTTCTCAGTTTGTCATGCAATGAACAGAGGAGACATCTCTGACATAAGTCTGTTGGAGCAATAGATGTCTGGGCCCTTTGCCTGATTTACTACATTTTTTTTTTTTTTTTTTGCGGTATGTGGGCCTCTCACTGCTGTGGCCTCTCCCGTTGCGGAGCACAGGCTCCGGATGCGGAGGCTCAGTGGCCATGGTTCACGGGCACAGCCGCTCTGCGGCATGTGGGATCTTCCCGGACCGGGGCACGAACCCGTGTCCCCTGCATCGGCAGGCGGACTCTCAACCACTGCACCACCAGGGAAGCCCTGCTTTACTACATTTTAAAATCAGGCTGCTGATAACTTTCCCAACACAGAGTTTAGGGAGGGTTTTTTAAAGAAACATTTGCATTGAGATAGAATTGACATACAATAACTGGCACATCTGGAAAGTGTACCATTTGATGAGTTTGACATATGTACACACCCATGAAACTATCAGCACGATCAAGATAGCGAACATGTCCATCAAAGTCTCCTTCTGCCCCTTTGTACTTTTGCCCTCCTGTTTGCCTGCTGCCTCTCAGTCCCCAGGCAACCACTGGTCTGCTTTCTGTCACTATATGTTAGTTTAAATTGCATAAAATTTTATACTAATGAAATTGTTCAGGATGTCCTCTTTTGCGGGGGTGGTACTTTCTTTCACACAGCATGATTATTTTCGTTTTTGCATGTTGCAATCATGAATTCCTTTTTATGGCTGGGTAATATTTCATTGTATGGATATAAACAGGAGTTTTGATCTTCATGTATTAATAAGCAAAGAATTTTAGCTAAGGCTGTCAGAAGTAGGTGATCCACGTAAAATATTATGTCGGGGGAATTTGTACACTTGTGTTTTCTTTTTGTTTTAAAAGTTTCCTTTTTTCTTTTATAAATTTATTTTATTTTTGGCTGCGTTGGGTCTTTGTTGCTGCGCGCGAGCTTTCTCTAGTTGTGGTAAGCGGGGGCTACTCTTCGTTGCGGTGCGCCGGCTTCTCATTGTGGTGGCTTCTCTTGTTGCAGAGCACGGGCTCTAGAGCGCAGGCTTCAGTAGTTGTGACACGTGGGTTTTAGAGCGCAGGCTCAGTAGTTGTGGCTCGCGGGCTCTAGAGTGCAGGCTCAGTAGTTGTGGTGCATGGGCTTAGTTGCTCCGCCCCATGTGGGATCTTCCCGAACCAGGGATCAAACCCGTGTCCCCTGCATTGGCAGGCAGATTCTTAACCACTGTGCCACCAGGGAAGTGCCTGTTTTAAAAGTTTCTTATGGAGGAGTAGCGTTTTTCTTTTTCTTTTGAAAATGTGCTTTGAAAGAGCAAATACTTGTGTAGAATGCATTTGGCCCTGAATCTTCACTTAATTAAATAAGTAATTATTTAGTGTTTCCTGCTGGCGCTTGGGAGCACAGAAGGACTTCACGTCAGAGCCAGCAGCTGATTTGCTTGTGAGGTTTTAATATCCTACATGGGGTAGAACTGCAGTGCTTTTAGACACAGGACTGTGCCCTCTTGCTGAATGTTACAGTGCCTTCCCTGCCCGTGATTCATCTGTGGCCAGGCATGGGGACGGAATCTTGGAGATGCAGTTTCCGCAGTTCTGTGATTCCTGCTCAGAGCATTGCGTGATAGGGGGCCAGGCAGGAAGTTTAACCTCGTAGATTCCCTCATCCTCACAAAGCCACGCACACCAGGGTGGGGCTGGAGTTGACCATGGGAGTTGAGTTCCCGGCATTTGGGCAGTCCCCAGCCCAGCGGGAGCCGGAACGGAATGGCATTGCTGGGTAGTGGGAAATGTGTTCCTTTCTTCATTGTTCAGAGAAATTCTCCTGAAGGAAGTCTTCTACATGTGAGAAAAACCTGTGAGCCTCTTATTAATAGTCACAGGTTGTCAGAGAAGGGATCTCGGAGATACCTGGTCTAACCTGCCCATTTTACAGATGAGGACTGAGGCTCAGGGAACAGGAGTAACTCACACATAGTCATTAACAGCAGAACTGGGACTTGGGAAACCCAGGCAACTGCTTTAGACCTTCACTTCCATGATCTGCGAGGGTGGGAGTTTCAAGAAAACTTGGTGAACTTTGGTGGGCTTAGGGAGGAAATTGTTAATCTCTCAGCCCCTGCTCAGAGCTGCTGGTACCGTTTAAAACACCACCACCAACAACAATATAAATTGTCCTCAGATGAAGTTTCTGTAATGTTCTCTTATCTCACAGTTTCCTGACCTTGTCACCAACTTGTTCGAGGAATAACTTAAAAATTCAGGGGCGCATGATCAGTAGCCTTGTTGGGTGGTATTTTCTGGCACATGAATGAAAGGTGCTAGGTGATACCTTACGGTTGTGTAGCGCTTCTCAGTGTATGGAGGACCTTGGTGTGCAGTCTCTCACGTGAACCCCTTGACAGTCTTCTCAGCTGGCCCCTTTTTTCCTGGTGAGGAAACTGGCCCTTGAAGATGAGGCATTTTGCTTAAGGTCACCCAGGTGGCAAAGAGGAACCAGAGCTGGAATCTGGTTCCTGGTTCCCAGTCTCATCTTGTTCCCACCATGTCTCCTTCAAGGCAAGTGAGTGTGTAGGGCAGCAGCCTGACACAATGGAAAGACCCTAGGCCTTTTTGTGTTTGGAGTTCAGAGGTTAACTCTGCTCTCCTGCTCGCTGTGTGACCTTGTGGAAGAATCTTAACCTCTCTGAACTCCATTGTCTTCTTTTGGAAAATGGGGCCCTGCCCAGCAGGATTAAAGTATATAAACATAAAATGCTTAGCAAAGAACTTGCGTATAGGAAGCAACTGATCAATGTTACCTCTGGAATGAAGGCGAGGCAGGTATGGGAAAAGCTAGTTATGAAAAGAGAGCCTGGAAAGCAAAACTAAGGACAGATGTGCACTAACTGTGGGGTGCCCTTGGCCCTGCTCTTCTTGCACACAGACTCTTCAGTGCCTCCTTATTTCTGTTAGTCCTTGATCCTTTGGAAAGTTAAGAAAACTGAGGTCCTCACTAAGTGCCTGGCACATAGTAGGCCCTCGGTAAGTACAGACTGGCTGCTGGAGCCTCACCCTGCAGAGGTGTGGAGCAGTGGCGTGCGTGTGCCCGCAGCACTCCACACACTGGTTGAATGAAACAGGACAGAATTCTGGCCGAGACCAGACTTTGAAGGTGCTGTGCAGGCCCAGGGCAGGTGGTCGGCCAATGGAGGTGAGTGATGGTGCTGGAGGTGGCCGTGCTGTGGCACCAGGGCTGAGTGGGAATCAGTACAGACTAGGAGGGGTGCAGGGGAGGACGTTTCTCTCACATAGATACAATCTCAAGTCATGCCCTGACATCGTCCCGTGTGTGTGTGTGTGTGTGTGTGTGTTTTAGGAACATCTCCATGTAAGTAATTGATGCTGTGAGCAGCGGAAAAAGGAGATGAAGCCCATTGTCTCTGCTGGGTGACTAGGACCCGCCTAGTGTCAGGGTCAGACTGTTTAAGGGGTGTGGGGACAGAATTGTGGAGAAGTGGCTCTCCTTCTGCATCTCCGCCTGGTGCAGGGAGCAGAGAACACCCGGGATACTTCTAGAAGCAGCCAGGATGACTCAGGGACTTGATCTTGCCTGGTACAGGAAGCCACGCAGAGCCGGAGGGCACCGCATTGTGGGGCAAGAAGAGAACATCCGGGAAACTTTCCCCTGTGCCCTCCACCAGGCCCCCCAAGCGGCCCCAGCCCCCTGCGGCCCCTCCCGCCGCCCTGCTCCTTCCAAGGAGCCTGTTTGAGAATTCAGTGATTCACTTCCCGTCTTCCACCCTTGTTTAATGTTCCCTCCATTGTTACCAAACAGTCCAGGCCCCGGTGGCAGGGGATGTCCTGCACTCTGGCTGAGGAGGGAGAGGAGGACAGAGCTGTTTACAGAGCCTGGGAGGGCCTGGCCTCCTAGAAAGACAAGCTGGGATGGCGCTGGGGCCCTGACAGCTGGCTGTGCGGGGTGGGGGGGGGGTGTGGGAAGCGCCTGAAGGCGGTCTTCCTGCCCTGGAGGGGATCCCTGCCCTTTGCTGTGGGGTTAGCTTCTTTATTCCCCAACAGCTGAGTTTTCCATTTTGGGTCACAGATAGTTTTGGGATCATGGATTCCTGGAGTAGAAAAAAGGAACAGAAGGGTCCTTGGGGAGATGCTGTCTCTGCCTGGCCTCAGTCTCCTCCTTTGTGGGGAGAAAAAGGGGGAGGTGGTGAAATGACTGACCTTTAGAGCCACACCCCCGCCCCCAGCTCCGAAGCCCTCTGATTCCTGAGCCTGGAACAAGCCACACCAGGTTATCTGCGTTCACCCCCGCGTCTGGGGCGAGTCCCACCAAAGCCACAGCCACGGATGAGACCACGTCTGTGAGCCACGGCACCGGCTTCCCGACCTCTGACCTTGCAGGTCAGCAACTCTGCAGCCTCCCTCACCTTTCTGGTTTGAAGCCACCTTCTCTCGCAGGAAGCTGTCTGATACAATTGAATTCTTCCCTGTCACATCACAGCTGGGACTGCCACTGTTTTGCTGAAACCGCTGTTAGGTTTGGGCTTTGGGGGTTTATTTTTTTCTAACCTGCAGAAAGATTGAAAGTTCTGAAGTTTCCTCTTTTACCCCTGCCATGTGTTGTTTCGTTTATAAGTGGGTACTCCCTCTTCTTGATCATGTATTTGCTCTACTGCTGTTGGTGATTCAGGTTTGTTTCCTCCAAGGCCCTGCGTGCCTAAAGGCAGTCAAGGAGCAAGAAGGCGTAAACACAGCCCTTTTTAAGCTCCTTTTCGCTGCAAGTTAGTGTATTTCTCAGGTATGTGGCATGTCAGTGCTAGAAGGCAGGGAGACACTAGAGATTGGTTGAACCCATCATTTTATAGATGGGATGCCCACACCTAGAGACCCCTCACTTTTCGGCAGCACAGCCAGCGTAAGGACCATGAACGCTCCAGGGTAGCCCACTTCCCAGGGTAGCCCCAGGCGCCTGCATGCTTTCTCTTCTGGTAAACCCAACACTGATAAAATCTCCATTCTACAAATATTTGTTGAGTAAATTTATCGCAAAGCCTCCTGTCCAGTGTCTGCCTACAGCCTTAGCCACAGATGACTTTGCCTCTCTTCGGTGCGCCGAGTGAAGTAGGCAGACCTCCCTATCCACGAGCGTTTCAGCTCCCCGCACCCCGCCACTGGCCGCTGTAGCAGAACCAACTAGCACCTGTGGCTGTCATTCCCCTGCTGTTTTTAACGGCACCTCTCAATGCCAGCTGATAGCTTTGAGAACATTCCTGGTATTGGGTTTCTGGCAGTAACGTGCGTCTGCGGGTCCCTTTCCTATAAGGCTTCATGTCTTGTTTGGGTTCATAAGGCTGGGGTGCAGCCTGAGGTTTTTAATCTGTTGCCTCCATCTTCTGATTGTCGCTGCACAGAGGACTGAGTCGGTTGTCGTGACCTACTTGTGAACAAATGTCATATGCAAGCCCCGTGCTCCATCCAGGGGAAGTTAAGTTGGGTCTCCTTGCCCTCAAGGAGCTCCTGTTTTAGTTAGGAAGGGAAACCAGACACACATGGAAGTTATTAATACTTAACCGTCCCAGGCCTTTGGTGCTAAGGGATGATGAGTTCGGTGAGTGGTGGACGGTCGTGTCTGTAAATCTTTGAAGAGGGGAGAACAGAGAGTGGTCATTCTGCAGAGAGAGCCACAGAATGGGATAATTTTTGAGCTAGAGGCATCACTGGGCCTGTCCTAGGGCTGAAGGGAGCCTCTGGACCCCCAGACGACCTCAGCGTGCCGCCGCGGGCCGAAGGTCTCTGGCTTTGGGGACGCGGTAGCCCCGTGCTCAGGTGCCGTGGCTGCAACGTGTTACCTCTGCTACTTGAGCCGGTTAAGCATTGTGCATTTCCATACCTGTAAAACAGGCCTCCGGACATCTGAGCTGTTTGGGAAGTGGGGGTCTGATGGGCGGTGGGTGGGGGGGTGGGTGGGTACTTGGCCGGGACTTGGGTGCGCTGCGTATGGGAGGGAGTTGTGAGTGTTGTGAGTGGACCCAGGGGAGGGAGCTTCACCTGGAAGCTTTTCTGTGCTCCTGAGTGGAGCTGCTTGGGGGGTCTGCAGCTTTTAGCCCAGAGCCATTTAGTCGATGAGACCAGCTTAAGCAGCAGGCAACAGCCACCCTGACTTGTAAGTTCTAAGTCCTCCCTTGTTTATTTGGAAACCCCATCTTCCTGCCCATAGGGGCTCTTGGCTGTCTTAGGTGCAGTTGCCCCCAATGAACCACAACCTTTTGTTTAAGGACATAGGAAGTCTGTCCCCTTAGACTGAAAGGAATGCTGATTGGCTGCCTCAGTGTCCTCAGGCTAGTGATGCCCAAAATATACGGGACACCCGTTCTTTGTTACCGGTTAGATGGAAACTGCTTATGTAAGCTTCTAAAGCTCTGGTCCGGAGAGAAGCAGAGTGTCTGCGGCACGTTAGAGTTCGGTGTCCTGCAAACGCCGTCTTTTCCGCTTACAAAGGTAGCTACGTAACTTCATGGTCCTTCAACTCACTTCTTCTAGAAATGTGGTCATTTCCCACCCCTCCCTTGCTTCCAGCTCCCCCGCAGCGGCTGCCCTGAAAGGTTGGAGGATTCTAAAGACTTTGGGGCCGCTTTTAAAATAGGGAAACGTGGTTAAGCCTGAAATGCGGGAATGTTCCTTTCCTAACCCATATTGTATGGCATTTCACTAGGCATGGTGTAAGCTTGGAGCTTGAGTGAGCGCTTCCGGAAGCCTTACCTCTCAGTTTGAATGTCACAGAAGGTTGCCAGGTTTGCCCTTTGCTTGCATGCTCTGTAGCACTTGTGACATTGTTTTATCTCTCTGGCCAGTGACTCATAATTAAGGAAGTCAAAACTGAGCAATTAACACAAAACCTCCTCATTTGCCCTCTTCACCTCTCCCCCCCACCCCCAACTCCCCTAGTCACGAACACCCGCCTGACATTTTCTATAAGTCTTTGGAAACTTTGATTTGTTTTGATAGGATGAGGCAGCCAGTGATCATCACCATCGCCTGGTTCCACTCGTTTAAGCCCAACTGTCTGTGAGAATCTTTTCCAGAAAAAAAGAGGAAAGCAAATCCCAGCCCCAAACGTGCAGTCTGCCCACAGGAAGTGATTCACGGGCTCGGTTCATGCAAACCTGATGGGGCAGGAGGTGGGAGGCTGGGAACTGGGTCTGGGAAAAGACAGCCCCGGAGAGGATACTCAGACCTTAATGGTTTCTGCTGGAAGAAAGTGAAAAACAGAATGACTAAGAGTCCTGTAAAAAGAATTGTTTGTTTAGTGAAGTGAGTTAATACTGAAGTTCACTGGCAGATAAGACAAGAGAAATAGCAGTTGTCAGGGGAGGTGACTTTTTGGAGCCCTGCCTTTTTATTTTTTAAGAGATCAAAGACATTTCTCAGTCTTGAGGCATTTATTAGTGGAAGGTTGAGATCTGTAGTTCAAGCCCCAGTTTTCTCTTCTTCAGAAAAAAAGGGTCTAAGCTGAGATAATGATCTAATACTCTCCAAAAGCTCTTCTTTTCTCTTTTTACTTTTCCCTCCAAAGTTAGACTTTTGAGGCTAGTAAGTATCTTTCCCTGACTGCTCACAGAGTGTCACGTTGTCAGAGAGAGAAGGAATCCTTCCTTCCTGCATGCTTCTGTCCTGTGGGCTTCAGCCTGCCATTTTATTTTCTTTTCCCCCAAATTGAAAATATAAATTAATCCGTTTCCCCAAAGCAGTTTGGAAACAGGCAACCTCTAAGTGCTGGCTGTGTGAACAGCCCTGCTGCAGAGCCAGGACCACAGGAGGCCAGAATCACCCAGTAGAATGAGCAGAGATATCTAAACACACTTAGATTCATGATTTCCATTTCAAACTCCCCGTGTTTTATGAGGTGAGCTTTAGGGGTGAGGGTTGTAATAAAAGCTGGGCTGAAGTGTGCTTTTTTTGCCTTAAGCCCATCAGAACATTGCCAAGGGCTGTGAGTATCCTCAAAGTTCCATGAGTGGTCTCTTTAAATAAACAAATAGATGATCTTCAGACTTAATTCCATTCTTGAATGTTAACTGGCAGAGTGAAACGGCCATGCAGAAAGTTCTGTGTAGCCCGGCAACGATTCTTTCTCCTTGTTTTGGTAACCAGAGACCAACCCAGACTTCTGTATGTAGCATCTTCCCTTTTCAACTTGAAACCTCTGTGTTCCTGCCGACACTCGAGAAGAAGCGATTCCCATCAAGTTGGTTCTTGGAGAAGAAAAAATTTATGAACACCAAAGCTGTGAAATAGAAAGATCTCAAATGAAACACTCCCTTTCCTCCTCCTTGTCTTCTCCCCCTCTTCCTCCTTCAAGATTTAACTACTTTCTTTGCATGGGTGAGGGGGAAGGGAAGGGGGTACCATGACCATGGTTTCACCAGAGCCCAAGGAGAATCTCTGGTTCATATAGAATGATCACTGTGCTTTGCAGGCATGGGCAGCTGGGTTTGGGGTATCACACCCAGGCTACAAAATAGGACACTGCTTCTTGCCGATCTGGGCAGCGTTAGGCAAGTCGCTCAACGTCACATGAATCCTTCACCTGGGAGTGAGGAGACCCACCCTCTGGGATCCCTGTATCCAGTGAGATAATGAGTGAGAAGTGCGAGATAAACACCTGCTCTGAGGTATAAATTCCTTCTGTTTTCCCCAACCTGTGCCCACGTCCAGAGCACTTCCTTAACCCGCGGGTTCTCAAGGGGCCTAGGGGAGTGACTTGGCCCCCTGGGGGACCTTAGGCAATATCTGGAGACAATTTTGGTTATCACAGCTGGCAGGGGGCGCTACTGGCATCTAGTGGGTACAGGCCAGAGATGCTATGTAACCTACGATGCACAGGACAGCTGCTACTCCCCTACCCCCAACATAGAATTATCTGTTCCCAAATGTCAGGAGAGCTGAGGTTGAGCAACGGGGTGGGGGTGGGGGGCTCGCCTTACTCATGGCCCACTGTTGAAAGTTTCTTGGTGTACGTGTGCTTTACAGATGATTATGATTAAGCCCAAATTTCTCCAAATCAGCCTCCTTCTTTTCTAGGACGTACACACTCTGCACATCCCTGGCCCCTTGGGAGGAAAGAAGCCCCGAGGTCCAGATGATGGGTTTCCTGTGGGGTCCAGCCCCCCTGCAGAGGGCAGGATGAGGTGTTCCATGGCTTCTTCCTTCCAGGGTCTGCCCAGGGGGCTCCTGCCACCTCTGGGGCTCACACTCGGGCCCTATCTGCTTGGAGCACTTGTCACGGACCTGAGCCAACTGCTGTGGAAAGCTCTCGAGGGGAGGGGAGACTCAGTCCAGTGGGGAGGAGTGAGGGCCAGCTGCTGGTCTGGAGTACAGCATGAGGGGGCTTGAGGCTGGCATTTTATGGGGTGTCCCCCAGTTTGGCAGCCTGAAGCACCGGATATTATCCATCGGCAAGTTCAGATGGGAATTGGGTTGTTCTTTGTGAAGTGGTTCAGTGACTGCTATCAGGGGTTGTGAAATCCTGTTTTCAGCTCCTCGCAGACCAATGTAAACTGGAACCTTAAAAAATGTGCTTAGCATACTTAACAGAACTTGCTGAGGACACTTATGAAACTGGGCTGGGGCATGTGGTCACTGTAGCAGGGCTTAACAACCGAACCTCAGTTACCCGGATCGCCCCCCGCCCCGGGTCTGGTTCCTCCTTTGTGGAGCCAGATGACAAGAAGGGGCCGATGTTGGAAATGTCGCTTTTTATTTAAACTCTAACAAGGGTCTGGGGAATCGTATATTCAGTGTACAGCTCAATTTCTTCTTGTTTGTAATGGTTTATTTTAATATAACTTCAAACCTCAGAAAGTTGCAGCGATGGGACAGGAATCATAGTACACATCCTCCACCGAGAGTCAATTTTTTTTTCCATCCTGAAGAGTCAGAAATTTGGGCAGCTTAAGATTTAGTACAACAAAGACAAAATTATGTTTTGTTGCACTCGGCTTACCGCGGGGAAAGTGTGGACTCACATGCGTTTCTCAGACTTCATTGGTGGCGAGGCCTGGCTACAGTGAGATAGCAGCTGGGAGGCCGCCTTCTCGCTCTGTGTTCAGTTGCTGGGTGACCTTGAGGTGCTTCATCTATCAGTCTGTTTCCTCAACCACAGAAGGAAGGGATTGGTCCAGATGCTCTCGAGGTCCTCATGTCCCAGCTGTCTGTAGTTCTCCAGAGGAGGTTTTCAGGCAGACACTTAGCCGGAGTTTAGCTGACCAGGACGTTTTGTTCCCTGAATGTTAGGCCTCTGTGTTTTGTCACCTGCAACCTTGCGACTCGACACGTGACCCCTGTGCGGTACTTCTGCCTGGAACAAAGGATGCTTTGGTTTTCGCTGTGTTGACCAAAGGGAGAGGATCCTAGGTGAACCCCCAAATCCAATGGCCCTCTCGGCAGGAGTGTTTTCAGGGCTTTCATATTTGATCTGTCAGACAGCTGTACCGGGCTGTCCTTGGTAGGGAAGAGAGAAAGGCACAGTCTGACACTTGCGTATGAAGGAGAGGCAAAGTGGGAGATCTGAGAGCAGACCCTGGCACTTAAAGGCCAGATGGAACCAATGGAACTATGGCTACTCAATGAGCAAGTCGAAAAAGAAAGCTGGTCTCCGGAAGAAGCTAGAAAGTTTAGTAGTGTGTGTGTTTTAAGTAAAATGGGTTTCAACAGAAATACGATTGTATTAACAAATTTACTTTCTGTTCGCTTCTTGGGCTCAGGTAACCAGAACAGTGCCTGGGATTTGGTAGGTGTTCGGTCACTCTTTGATGATGGATAAGAAGTCAGTTTCCCTGGTAGGGAGGCAGCATAGACCCGCACAAAAAGCACTGTTTACCTCTCCCTCTCACCCTCCTTTTCTCAGCACTGGCCTGGGCTTGAATTATGGCCCTGCTCTTGTACAAGTTATACGACTTTGGGCAAAGCCCTTAGGTTCTCTGAGCTCACTGAGGTCGAGCCATGTTTGCACTCTCGCATCGTAGCAGTGTGCCCGGCACACAGTTTGTGCTGTGAATATATCCCGGTGAGTTTCTGGAGCTTACGTGCTCAGCTCACAGTTTTCTCCCCAACCCCCATGTCGAAGTCCATTGGTATTTCATGTCAGCCCCCAGATGGCTGTGGGTCCGAGATCACTGGTCACAGGGACGTGAGTGGCATGTGGGCCCTGGCCCTGCCTCTCCGCCCCGAGTGTGCTGGCGGGCGTCACCTCACCAGCAGCTCTGGACCCTGGCATGTCCATGTCCTTGCCTGTGGCTCCCACCCCCATTTTGGGATACTTTGGGATACATTTTGGGTCCCACTTGGAGCCAACGGGAGGAAACCTCTAAGTTCCTGCCGCAGGAAATGGTTCGGCCGGTGAAGAATATATTTAAGGAATAAAACCTCTGTCAGAGGAGCTTGAGAGGGTTGCTGGCGAAAGGCTTTTGGGGGTCTCTCATCAGGAAGCCACTGGGTGTGGGGCGAGACCTCAGCCCAGAGGCGGATGCCTGGGACTGTGCTCTTAGCCCCAGCTGCTGGTCTTGGGGTTACGACGAGGAAGGGCTGGGTCAGGGAGAGGGGTGGGTCATACGTAGACCCTTTTCTGCAGCGGAGCACGCTTATGGTAGCGTCAGCTCGGAATGAAGACTTATTTATTGGTTTTACTTAAGATGGGCTTGGTACCCTGTAAGGCTGGGGAGAGTGTGTACCGGACACATCAGCTAGATTAGATGCAGCAGCTGAAACTCCCAATTCACCATTAATCCTTTGGTAGGCATTGCTGTGTATTTTGAGTGGGACAGAGGGAGAAAAGGAGCCCTACGAGGGATGGCTCTGGGCAGCCCAGACTTGGAACCAAAAGGAGTGGCCGCCAATGCATAAAAGGACGTGCATGAGATGCCCTCCTTGTCGTGAGTTTGGGAATTGTAGGGCCCGGAAGCAGGGGCCTGGACCAGATGACTCCTGGAGGGTGCTGCCGGGCCAGCCTGGTGGTCATGTGCTCGCGAGCTGGAGAGCGTGCCTGTCTCCCCACCGTCGGGCCCAGCCTGGCAGCCAGGAGAGCTGCCCTGTAGCTGCAGCCTGGGTGCAGACGGCTGTGTGATCCTAGGAGGCGAGCCTTGCCTCTCAGATGCAGCGGGTGCATAGTGAGGCGGGACTGTTACAAGACTTGACTTACGACCTGACTGCATCGTGGTGAGGCTGCTCTGAGATAAGGAGCCCGGAAGCCTTGTGAAAACTAGAAGCATCAGGCCTCCCGAGGCCTCACTGTGGCCCCCTGGGCTGTGCACACGGATGGCCAAGGCAGGGGAAGGGGTCTGGTATTTTGGACCTCCTACTGGGAACCTTCTTTACCAGGCGCTGTCATAGTAATAGGAGTAGTGGTAGTTATACAACAATAATGACAATGGATTAGTGCCATTTATCGTGTCCTAACGATATGCCAAAGGCTTTCCCTAGAATGTCGTTTAGTCCTCCCAACAATCTAGCGAAGGGACTTACTTCAGATGAAAGATAATTAAGACCAAGACATTATAAGCAATACGATCAAGTTTACATAGTTATTGACCAGAGTCAGTATTTGAATCCATGTTTATCCAGTCCAAAGCCCTTGCCTTTTTTTTTTTTTTTTGGAAATGTATAGTTGACATACAACAAACTGCACATATTTGAAGTGTACAACTTGGTAACTTTTGACATACGTATACACCTGTGAAACCACCACTACAATCAAGGTGGCAGATGTAGCCTTTACTCCTTGATAAGCCCCCCTCCCATGCCCGCCCCCCATCACCCCATCCCTAGGCAACCGCTGACCTGCTTGCCGTCATGCAAATGTAAGTTTGCATTGTTCCTTTACTTTAAATTACTCTGTATCATGTTACGCAAACGGAATCGTGTCTGGCTTGCTTCGCTCAGAGTGATTATTTTTTGATTCATCCGTGTTGTTTGTATCCATAGTTCATCCTTTTTTGTCGCTGAGTGGTAGTCTTTGTATGGCTGTTTCACGGTTTATTCATTCACTTGTTGGGAAACACTGGGTCATCTCCAGTTTGGGGCCATTATAAATACAGCTGGGACGAACATTCACGCACATGTCTTTGTGTGGACAGATGCCTTCACTGCTCTCGGGTAAGCACTTAGGGGTGGGCTGAGTGGATCCTATGGTGGGTTTCTGTTTTGAAATTTTAAGAAACTTCCAAACTGTTTTCCAAAGTAGTTGTTGTGCCATTTTACATCCCCGCCAGCAGCGTATGAAGTTTCCGTTGCTCCACATCCTTGCGTGTGGCACAGTCTTTTACGTAGCAGCCATTCTAGTCATGATGGAGTGGCATCTCGTTGTCGTTTTAGTTTGCACTTCTCTAGGGACTAGTGATGTTGAGCACCTTTTCATGCACTTGTTTTGCAATCTTTTTTATCTTTTTGTGTAGCGTCTGTTCAGATCATTTACCTGTTTTGTTTTTTAATGGGTGGTTTGTTTTCTTAATAGTGAGTTTTCAGAGTTCTTTATATTCTGGAAATAGGTCTTTTACCAGATACACGCTTTTTGCAAATATTGTCTCCCAATTTGTGGTTTGTCTTTTTTATTCTCTTAACAGGGTCTTTCAAAGACCAGAAGCTTAAGCTTTGATGAAGTCCAGTTTGTCAACTTTAAAAAAAAATGGAATGTGTTTCTGATGTGGTATCTTTGCCCATCCCAAGGTCACAGAGATTCTCTCCCATGTTTTCTATTAGAAGTCGTATAGTTTTAGGCTTTTTATTATGACCCACTTGAGTTAATTTTTGTATAGAGTGCAAGGTACAGATTGGATTTCATTTTCCTTGCATGTGGCCATCCAGTTGTTCTGCCATCATTTGTTGAAAAGACCTTTCTGTACAAAATTGTCTTTGGGCCTGTGTCGAAAATCAGTTGTCCATGTCCATGTGACTATTTCTGGACTCTCTGAGCTTCCATTGATCTGTACCTTCCTTAATTTAAAAAAATTTAAGTTATACTATCAAAATGATTCATGTATGTAGTTTAAAAACTCAAGAAGTCCTTGAAAAACTCAAGTCTCTCTTGAATTTTTAATTTACATTCTTATTTTTTATTTCCAGGAGTGCTTTTCAGTAGTCTGTAAATGTTCCTGTTTTAGGATTGCAATAGCTCATCTCCCCGAGAGTAGTTTTTGTTTTATTTTATTTGGAAGTTTTCTTCTGCTCCCTGCATTGTCTCAGACTTCTTTTTTTTCTCCCCCACTTATTTCTATCTCTGCGCCTCCTGTTAGAGGCTTTCTTTAAATGGCTGGGGATTCTGGCCTTGCGTTCACATTTGAGAGCGTGGCAGTAAAAAGCCGATTGCCTGTTCTGTGTATGGTGGTGGGAGGGGCCTGTTGGCAGGTGGGCTTCCCCGTAGGGAGAACTGGCAGAAACAGGGCCGTTTAGTTGGGGAATCCCCAAATGTCAGTATTTCAGGTCTTTTCTTGTGGACTGAGCTGTTTAATTCCTCCACAGGCAGGGATGGGGTAAGCAAGGGAGCTGAGCGCTCCGTTCATGAAATCCTGTTTCCTAGCCCCTGTCTGACCTTCACCCGCAGCCGTGCCCTGGTGGCCCTGTCTAGAGCTCCGCTCTTCCATTCATTTTCGGCAGAGAGCAGACCTGTCTCTGGCAGGGTTGGGGAGGCCCGGGGGGAAGGAGCTGGGATCTGCCTGCCTCTTCTGTAGACAGTCAACCCATCCTCCTGTTCCCAGCCAAGTCTTGACAAGTGTGTGGTACCTCCAAGTCCAGACTCTTTCCCAGGTTCACTCTGCTAAGTCTGTTCCCGTTCGGCCATCTGCTTTCCACTCTCCTCTCTGCCCATTGTCTGCTCTCCTCTCCTACCCATTGTCTTGGGCAGGACAGGGATAAATGCATCCATTCAGTTTGTTGTATTTGACCGAAGGACTTCCTTAGCCTCTCCTGCCCCTCTCTCCCACCCTTTCTCCCTCCTCCTCCCCCTCCCTCCCTCCTCCCTCCCTCTCCTTGTCCCCTCCCCCTTTCTCTTCCCCCTCCTCCCCTCCCCCTCCTCCTGTCCATCTCCCTCCCACTATCCATCACTTGCCTCCACCTTCCCTCCACCTCCCTCCCATCATCCCGTCCTGTGTCCCCTCTCCCTCCTCCCTGCCACCCCCTCCTTTTTACTCCCCCCACCCCTTCTCCCTGCTCCTTCCTCTGGGCCTGGAGCGCTCTCTGCCGTACTTCTTCAGGTAGACAGCCAGGCTCTTCAGGCCCTGAGAGGAAACAGCCCATGTAACGCAGAAAGGACTGGATGAGGAATCAGGACACTGCAGTCTCTGCCTACAGTTGTGATGAGCCTTCTGCGCTCCTTCAACACATCCTTGATTCTCCTTCCCATCCCTCAACTCCCAAAGCCCATAAGGGCCACATCACGCCCAGACCTTGGCCTCCGTCACATTACGTGTCTGAGCCCCGTGTGCCCCGAGGTGTCCCATTTCTGCCCACTCCACACCCTTTTCCCCCTTGCAGGCCCTGGGTCACTCTGGGTCTCTGGCTCGGCTGTCCCAGTCCTGGGGGTTAAGATGTTAGGGCGGCGTGTGAGCGTCGCTCCACGTCAGGAGTGCCCAGGGCGTCCTGTCCCCGCACCTGCCCTGCCTGAGGCGCAGGCCCAGTGCAGGGCTGATGGGAACTTGGCCTTTCGCGCCCTCTCTCAGGCCGTCTGCCCCGTGGAAGCAGGGACCCTTCTCTTGCGTTGTCCACCATCACCCCTCCTCCTGCTCTGTGTTACTATTTTTTTTACATCTGTGATTCTATTTCTGTTTTGTAAATAGGTTCATTTGTACCATTTTTTTTTTAGATTCCACATATAAGTGATATCATATGATATTTTTCTTTCTGTCTGACTTCACTCTGTATGACCATCTCTAGGTCCATCTGTGTTGCTGCAAATGGCATTATTTCATTCTTTTTATGGCTGAATAGTACTCCATCATACATACGTTCCGCATCTTCTTTATCCATTCCTCCGTCAGGGGACATTTAGGTTGCTTCCAGGTCCTCGCTATTGTGAATAGCGCTGCGTTTTTTTTCTTTTAAAGCAAGAGGGCTAACCCTTCCATCAACCAGGTAGGGGTTGGGGGCTCCCTCCACAGCCCACTCTTTCCTCGCTGCTGGTCTGAGCCTCTCTCCACGGCCTCCCCCTGCAGAGGCCACTCCAGATGTCCAGCTGGCTCTTTGTTGGGGCTTTTGTCCAACACTGAAGAGCAGATGTGCCCACTTCCCTATCTATGGGCACACGGTGGCTTTGCAAGAAAATGGGAAGAGCTGAGTCCCTCTCTGTCCCCACACATCACCTCCCACTCTCCCTTTCTCTCGTTCTCAGCCCCACAGCTCACCTCACTTCTCCGGGGCCGGGTTTGCGGAGTGGCCATCGTGATGGGGAAGAATAACGGTCCTGTGGGTGCTTCACGAAGCACTTTTGAGTGGATACTGAGCTGCGTGAGGTCAGGGGCAGCAGTGGGGGGAGAATGTTCCATTTTACAGATGAGGTAACTGAGGGTCCTGGAGACTTCAGGACTTGCCCAGGGTCTCACAGCCAGAAGAGGAGAACCTCCCCTTGACCCCAGTTCTCATGAGTCCACATCTGGCCATCTGCCTTCTGTATCTCAGGGGCGAGTCCCAGGCTGTCTTCTCTCGTTCTGCCTCCTAATTACTGTTTCTGGGCTGTCGGGGTTCCTTGGTCTGGGGCCCCACAGGAGGGAGGTGATTACATCCTTTGAGCTGCCCTGAGTCAGCAGATCCCTGTCAGTCCCTGTGCCCAAGTCCTGTTCTGATCTCTGTCTGTCCTCCTCCCTGCCCAGGCCAGTGCCTTGGAGAGTTTGATTGGATTCCTTTTTCTCTCTCTCTGGTTGGTGATTCTGGTTGCATCTGGCAAGCCCCTCCCTCGCGGAGTGTCCATAAATTCCATATATTCAGGAAAATGGGGGCCCTTAGTTGTATGGGGGCAGGGAGGGAGAGCTTCAAATGCCCCTCCAGCAGGCCTGCCCAGCTATTAGAAGAGTCCTGCCCGCTGGCCAGTGGGGTCCTAGGACGGGCCGTCTTGAAGAAAGAGCAGTACTGCCTCTGGGTGCCTCCTTATTTGTTTTTGCGGTATGCAGGCCTCTCACTGTTGTGGCCTCTCCCGTTGCAGAGCACAGGCTCCGGACGCGCAGGCTCAGCGCCCACGGCTCACGGGCCCAGCCACTCCGCGGTACGTGGGATCTTCCCGGACCGGGGCACGAAGGGTGCCTCCTTATTGATGAGCGTCCACCTCACCCACTCGGACTCCCCACTACCCCCAGTCTGCTTGTCCCTGCAGCCAGGATTATCACGGGGCCTGTGTCTCGCGTGCGCACACTCAAACACACTCTCAGCCCACTTACATATCTCAGAGGCTTCCTGTGGCTTTTAGAAAACAGGCAGAACCTCTCACCATGGCATCTGAGACCCTGCAGGAGCACCCCTGTCTGCTCCCCCAGCCTCCCTCCTCTCCGGTCACTCTGGCCTTCATTCTGGTATTCCTCCTCACCGTGTTTTCCACCTTCCCAGGGCCTTTGCACATGCTCTTCTCTCTACTTGGAGTGCCCTCCTCCCGTACCCCTTTGACTACTTAGTTCTTACTTATCCTTCAGACTTCCTGGTCAACCACCACCTCCTCAGAGATGCCCTGTCCCGCCCTTCAGTGCAGCAGGGTCCCCAGGGTCATATGCACTTGTGGTTCCCTGCACTTAGTTTGTCATTGTAGCTGTCCTGATCATGTGATTAATGTCGGTCTTGCCCACGGAAGTTCTGTGGAAGCAGGGACCGCTCTGTGGTCTCTTTTACTCCCTTTCCCTCACCACTGTAACCCTAGTGCCACACAGAGTAGGAGGTCATTAAAGACTTGTTAGATAAAGGACTCTGTGTGAACGGAAGCTCCTCACCTGTCTAATACCTGGCGTTGCTTGAAGCCTCTCACCTCCCCCTCCAGATGCCTCCTGCCTCCGACCTTACTCTTGTCTGATGGCGCTTTCTGCCACACAAGCTCCCAGCCGTCATGGCCTGTGGCGCTGCTCCAACTTTCTTGTCCTGCAGATGACCTGGGGATTTTAGAAAGAGGAAGAATCTGATATAGTGGGTTGGGGTAGCCTCTGAGATTTTGCCTTTTTCACGAGCTTCCGTGGACCCGTGCTGCTGGTCCACCAGGGACCACACTCTGGCCTGGGGTGGGGGGCGCGGCGCCAGGTCAGCTGCTCAGAGGCTAGGTCACCACGGAGGACGCGGTTTGCACAGGGACGGGACACTGCCGTTGGGGGTGGGTTCGGCCCAGCCGGGCTGGGGACCGTGACAGAACCAAGTCACAGGCTCGGTTCCTGCTCTGCTCACGCACGACCGCTTAGGCCTTAGCTCTGAACTGGGACGCCTGGGGCAGCCTGCCAGCAGCCCTCAGCTGAGAGGGACTCCCGAGAGGTCTGCCGCGTAGCCTCTGACCAGTTAAAATTCCCCTTCGTTGCCTTCTCTCCCTCCCTGCCTTATCACAAACACCAACTGAAAAAAAGAGCGTCGGGTTTTTTTTTTTTCCTGGTTTCTCATGTGTGAGAGAGGAACTGGGTGAGCGTGGAAAGCGATTGGGGGGGGGGGGCTGTGTGCCGTCACCCTCCTCCTCAGCATCACTGCGGCCCTCACGTCGGCTCCTGAAGGACTCGCGTCTCCTAGTTCAGCCCTGTCCCCGCTGCACACCTCCACCTGGCCCCGACCTTTCCAGAGCATGATTCGCTGTCGTTCCCCTCGTGGGGCGGGTCCGAGGTCAGCTCTGCCAGCCTGGGAGCCCTCGGCCTTGCTGGGTGGGCCTCTGTGTTCTTCTCCTGGACCCCTTCCAGCACACACAGAGCTTCTCTGATCTCCTGGCCCTCTGCGTGTGAGACAGACCAGCGGAGGGGAGCTTCCTGAGTCTCTGCCAGCGAGCTCTCATGGAGCTCGGCAGGCCAGGCTTGGGAGGAGGCGAGCCAGACCCACTTCACTGTCTGTTTCTGCCCCTCCCGTTCCCGGCAGGTCCCTGGATGGCCGGCTGCAGGTGTCCCACCGGAAGGGGCTCCCCCATGTCATCTACTGCCGTCTGTGGCGATGGCCCGACCTACATAGCCACCATGAGCTGCGGGCCATGGAGCTGTGTGAGTTCGCCTTCAACATGAAGAAGGACGAGGTCTGCGTGAATCCCTACCACTATCAGAGGGTGGAGACCCCAGGTACGCCGCCTCTGTAGGGTCTGCAGCTACCTACATGGCATTGTCCTCCCCCTCTTTCCCTCCCCACTTCCCCCTCCCTCCCTCCCTCCTTCCACCTCCCCTTCTTCCCCCTCCCTCTCCCCTCCCTCTCCCCCTTTCCCCTCTCTCCCTCTCCCCTCTCTCCCTCTCCCCTTTCCCTCTCTCCCCTCCCTCTCCCCTCCCTCTCCCCTTTCCCCTCCCTCTCCCCCTTTCCCCTCCCTCTCCCCCTTTCCCCCTCCCTCTCCCCTTTCCCCCTCCCTCTTCCCCATTCCCCCTCCCTCTCCCCTCCCTCTCCCCTTTCCCCTCTCTCCCCCTCCCTCTCCCCTTCCCCCTCTCCCCCTCCCTCTCCCCTCCCTCTCCCCTTTCCCCTCTCTCCCCCTCCCTCTCCCCCTTCCCCCTCTCCCTCTCCCCCTTTCCCTGTCTCCCCTTCCCTCTACCCCCTTTCTATACCCCACTCTCCCTTCTCCCTCCCCCTTTCCCCTCTCTCCCTGTCCTCTTTGTGAGGAAGGGCCTGTGGTGCATTTGGGGGTGCAGGGGCTTTGGTGCCAGCCTGGCGTCGACACTGATCCACCTCTGCTGTTTCCTCTGGACAGTTCTACCTCCTGTGTTGGTGCCACGCCACACAGAGATCCCGGCCGAGTTCCCCCCGCTGGACGACTACAGCCATTCCATCCCCGAAAACACTAACTTCCCCGCCGGCATCGAGCCCCAGAGCAATATTCCAGGTATGCACACGTGGGCAGTGAGGCCGGCCCAGGGGGCGGGGGCCAGATAGACCCGTCACCCGGTCTCTGCACACACGCTGGGCCGAGGCCCCTGACTCAGAACTGCATCCCTGTGGGGAGAGGGCCCGTGGCCTTGGCTCCCCACTCGCTAATGATGCTTTTCTTGGCACGGAGGAGCGGCGGCGTGACCCTCCCGCCGGGCCTCAGTGCAGTCATTTATTTTGGAAGCGGAAATAGCAACGCTGTGTTTCTCTCACCGCCCTCGCGGCCGGGGCTGGAGTTCAGGCAGGATCCCGACAGTCTGGGGGCTGCAGAGGCAGCGGGCGAGCAGAGGGCCGAGGGCCGGGCAGTGTGCGGAGAACTGGCCCTGTAAGTAAGCCCGGGGAGGGTTACAAGCTGGGTGGGAGGTTTTATTCCACTGGGAGAAGTAGGCTGTGCAGGCAGAGTGCAAATGTTTTTAGAAGCCCCTCATTTACATGCAAATAATGTGTGAATCACCAGCACTCTGGGCGTCCAGGAAAACTGCTTGGCGGAGCTTAGCCAGTCCCAGCGCAGGTGGCCGGGCAGCGATGTGCCGCCTTGCTTTCAGAGCTGGCTAGTTTGGACGCGCCTTTCACCCCGAGTGAGCTCACCGTGCTGAGGTTGACCGCGGGCCTTTGCGCGTGGGTCAGAGCGTTAAGGAGGGACCCGCTTTACAAATGCAGGCTTACAGATCCTTCACAGGTGGTGCGGGTCCCTAGGGGTAGGTTGCCCACTCTGTTCATCCAGCAATGCAGAGAGCTGAGTCGGGGTCTGGGGGTCATTCAGAGAAATAGATTGCAATCTCTGCTGTCACAGAACTTGCGTCCCACTTCAGGAGCTAAGACATCCTCTCAAGAGACAGCAGATAACCGTGGATCTGCACACGGGTAGATAGTAAAGCTAAAGGGCGCTTTGAGGCTGTTGCCCTTCAGAGGACAGAGATGAGTGAGGCAGGGGTGAGTCCACTGCCTCCCTGAGAGGGAGGCGGAGCTTAAACCTAACCTTGAGGGATGGGGAGAAGTTTAGCCCGGCAGAGGCTGTAGGAATAGGCATTTCAGACTTGGGAGTCAGGGGTGGTGTGAACAAAGGTGGTCATGATCCAGGTGGGGAGCAGGGAGGAAGAAGGGCATGAGGAAGGTGGGAGCCAGGGATCTAAGGCCCAGAGCTCCTCGGCGCCCGCCCCCTGGCATAATGGTGTGAATGCGTGAGTTTGCAAAGGGCATCTGAAGAGGCAAACCAGAGAGGCCATTTAATGAACCACCTTCCTTTCAATTCCCAGAAACCCCGCCCCCAGGCTACTTGAGTGAAGATGGAGAGACCAGTGACCACCAGATGAACCACAGCATGGACGCAGGTCAGAGTCTCGTGGGGCTCTGCTCCTAAGCCTGAGTGCCCGCCCTCCCCCATGCCTCCCTCTGTCCCTCCATCCAGTATGTACAGAGCAATCACTGGGCTCGGGTCTGGGACAGAGGAGGAGCGAAGCCGCTCGCAGTTCGTGGGGGAGACCGACAAGGCAGCCCGCAGTCACCGTGCCGTCTCCTATGTGCCCTGCTGGAGAAGGCCGTGTGGCATCAGGGCACAGAGCGGGGCCACATGACCCAGCCTGGGGACGGGGTGTTGGGGGTGCCGAGCATCACCTTGCAGTGTAGGCTTCTCTCGAGTGGAGTGTCGGAGACGTGTAGGTTTGGCCAGGCCATCAGGGCAGGTAGGGGGTGTACCAGGCAGAGTCGGGGGCGTGGGCAGGAGAGCTGGTGAGTTCTGGGATGGCTGGAGTGTGCTCCTCCAGAGACAGGAGGGCCCCGCACTCAAGACTTCGAGTGTGGCCGGGGGCTGAGGAGGAGCCCCCACAGCCTTTAAGCAGATGAGATGCTGCTGGCAGTAGGATGGAGGGTGGGCTCCATCACCTGAAATAGCTCAGGAGAGCCAAAACAGAGGCAGGGTCTTTGCTAGTGGCAGTCGAGGCCCCAAAGCATCGATTTTTATGTGATGACCAAATGTGATCTGTGTGTTCCTGCCGTGAGGGACCCAGCCCAGTCATCTCCAGCCACATCTCCAGATGTTCCCGCCTCATTTGTTAAGGGACCAAATTGGCTCCAGACCAGCAGTTTCTTGAATTGAACCCCAGCTGCCACATCGCATGTGCACTGTGTTGCGTGTGGTTGGGTGAGGAGGAGGGGGCCGAGCAGATGTTCCCTCCTCCTGACGGCGGGCATGCCTTGTACACACAGAGCCGCCTGACACCGTGGGGCCACCTGCCCTGCACGCAGCCCAGAAGAGAGCGTAATTCCCTAAAGAAGGATGCGGGAGACTTGCATGTTTACTGTAAACGTGGTCACTTGATGTGTAGCCTGGGCATCATGGCCCTTGGGGTTTATCACACATACCCCGACACACCCCTGGTAGGTGGCTGACAGTGTGGACCCAGCCGGAATGCATCTCGAAGACCTTTCCGTATTCAATGCCAAGTGACCGCTGTAAGGGTACAGCTATGAAACGCTGGCATGGGAAGCAAGCCAGCTAAGCAGCATTTCTGCAGATGCTGTATTGCTTCTCCCTCTCCTTTCCCCCTTCCCTCCTGGTTGCTCTTCACGTGTGTGGAATGATTACAGGCAAACCTCCGAGATACTGTGGGTTCACTTCCAGACAACCACTTTAAAGCAAGTCACACAAATTTTTCGTTTCCCAGTACATGTAAAAGTTATGTTTACACTATAGTCTATTAAGTGTGTAATAGCATTATGTCTAAAAAAGCAGTATACACACCTTACTTAAGAAATACTTGATCGCTAAAAAATGTTAACCATCATCTGAGCCTTCAACGAGTCATAATCGTTTTTGCAATAGTAACATCAAAGATCATGGATCGCAGATCACCATTACCAACATAATAGTGGTGAAAAAGTTAGAAATATTGTGAGAATTATCACAATGGGACAGAGGTGCGAAGTGAACACATACTGTTGGAAAAACCGTGCTGATAACACTTGCTCGACGCAGGGTTGCCACAAACCTTCATTATGTAAAAGATGCAGCATCTGCAGAGCACAGTACAGGAAAGTGCAGTAACGCGAGGGCTGCCTTTACTGTTATAAAAGTGAACACACCGGGCTTCCCTGGTGGCGCAGTGGTTGAGAGTCCGCCTGCCGATGCAGGGGACGCGGGTTCGTGCCCCAGTCCGGGAAGATCCCACATGCCGCGGAGCGGCTGGGCCTGTGAGCCATGGCCACTGAGCCTGCGCGTCCGGAGCCTATGCTCCGCGGCGGGAGAGGCCACAACAGTGAGAGGCCCGCATACTGCAAAAAAAAAAAAAAAAAAAAACAGTGAACAGACCAAAGGAGAGGGTCTTCTATGGGACGAGCAGCCACATTTTCACCCTCTCAGCTCTTGTTCCTTCCCCTTCCTCTCCTCCCTTTCTGCTCCACCTTCTCTGTCTCTCCCTCCCTCCTCTCCTCCCTTGGTGTACCTGTTGTGAACATTACTGATTTATTGAATGTGTGCCTGGGCTTTGTGGACCCCAGCCAGCCCGTGGGTGGGGTCTCCTATTTATTCTCTGCTCTTCTCTCAAACCAGTCCAGTTGCTCATGGACTTGGCCTCCCTGACAGTTGAGATGTGGTAGCACCTCATGTGGGGCCCGAGGATCACCTTGTCCAGCCCTGCTTCTCCCTGGACGTGCACACAGGTCTGTTGAGACCAGTGAGAAGGTCCCCCTGCCTTCCTGGGTCTCCGTCATTCGGGCCAGCACAAATCAGAAGACCAACATTTACTGAGCACATACTGTGTACCAGCTATGGTATAGGCATTTTCATAGGCACGATCCCACTGCCTTTCCACAAATCACACGATAGGTGGGATTCTCCCCGCTTTATACCTGAGGGGAAAAAAATCAAGGCTCAAAGAGGTCGAACCACTTTGCCGAAGTCCCATGGCTGATAAGTGGTACCACGTCCAGACCCCGTGGCACATTCGGAAGCTCTGCTCTTTCTGTGACTCTTCCACATCCCTCCGAAGATTGAGTGCTAGGGGTGAAAAAGAAACCCATGGTTCCTCCTGCGTCTTCAAGAAGGTTACAGCTGAGTTAGGAGCAGGCGCAGACCCCCGTTAACAGCTCAAGGCAGCGTAAGCTTAAGGCCCAGCTGTGCGCGGACTGTAGACTTCAGGGGGTGGAGCCGGGGCTGAAATCACAGGGCTGTCAGCCAATAAGCAGCTCTCCAGAGCTGGAGCCCCATGGGTGCAGGGACAAAGGAGGGGCCAGCCCAGTGTTGCTTTCCGGAAGAGCAGTCACTTGGTTTTCGGAAGGCTGACTCCCTGTGGGTTTTTTTCTTTTTTCGGGGGAAAAAACAGGTAGAGGAACGATATTAGAGTAGAAGGAATTGGGTCGTTAGGACTTTTTCCCATGTGTAGCATCACGTCAGGCTGGTTGCTGAGTTGTGGGGTGTCCGAGGCAGCTCAGTGAGTTTCCTGAAATCTGGGGAGAAGGCTGCGTTGGTATTTGCAGGTCCTGAGCCGTGTGAACAAGACTGGTGAGGTCTGGGCAGCTGCAAGCCTTACCTTCGCTGCCCGGGGTCTGGAGCAGCTGTGGAGAGGGTCTTCCCTGCTCCTTCTGTCCCTCTGGGGGCTCGGTTAACAGGGAGGGTCAGTGTGAGGTCTGTGCACCCAGGCTGGGAATGCAGCAGCCCTGTGCCCGGGGGCTTGGTGAGAAGCATCAAACCATCGAGTTGTGGGAGAGACTCCAAGGTCATCCTCTCATCCGTTGGTTCCACAGATGAGGAAGCTGGGGCCCGGGGAAGGGGAAGCACAGGCGAGGATGTGGGGTTTGGTCTTCTCCTGGACCGTGGAGGCTCAGTCCAAGGTTTTCTTCCTGCCCCACCTTGATGCAAACGTTCTGTCCTCTGGCTCCCCAGGCCAACAGTCTTTTCTGAAGTCTCACAGCTGTGTCTCACCTCCTAGGTTCTCCAAACCTATCCCCGAATCCGATGTCCCCAGCACACAATAACTTGGGTAAGTAGCTCTTTGGATGACTCAATCCCCCTCTAGCTGTAGCCCTGCCTGGTGGCCCGTGTGTGGAGGGGGCCCTGAAGTTGAGGCTCCCCTGCTCCGACCCCCACCATCCGCCCAGTGCAGCCCATCAGGTTTCTGGTTACATTGTTTCTGGGGTCACCCACAGAACGGGAAACCTGAGAACAGTGGTGGCAGGGAAGGCAGCCGTGTGCCAGGTTTGTATTTCCCCAGGGAGACGGTTAGACACGAGTGAATGAAAAAGCCCCGAACCTTGTGCTTAAGAGACACGAGGGTCTCTGGTCAGTGAGCATCCGTGTGTGGTTTGACGCAAAGCCACAGGCAGCGGTGCAAACCGCGGCCCCCGGCTTTCGGGGACTTGTTTCAGATACACTTACTCGGATTTTATCTGAGCACCTCATCTGACAATGATGTCATTTTTATTTAAAACAGTACCATATAAGGAATTTGGGGGGAAAAAAAGCGCCAAGTTACCCATAATCCCCCTGCCCTAACACAAATATTTTTGTTTCATCTCGGTCCCTCTGCTGTTTGTGGATCAGGCACATATATTTGCGCTTTGCCTTTGAGATGATAGTTCATATCCATCTTTTCCTTCTGTCTTCTCATTGTTATTTTGTAAACACATTTCCGTACTTAGATGACTCGTTGATCATCTTGCATTATCTCATGATGTTTTGGAGCAGCTGGGCCATCATTTCCACAACCTTCCCTTAGATGTTTGATTTCTGGGTCATTTTTCTGAGATTCACTTTTCTAATCCAGGAGCATCCTTTGGCTTCAGTGTGGGGCCTGCCGGAGGGCTCAGAACAAATTAAATATTTGTTCAGTTTTTATTGAGGGGAATTTTTTTTTCTGTGTTGGTCTGGTAGCTTTAGAAAAATGTGAGTTTGATTCTTTTCCAGCCTGTATTGCTGGGGTTTGATTTGTGGCTCAGGAAAAGAAGGAGTTAATATCCAAGCTTGGTGAATCAGAGTGGATTGGCCTGGCTTTTGTTCCCAGTTGTTCCCAGTCCTTGACTGATAGCATCAGATGAAGAAAGTCCTCATTTGGAACGTGGGGAGCTGCTTGAAAACCTTTTGATACAGGCTGACAAGTGGGCAGTGTGAACTGTAACTTTGGGGGATCTGTTTTATCATCTTTGTAAAATAATACCACTGTGAGTGTTGGGCTTTACAGCAGGAAGGTCACATTCCCCATGTGAAAGGACTGATGGAGTTTTTAAACACAAACTCTGAAGGCTGGAAGCTGTGTTAACCCTTGAGAACTTAAAGGCCATGAGTGTGAACTTGACTCTGGACTTTCAGCTCTGGAGGCTGAGCCCTTACCCCACCATGGCCATGGGCGCCCTGAAGTCGACAGACGTCAAAACTGGTGCCTGCCTTGGCAGCCCCACTGCCTGACTTGGTGGTTCAGGCCGCAGGTTGTCCTGGGCGGGTACTCGCTGTGAATTCCCCTCGAGATTGCGTGGACCAGGATGACAGCATGTTCTTGAACTTGGCCCCGAGGCAGAGTGCCCTGCTGGCACAGTTCTCCCTTGCCTCTCGTCTGAGGGTGAGGAATTCTTAGGCCATTTCTTCCAAAGGAAGGGACAGCCTCCAAGCCTGGTGGGCAGAGAAGGGGGTGCCACTCGGCTGGGAAGATGTGAATGTGGGGGACAAGTCAGCCAACAAGCCCCGGTAGGACTCACGGCGAGACACGGGCGCTGACAGGCCCGGCTTCCTCTCTGCTTGCCAAGCCCTCGAACCCCTGCCTTCACCCGTTCAGTACTGTTGGTAGGGCCCCTACCATCTCACAGCCTCTGGCATCGTAGCTGCAAGGGGATGAAAGGATGGATGAAGATGGCAAACGTTTCTCGAGAACTTGCTGTTCACTGAGTGTTGTGCAGAGTGGCTCATGCCTGTTAACGGAATCTTTGTAACAACTATCTAAGGGGGTGGTGCTGTGATTTTTCATTTTATGGAATAGGAAACCAAGGAACGGACTGGTTAATGAACTTGTCCCCTTCACGCAGCTAGACAATGGAGAAGCTGGCTTTGAACTCAGGCCATGGGGATCCAGAACTTGTGCCCCCAGGACCCTGCCTTTGCTCGGTCCCTTAGACTAGCTCTCCCCCTTTTCACTCAGAAGAACTAGGCTCAAGGACACACCTATTGACGTACAGTTGGGAACCCATGTCAGGTGTGAGGGCCCTGGTGTCCCATGTTGTCCCTGGCTGGGAGCCCTTCCTGCTTACCTGTCTCTTCCTCACTCAGTCATTCTCTGGGCACTTCCTGCTTGGTCACTGTATGCCAGTCCAAGTGGGGGAATTCAAAGAGGCGTCACAGACCCTGACACGAAGGTGCTTTTGGCCTTGTTGGGATAAATAAGGCAGGACGATAAATACTTTTTATATAAAACAAGAGGGGGGACTTCCCTGGGGGTCCAGTGGTTAAGTCCGCCTTCCAGTGCAGGGGATGTGGTTTCGATCCCGGGTCGGGGAACTGAGATCCCACATGCTGCGGGGCAACTAATCCCTCGCGCCGCAACTACTGAGCTCATGTGCTACAACTAGCGAGAAGCTGCAACGAAGAGCCCATGTGCCGCAATGAAAGAGCCCGTGTGCTGCAACTATAATAAATAAATTAATTAATTAAAGGAAGAGGTAGGTGCAGATGAAGTACCCTGAGGGTTCAAAGGAGCAAACCGTGGCATTCCAGTGGGGACATCATCCAGGGTGGCCAGTGTCTCCTATGTATTAACTCATTCAGTCACCATTCGCTGAGTTCCTAGTAGGTACTGATGCTGGTGGTCCAGAGCCAGGGAGGACGTTTAGGCGTTCACAGTCTGGTGGAGTGGCTGGAGGTGTCTGTCCACCGGTGATGCACTGTGCCCCGTGCCAAGGGAGCAGCACACAGGAGGGAGGAACTGTATGTGCCCAGGAGGACAGCACCAAGTATGGTGGGGGGACCTTGGAGTTGTGATGACCTGTATGAGCTGGGCCTTGAAGGACAGGTGGGACACGGTGAGGCAGAGAAGGAGGGAAGGACGCTGCCGATGGAAGCAGTGGCGTGAAAGGGTGGGGTGAGCTCGGAGGACAGCTGGCGGTGTGGTTGGCTGGCTTGTTGGGAGGCACAGTGGAGAAGATGAGGCTCGGGGTTGGCGGGCTGAGAAGAGAGCCCTGAGGGCCGCCCTTACGTAGCCCCGTCTTGCCTATAGGATGAGGCGAGATGGTGGGTTCTGAGTTGGGGGTTGGTGGTTATCTGACGGCAGCTTCATAATGATTAATCTGGCCACTGTGTGGAATTTAAAATCTAGGGGAAATTAATGGGGCTACCCCCCCCCCCCCCCGCAAAATACCCACTTAGGAGACTGTAGCGCTGAAGGAGGCTGAGATGAATGCTTTAGAGCAATGGCAGCGGGAGAGGAGAGGGCGTTTACGAGTGTCATGAATCATTGGCATTCATTGATCAGCTTTAACTGGGAAAACGATGACGTTTCAGCTTAACTGAGGCAGAGCCCCAGGAGATGGGACGGCGTTTGGGGCGAAGGGTGACAGGGAGATGCCGGTGCTTGCCTGTGTCCAGGAAGCGGCAGGACGGTCAGGAGAGAGGCTGCGGCTGGAGGTGCAGCTTTGGAGCCATTAGCATGTTTGACAGCCTTGCCCAGAGTGGAGTCAGAGACATGATTTTGTCATCAAATGAGTTTGGAAAGCCTATACTGTGCTCCCTCTTGGGGCCCCCAGGGCACCCGCAGCGTAAAGCCTCTGAGAGTCCTGCAGAAAGGAGGCCTGTTTGGTCCAGCGTTTCTCCCACGGGTCCAACCGCTGCTGGAACACTTTTCTCTTACGATCCCATTGACCCTCCCATAGATCTCACTTTGGAAACACTGATGAAGGTTCGGCTGAAGTCCTGGGAGTGGATGGATTCAGTGGAGAGGGAGACCCAGCTCAAGAAGGAAAGAGGGCTGAAGACAGACTCACGGGACCCCCTCAGGAAGAGGCTGAGGGTCAGGTGGAGGATGGGGCCTCAGGGAGGGGAGGAGGTGCTGAAGGACACAGTGGGCGGGTTCTGCAGAGATGAGAAGTGAGAAGAGAACTCCTCGTGAGTTCAAAGGTATCCTGTGGGGATAAAAGGGTGGTGGGGTGGGCAGCACGCAGCAGCTGCCTCTGCGTTTCTCCTTTGTGGCTGGCATGTCCCAAACAGTAGGATGCTGACAGGCACGCGGAGAGTTCTCCCCGGAGAGAGACAGGGCATCTCAGGACACCTATTATTTCTAGTAAAGGAGTTATTATACAAAAAGAAAGCAAGCATAGGACATGGGGCTGCTGCTTCATTTCCTCCCTCCTCCAGGCAAAAGATGGCACCTCCTGCCACAGTAAAGCCACTTGGGGTGCCTCGTGGAGGCGGCCCATGAGTGACTGAAAGGCAGCTCAGCTTCTGGCCAGGGGCAGGCTCTGGGGAGGTCCCAGGGCTTTGTTTTGCAGGGAAAGGATGTGAGCAGGTGATGTTCCTGTTATTACACATCATGCCGGATGAGTCACCTGGAATTTCCTAAGGATTTAGGTCAAGGATTGGAGCAAATGGAGGGGAAGGAGGAGGGAGGCGGAGAGAGAGAAGAAAGATAACGAGCTGGATCCTGCCGGTGAGTAAAGTTGTTCTCTGCTTTAAAGTGAGACATCTCGGGAGGGGCCTTGACTGGGGGAAACGAGGTACCAGGGAATGTCCTGGGGCAGCGGCTGAGCTGGAGTTTAAGGAGGTGATGGTTTCCCGGAGGACCTTGGGCTGAGGCTGCCTTCCTGTCCTGCCAGGAGAAGGGGGCCCTGGTGGCAGAGTAGCAGGAGGACCCCTGGGCCCCGAGAGAGGGCAGGGGCCCACGTTACAGGCCCTACCCGATCCCAGGTGTCTTGGGCTGCTGCAGAAGTTCTTTTCTGAGGCCTCGTTGGGCTTTAATCTTCCGTAAGCTTGGGACACCACAGGCAGGCATCTTCACGGCAGGACGTCGGCTGCCGGCTGGACCGTCACGCTCCCGAGGGTCCGTCCAGCTCTTAGACTTTTCCACTGTTCTTGGTTTCAGTAAACTGGTCCTAGGTTGAAAGAGCGTGGGGTCTTTTCTGTGTAAAACTGGGTTTGTTGCCTAATCCTTGGTGAGACAAGTTGGCATTGGTGCCCGGCTGCTGGGACACAGCTGGCCTGGGCCTGCAGGGACCTAACCCCCAGGTACACAGGTGGCTCAGGCACAGGGGTAGAGGATATTTTCACAGCCACCTGCGCTGGGCCTCGAAGGTTGCGTCCTGGCAGAGGAGGGGGACGAGCAGTCCAGGCAGGGGAAGTGCACGTGGCGGTTGGGGCGTGGAAGCCTCCTGGCCTGAGGCAGAGCCGCCTTCCGCAGGTGAGCGCAGACTAAGGCAGCCGTTTGTGTTCTGACCTTTAGCTTTACAGCGTCGCTGCTCCCGGCCCTCGCCCAGTCCCTGCTTTCGATGTATAGTAGAAAGTTAATCTCCCCGCTCCGACCTCCCCCCGCCCCTTTCGTTTACCGGATTTGGATCTCTCGCACATGTTTTTAATAGGCATCCCTTTGCCTTCTGGGTTTTATTCTGTTTTCTTTTCCTTAAACAAAACAGAAAGTCAGTGCCAGCTTGGAATCGGGCTCAGAGCCGAAGCCAGCCAATGCGTTAGGCTGGCAGGGGGCCAGTCGAGAATTAAGTGCCCCGTGCTCCTCAAGTGGTCTGGCCGACACCGCACCGGTGGGGACAGGGGGCCGAGAACGGCTGCAGCGGGAGGCTCCTGCGTCTGCAATGCCTCTGCTGCAGGAAGAGAGATTGGCACAGACTCAGCAGTCTGGCCGAGAGCAGAAGCGTTTGAAGGGAAGGCCTTGGGCACACGCCATCAGCTGCCACTCCAGGTGTGCTGAGTCCTTGGCTAGAGAAGCGAAACCACTTTCCACTGGGGCAGGTCACTTTACCCTGTAGAGTTGTCCTCCCAGAGGAGCCTGTGAGTGGCATATGTTCAGGGTTCTTAGAAGCAACCTTACATAAAATTGCTTCTGCGTTTGTTGGGAAACTCTTGAAACTAGGGTAGGTTGGCTGGCTGGATTGATTGATATGGAGGAGGAGGAGCCACCTGAAGATGTCTTTTAAGATTTAGTGCGCAGCTTCCCTGGTGGCGCAGTGGTTGAGAGTCTGCCTGCCGATGCAGGGGACACGGGTTCGTGCCCCGGTCCGGGAAGATCCCACATGCCGCGGAGCGGCTGGGCCCGTGAGCCATGGCCGCTGAGCCTGCGTGTCCGGAGCCTGTGCTCCGCAACGGGAGAGGCCACAACAGTGAGAAGCCCGCATACCGCAAAAAAAAAAAAAAAAAAAAAAAAAAGATTTAGTGCCCAGGACAAGTTTTGTTTCCCCTGCAGAACTAGTAAGAATTGTCTGTCCACCAACCAGAGCCATGTAGCATATTATGCTCCCTTTTTGCCTTGTCTGCTAGGAAGCTTAGACCCAAGCGGAGTGCTCTTTCAGGAGCTGTAACTTCATGGTTAGCCTGTTTATAGTCTTCTCTTTTCCAGGGTCCTGACTTTGTCTTGTTCGGAACCATGGTCTGGATAAGTCCTTTGGTAGGAAAGAAATGAGGGCATACGTGAAGTTTAAAATAAAGGCATAACCCAGAGGTGGTGATCATACTTGGGTCTGCAGCTCCTCTTACAGAAATGCCTTGAGGAAGCACCGAGGGATGATGGGAGGGAGAGAGGTGAAAGGCAGGGCTGACTGTCAGTTGTTTGCAGACAACAGTAAGTGCATGGCTGCGGTGCTGCTTCTGAATGTAGGTCGGCTCGTCCAAACAGCACTCTCTGAAATGGCAGCCTGCAGACTTTGCCTTGGCCTGACTGCTCTGTTCCCCCAACCAGCATCTTCTTAATTATGTGTCAGGCTCCTGCATCCTGTGTTTCCCACAGCACTGTTCAGTGAGTGTCTGTGAGTTGCAGGCATGTTTAGATAAGGGCTCAGATCTGCTTGGGAGGGCCTCTTGGGCTAGGACCCCAAGCCTCTCTCTGATTCCGAGACACCTTGCAGCCCACACGTGCCCAGAATATGGTTCTGGCCCCACGTTACCCAATGGGTGGCCTGCTGGCTTCTCTTCTTTTGATGGGTGGGCTGAGTCAGTGTTCCTGGGAGCCTAGCTTGCTCACTTCTGCCTGGACTAAGCCCAGGGGGTGCTGGAAAAGGCTTTATAATTTGGAGATGAAGACGGCTCTGTTCTGTACTTGGCTAGAGAAGCCAAGGCCAGCCCAGATCAGCCATAGCTGCCTCTTCGTGGTGACCCATGCCAGAAACACCGTGACCTACATGGTCTGCTTTCAGTGGCTTCCAGTACACTGCAGTCACTGTTCAGACTGGGCCACTGAGGCCAGAGAGGGACGTCATGTCCCTCAGGTTGCACAGCAGGGTCAGCAGAGCTTGCCTCTGGGAATTCCCCAGTACCTCTTGGCCCTAACACGTTGCCAGACCACTTTGAAGGCTCGGAGTGCACTTGGATTTCTTAGGTGGTGGTGGTTGTTTTTTTTTTAAGGTTTCCAAAGCAACATAGCTCACATTTTAGTGACCACATTGTTTAGAATATAGCTTATCTCATTGGAATGTCAAGCATCGAGCAAAGCCAGAGCCGGATGTGGCTGGCGTGGCTCAACCCAGCCTCGGGGGCACTGGCCGCGGGCCATGGTCGCTCCTGCCCCACCACACCACTTTCACCATTAAGTAGTGTGGGCCCTGGCAAGGGAAGGAGGGGCAAGGACACTTCGCTCCCTTCGGATGGAGGTCAGGACAAGAACAGGATCTCTTCAAGTTCATATAACCAAAATTATTATAATTTCTGTTAACACCATTTATTGAGTGCTGGATGTGTGCCCCGCGCTCCCCTTGAATTATCTCAGTCCATCCACAAACAGCGCCTGGTGATAAAGGAGATTCTCCGCTCTGGTGACCCGGGGGGAGATGTGGACACTGAAACTCAGAGTTTAACTGGTTTGCTCAGCGGCACACAGCTGGCCTGTGTCTGAGCAGAGGGTGGACGATGGTCCATCTGGCCTTGAAGCCTGTGCTCCATGACCTGGTCAAGCATCCAGGGCAGTGGTTTTCAACTGGGGCCTGTTTGGCCCCGTGGAAGACTTCTCGCAATGTCTGGAGGCATTTCTTACTGTCACCGCTGGGACGGTGAGATGGATGTGTGCCGCCGGCATCGGGTGGGTAGAGGCCAGGGATGCTGTGCACATCCTAGAGTGCACAGAACCCTCTCCCCACAGAGAATTATCTGGCCCCAAATCTCAGGAGTGCCGAGGTTGAGAAACCTGATGTAGGTGTCCTGACCCTCTAGCTGACTCTTCCTGGGTGTGTTGAGTGCAGGGATGTCACGGGCTGCAGCTCCTCCCGTGTGTGCTGACCTTCTCTTTACCCTTAGACGGGATCATGGGCGTAGACCCCAGAAGGAGATCAGGGCCACTTTGCCCTGCAGGGGGACCCGGGCCTCTCCTGGGCTTTACGCACTTTCAGAGGTCTGGTGAGCTGAGCAGAGGTTCTCGTGGGTTCTCGCTCTGGGAAGTTGCTCGGCGGGCGGTGAGCAGGGGTCTCGGGCCAGTGCTGAGACTTGGCACGGCAAACCCTTCCCATCACTCTCACTGGCTCCCACAAAGTCACGCCCTGAGTGACCAGGCGGCTCCACGTCTATGTAAGAGCCAGAGCAAGTGACTCAGGCTGGAGGCCTGAGGCGGAGGGATGAGAGCAGCAGAATCCCTGATTCGCCAGCAGATGGTGGGATTCAAGTAGGCAGAGAGCAGGATGTGGCCCGGGGAGCAGTGCAGAGCAGAGAAGCAGCTGGAAGGGCTGGCTGGAGTGCTGGGAGTCCTGTCAGAGGCGTGGCACTGCTGCAAGTGAGGAAGGACGAGGGCCCGGCCCAGGGCCAAGAGGATGGACCCTAAGGTGGGAGATGACACACAGATGGGGAGGAGGAGGGCAGGGGTACCTGGGCAGGTGTGGAGCCTGGAACAGCTGGAGGTGACAGGAGGCGTTAGGGAATCACGGGAAAGGTAACGTGGAGGCACGTGAGGGGAAACCTCTGTTTCAGGGGTTCCCACCTCTTCTGAGAACCAGCAGTTTGCTCTGAGGAGCCCTTGACCGAGACACAGACTGACAACTAGGATAAATTCAGAGCTGCTTTTAGGTGAGTTTGTGTCTTAGCCACCCCGACAGATGGCATCTGGATACATTTGGAAGATAGTTTCCGCAATAAGAGGCAGGGACCCAGTTCACTCTGTAGACGGTGCCTGGTGCCTGTGGACGCGGCCCCCTGGGCCGCACCAGCCTTGTCATTTCACAGGCTTGGACGCTGCCGCCCGACAGGCTAGGAGTTAGCCCACGACCAGGCAGAGCCAGAAGCTGCAAGCCCTTCTGGGAGGCAGAGATCAGCATGGGTTACTCTGGGGACCTTGGGAGAGAGGCAGATGGTGTGGCCAGACCGCAGTGGGCACTCCTGGCCTGTCCGGTGCGTTTAGCCAGGTGCTTGTTGGTCTCAGGGCCTTTTGGGTTTGACCCAGCACCTCCTTGAAGACTACTTCAAGCCAAGGCCAGGCCGGGCGGGGCAGGGCCTTTGTGAGCTCAACTAAATAAAAAGTACCAAGGCCAGTGGAATGCTTCTCCCAACACCTGAGGATTTTGTCCCACTGGATCCTGCGAGTTTTACACAGTAAAAGGGTTGGGGGGCGGGATTCTAATGCCCTGAGAGGTGGGGAAACAGGCTTCTGGAGCATCTAGGGGACTCCATCCAGGAGCTCAGGGGCTGGGGGGGCCCCCTGACCCAGCGGCCCGGCCTGTCTCCTCAGACCTGCAGCCCGTCACCTACTGCGAGCCGGCCTTCTGGTGTTCCATCTCCTACTACGAGCTCAACCAGCGTGTCGGGGAGACATTCCACGCCTCACAGCCGTCCATGACAGTGGATGGCTTCACCGATCCCTCCAACTCAGAGCGCTTCTGCCTGGGGCTGCTCTCAAATGTCAACAGGAACGCGGCCGTGGAGCTGACGCGGAGGCATATCGGTAAGGGGCGGCCGCGCTCCCCCCTGTGACACCACCCCGCGCCCCAGCCAGCACAGCCCCTGCCAGAACCCACCAGCCACCACTGTGCGCCTCCCCCGTGCCCGTCCCCCAGGCTGCGTATTGCCTTGTTTAGGGGCCAGACAGGTAGAGTTGCGGTTGCTTGATCGTTCCCACTCAGAGACCATTTCTGAAAATTTGAGAGCCACAGAGGAGGACAGTTGACTTTCTTGAGAAAGGCAACCGTGCAATTCTCTTAATAAAAATACCCTTGAAGTACTGATAGGTGGACAAGTATATAGTCCACCTTGTAGGAATGATATTCTCTTTGTTCACTTCATATATGATTGTTCTAGGAACTTAGAAGAGGTGGAGAGACCAGTATTGCCCGCCTCCGGGATACCACTGCTGCTAACACTCTCTCCCGACACCTAGCACGTGGTGAAAGATCACTTAGTTTAGGGAGGAGGAAGCCTTGCTGTGTGTCACTTGGTTTGCTCATAAAATTATCGTGCTGAGGTTGTTCACAGCCTTGCGATCCAGAGTCCTAGAAGGGCCATAGAGATGGTGTAGAGATGGTGGGTATTCTCAGGGCACGCAGGGTGGCCAAGGGGTTGTTGTTGAGGGCACGCAGGGTGGCCAAGGGGTTCCAGAGGAAACTCAGGAGCTGGGCAGGGCAGGAGGGGTCTGGGCACATGTGAACCAGAGCACCTCTGCTCTTGTTTGTATTATATCTTGCGCCTTCACAGAAGATTTTATTTGGACAGAGGGTTTTACAGTCAAGAAAAGTTTGGAAGCCGTGGGCCTGCGCCAGTGCGCCTATTTTCCAGGGAATGATAACCTGATGCCCAGGGAGGGGCAGAGCCCTGCAGAGGCCACACAGCAAGTGTGTAACACAGTCGGTGACAAAGAGCCCCCTCCTGCCCCTGAGCCTGCATCCTTCCCGGACAGCTTCCTACTTGTTTTCTTTTAAAAAGATCCTCGGTGGTAGACACAGGTGTTTACTTACCCACTTTATACTTTTCTATATTTAAATATAACATTTCAAAAATTACCCAAACATTTTTGTTCTTTGGGTCTGGGTCTTCCCACCTCCGCCTCCCGCTCTTGACCGACATAACTCCAGGGCGCCTCCTAGTGGCCCCCGAGTCTGTCAGCACCCTGGTGTCTGTGAGCCGCCAAGTCCTGTAGCACTGAGCCAGGAAGAACTGGGGAGTGGCGGGGGCCGGGGACAGTGGTGGGACGAGGAGGCAGGCCTGCAGCCGGTCGCCTGGTTTCCATCCCACTCCACGTTGCGCCTGTGAAAGCTGGCTCCATTCCCCGGCCCTCTGGGCCTCTGCCCCCAGGAGTGGGAACAAAGACCTTCCAGGCAGGAGAAGAGAACATCCCCTGGCTGAGCAGAGACTCGTTGTCAGAGGGTTTATATAACTTGCTTGAATTGCAGAGCCAATTTAAAAATAATTTCTGTCCATCTGGAGTGGATTTAAGAGATGAAGGGAAAGTAAATGATATAAAGCTATGGAATGTTTTAGAAAAATGCATCGAGGGGAGAGAGGTACAGGGAGTGGCACTAATTAAGCCATCCTTGCAGTGAAGGGCTCCTGGGGTATCTGCTGCCTCAGGAGGAGCTCTGCAGGCTGACTAAATGAGTTTCTGAATCTCGGAGGGGGAAGGGACCTAGTAGTAGTAGCAGCAGCAGCAACTACTGCTCACCAGGCACTTGCTGTGTGTCTTACAGCAGCCCCAGGAGGTAGGTATGATTGTTACCCCCATCTTACAGATGAGGAAACTGAGGCTCAGCGGCTGAGTAACTTGGCCGAGGCCCATGGCAGGTCATCGGCAGAGGCTGCTGTTAAGACTTACCCATGCTCTTTCCTCTCGTCGTCTGCCTCCCCAGCTTTGGCAGCCTAGCATCACCCATCACTTCCCCGTGTGTTTAGGCTTGGGCTCTGGGCCCCGTTTGCCTGGTGACCCTGGCAGAGAACCAGTCACTTGGAGCATCGGCTGCAGTTCTGCCTCCTCTGGTAGCCTCAGCTGGTGCCAGGACCACTCTGACCCGAATCTCTCTAGGGCGAGGCGTGCGGCTGTACTACATCGGAGGCGAGGTCTTCGCAGAGTGCCTCAGCGACAGTGCCATCTTTGTCCAGTCTCCCAACTGTAACCAGCGCTACGGCTGGCACCCAGCCACCGTCTGCAAGATCCCACCAGGTACCACCACCGACATACCCACCCTTTCCCTGAGGTCCTCTCCTCTGCGGCACGTGCCTGGGATGCTAGAAAGGTTTCTTCTCTCTTACCTTTTCTCCTCATGGGTGTTCGCACTGACAATCTGGAGATGCTTCCCTTGGGTTTTCTGCCTTGCTGTCTTATTGTGACCTCCCCGAACCTTCGGGGAGCAGACGCAGCATCTGACACATCTGCCTTTGATCTCTGGGTACCTGTTTATTGCCTGTGTGCATAGATGCTAAGATAGTACGCCTGCTTCCTTCCTTTTCTCCCTTCCTCCCTTCCTTCCTAAAGCCATGCCAGATGCTGTAGGGGGATGGAGGGGTGCAGAAAGTCCTTCTGCTGTCCCCACAGACCTTACCCATCAGCTGAGTGTGCAAGGCAAAGACACAAATGTGTTTAATACAAGGGAGGGTGCTACGCACCATGCAAGCAGCACAGGTAACGTGCTCTTGGATCCGAGGGGAGAAACACATTTAACTGTTAGGATGGATCAGGAAAGGCTTCATGGAGGAGAAGGCATTTGGGCTTGGAGCAGTAGGTAAGCATTAGGCATAGGGTGATGGTGGGGCGGGGACCGTGAGGGCATCCCAGGCAGAGGCCAGAGGTGATGGAGGGCAGGGCACACGTGGGCTGCACTCTGCCTGCAGTGGAGGCCGTTTAAACGACAGTCGGGAGACACGTTTAGAAAACATGATGGGACCAGGCCACGGAAGAACATGAGAAAGTTTTGCTTTTATTCAGGGGGACTGTTGAGGGTTTTCTGAGTAGGGCTACGAATCCCACCTGTACTCCAAGGGGTGGCAGTGTCACCCCAGAGGGTGGCTTGGACAGGGCCAGGCCTGGGTAGATGACCAGGCAGGTGGCTGATCTCATCCAAGGCCTCTTCACTTAGAAAGCTGAGGCAGAACGCCCCTGCCGCAGCCCACCTCTCCCAGGGCGCGCAGACGCAGAGCGTGGACTGTGCCCGGCGGGTAGAGTGTGTGGCTCAGTCCATTGCCTGCGGCGTGTGTGTGGCATGTCTTCCTGCTCACTAAGTAGCAGGTGATGGTGGAGCGGTGGGTCATGGGCTGGATCAACTTAAGAATGCAGAGTTTGAGATGCTCGTGGTGCTCTCCATTTCTGGAATGTCGTGTGGTTGCGTTTACAGAGCACACGGCTACCTTGGGGCTCACTTAGTCCTCACCAGTTATTCTAGCTCTTCAGGTGAGGAGGCATGCTGAGGAGACAAGTTCAGAGAGGTTAAGCTACCTGCAAAGGACACACAGCTAGTAAGTGGCTGAGCCAGGATGAGCCTAGGGCTGTGTGCTTCTCTGCTGCTTGCTGGGCGGGGGACCGGAACTCACCTTGGGCTCTGCTTCACCCCTCTTCCCCTCAGAAAATGAGAAGAGGAAGTCCAGATGCGCACTTGGCTTTGTGCCCATCCCCCAGCCCCGCCCTCTCCCTCTCTCTGGTTCCGGCAGAGCTGGCTGTGGTGCTGGATGTTATCTCATGGGATGTCAGAGCTGGGGGGCCTCTGAGGCCAGCCTCTCCTTTCACAAGGGAGACACGGGCTTAGAAGAGAAAGTGACCAGCCCAGAGTCACGCAGCAAGCCGAGGGGCCCAGTGCTGGCCCGTTAGTGTCACCTCAGCTCACCTTTTTGGGCATTTTTGGCATGTGCTTTTTTTTGTCTTTTATTTCTCTGATTGACACATTCCTGGCACTCAGGCGGTTGGACTTCGAACAAGAGATTTACGGTAAACTTTATGTGTGCCTGTCTCTGGTTTTATGCCTGGAGTTAGGTACACACCTTCACTTTGCCGAGAACGTCACCCCACCCCAGCCTCGTGCCCAGAGGCCAAGATGTGGCCCGGATCTCTCGCTGCCTCCTGGCCCGGGCAGAGGTGGATTTGTTGGAGGAGCCCAGGTGGGAGGTGCCCAGGACCCTCCGCCGACCTCCTGTTGGCACGGCAGGCCGGGTAGCCTCTCAGCTGGCCCGTCTCTCTGGTGCTCCCTCCATCAAAGGGCAAGGACTCCTGTCCCCCAGGAGGTCGGCCATACCCGTGCACTACGGGGGCCTCCAGGCTCGTGACCCTGCCTCTGTTCCCTGGAGTCTTGCCTTGGCCCCTTCGCCCAGGGCAGGGCCCACCTCTCCCAACCGTTTCCCTTGTTCCTGGGCTCACTTTACTGTCTTCCTCAGCCTTCCCACGGCTCTGGGAACTGGAGCTTATGGGCCACTGTTTAACTCTCCCCCCTCACCTGTGTCAGCTGCATCTCCCCATCAAGGCGGTGATGGCTTCAGGGGCAGGGACCACGTGGGCTCGCCCCCAGTGTGGTGCTGCGCGTGGAATCTGTGGCTAATGTGGGAACACTGGTCCGGGTGACCCTGGGGGTGGGGTGGGGGGCTTTAGCCAGGAGAGGAGCTCCGGACAAGTGCACTCTTCGTCCCCACGAGCACTGTTTTTGTTCTGTTGGCAGGATGCAACCTGAAGATCTTCAACAACCAGGAGTTTGCCGCCCTCCTGGCTCAATCTGTCAACCAGGGCTTCGAGGCCGTGTACCAGCTGACCCGGATGTGCACCATCCGCATGAGCTTCGTCAAGGGCTGGGGAGCCGAGTACAGGTCGGGGCTGGGGCGCTTGTCCCTGGGATGCGGGGACTGCAGGTGGCTCAGAACGCAGAGCAAGGGCTCCCCAGAGATAAGCGAGGCTGGCCCTTGCCCCGAAGAGCAGAGGGACCAGGGATCCGAGCGGGGCCAAGTCCCACTAGACGGGGAAGAGCTGAGCAGTGCTCGCCCAGTTTCTCAGGAGCTGGGAGCGTTCCATCCTCACCACAACCCTGGGTGGGGACGCTGGCATTGTCCCCGTTGTGCGGATGAGGGAACGAAGGCCCAGGGAGGGAAAGCGACTAGCCTGAAGTTGCATCATTTGCGGAAAAGCTGAGCCTAGAACTGTGTCCTCTTGGCGTCTTCCTCCTTGTTCGTTTTGGGCCGATGGTTTTAGGAAGACCCTCTCCGGGGAGTTAAGTCTTCATCTCACTGTTCCTTCTCTCCTCTGTGGCTCCATCTCTGACCCGGTGACCCTGAGGATCTAGGATATTAAAACTGAGAAGCAGGGAAGGGAGGAGGAGATTTGGGTGGTCGAAGGAACAAAATTTACTTGCTCAGAAATGATTTTTTCAGAATTTCTGAGATACTGGTTTTAACATGGCACTGGTCAGGGGTGTCCCTGGTTTGCTCTGTCGAATCTCTCGGGCCACTCTGGCGTGGGCTTAGAGAAGCCCGTTCCTTTTCCTTGCACACCTGGACAGGAGTTTCCCCTAGAGGCAGGTCTGTGTGCCCAGCCCCGACTCCGCGGCAGACACAGAGGTGCCCGCACATCAGCTGGAGCCAGTGCCTTGCAAGTTACTCTCCCCTTCTCTTCATTTTTCCAGATGTTTGGAATCCATTTTGTTTTGCAGTCATTCTGCACCCAGGCCAAACCCATTTCAGTATTGGCTCTGGGCCACCATTTATAATGAAATCCAGATGAGCATGACTTATGGAAAGTCAGATTCTCATTAGAGGATTTCGGTCCATAAAATCCTCCTCTTCCATTTACCGTACTTTAGCTGCTGTTCTCCGTGTCTGCCCCACAGTGCCAGGGAACACAGCACCTTGGTCTCTGGGGTCTCTCTCAAATCCGGGATGAATGACCCGTTGAGCTATCCGAGTGGTCAGCCGTCGGAGAACTTACAACCCAGTTATAATGGCCTGAGATTAGCCCAGGCCCAAAGGCCCAGCCCGAGGGATGTTTTAGCTCACCTTTTGGCCTTGGCTGAATCATTTAGGGAGCAAGAGTTAAAAGGTTAGAAAATTAATCTTCTTTTTAGTTGGGGAAGGGAAATATTTAAAGATGGACACGGTGGAAAAGAGCCAGAGGGAGGTCCATTTATCCCTGTTAGCACTCAGACTGCAGTCTAGAGGGCCACACTCAGGCACCCAGGTCAGGCAGGCACGCCAGGGCCGAGTCTGCAAGCCCGTTTCTAATCCTCCACTCGGGAGAAGCGCAGGCCAAGCAAGCAGGGTGGTGACCTCAGGCCAGCGGCTCTTGACCTGGCGCGGCACTGCAGTCCTCCAGGTTCAAGTGCTTGGGAAGAGGCCCCTGCTGGCAGAAGCCTTTCCCTGGGGGCACTGTGTCACCGTGCGGGACATACTGCCGGCACACCCAGTCCTGTGCAGCCCACCACGTCACTGCCACCTGGCAGCGCCGCAGAGCAATCTAACTGGTGGTGCGGCCCCTTCCCAGAACAGCCTCGCCCTCCTCCTGTCTCCGGGGCCAAGGAGAGTAAGGTTTCACCCCTTCCTGTGAGGTGGCTGAAAGCAGAGCCCAGGCCTCTCACCTCCAGCTGGCACCAGCGCCTCCGGCCTCAGCAGATAGCCTTTGCTCAGTGGAGGCCTTTGGGAGCCTGCCTGCAAGCTGCGTCATCAACCAGCCCGAATTTAGACGAAGTGCTTTGGGGAAAAGAAACGTGTGGTGTGCCTTGGTTTTTTCCAGTAATTGTTCCACGGCTCGCTCTGCTCGTAAGATTTTCCAAAATAAGGCCATAGATGGGAATTGTATCAGCACATTGGGGACCGACAGCATGTGGACTCTGTCGGCGCCCTGTAAGAAACACCCCTCAATCAGGCAGACGCACGTCATCGCGGCCTGCTGGGGGTAGGTCGGGGCTGAAGGCAGGGGAGCTGTAGGTGCCCTCTCAGGACAGGGGGACCAGAGAGACCTTTGCTCTGGCTGAGGTTCTCCATCAGGAGCCCATCAAGGCAACCGGGGGGCCTTTGGGGTACCCTGGAATTTGCCTTACATGTTTCTCTTTAAGGGGGCCACGTCCTTCCCTGGTGCAGGAGAACCTGATTTACTCAAAGCCCTTCCTGCTTGGAGTTTGGCCCGGCAGTTTCAGCAAGTTAGTGGCACCTCCTCCAGGACAGGGTCTAGCAAGGCAGTCCATATCTCTGGCTCTGGGAAGAAGCCTGTCACCAAAGCGGGAAAAGGCATTCTGACATGTGTGTGTGTGCTTCTGGACATTCTTAACATCCCCCAACCCACCCCTTTCCCAATGTCTTGCAGGAGGCAGACCGTGACCAGCACCCCCTGCTGGATCGAGCTGCACCTGAATGGGCCTTTGCAGTGGCTTGACAAGGTCCTCACCCAGATGGGCTCCCCAAGCATCCGCTGCTCCAGTGTGTCTTAGAGACATTGGGTGTGAAGGGGGAGGGCGGGGAGGGTGGGCTTGGGGAAAATGGCCATGTAGGAGGTGGAGAAATCAGAACTCAAATCACGGTTGTCAAAGAAGAAGAAATTTTTCTCCCTCAACCAAAGTGGCACGAGCCTGTTTTACAGAACATGAAAGCAAACCCAGAGATGGATTTTTATGAACAGCTGTGTCTGCTGAACACATCTGCCCTTTGGCCCTGGTGTGAAGGGCAAGAAATGGCTTCTGCTCTGGTGGCTTGAGCAAACAGGTAGTATTTTACCACCTGCCCCCTCCCCCAGCCCCCTTTTCTTTTAATGACAGCAAACTGAGATGTCACTGCCCAACAGGAAACGGCCCTGTGGTCAGGACCGAGTGCGGAATTCGCCGTGGGCACTCTAGAGGCAGGGAGAAGCCGGCAGGCAGGGGTATAAGCGCACCTCGGGCCCAGCCCTCCTCTTCCAGTGAGCATTCCTGAACCCCAGCAGCGGCAGACCTTGCACCCTGGGGGCTGAATTGACTTGGGGTGGGGAGGGGTCTTGTCTGTCTCCACCCTTCGGGGAGCATACTGATTGGTGTGAGCGAGTGTGTCCGGAACCGAGCGCACAGGGACCGGTGGGAAGAGGTGGTGACACCTCTTCTTTAAAAACACTCTTAAAGTTGTCTGCATTTGCAGCAGTTGGAAGGATCTGTCGAGGCTCAGGCACGTAGGAAATGTATAGTTTGTAGCATCACGGTAATCTCAAAGAGATCTGAATTATGTGAAGTGTCCCCGGGAGGCAGGAGGCAGCCGTCCGTGATGGTGTTCGGGCTGAGGCAGCGCCACCACGCTGCGCGGGTCCCCGGTCACCTGTAAGAGCTCGCTCCGCTTCCTCATGCATTCGGCTGCGCTGGCTGATGTAGTCAGTTGCGTTAATTAAATGAACTTTATCGTATGCTCTTTTAAACCTTTGTTTTATATTTAAAAAAAAAAAACACAAAAAACCCCGGGTTGGCACGTTGATTGGGAAACCAGAGGGGGACCCAGCAACTTCTCCCCCAAAGTGAAGCTTTTCCAGGTTTTGTTGAGAAGGCACCTGCCAGCACTTTTGGAAGCTGAAATTTACAGAAGCAAATTCACCAGGAGGGAAAGATCTCAGGCCAACACAAAAGCAAATGAAAGGGCTATTAAAAATTTTTTTTACACCTTTGAAAATTGCAGGTTTGGTGCAAAGAGGTCTGTCATCTTTCCCCTGGGATATGAGATTATCTAGCTCACAGCAGAGGATCATCAGTGACAACTCTAGCAGTTACAGTGTGTAATAAGTACTGCTCCCAGTGGCAATTAGTGAGGAAACTACTGTAAGTTATTTCAACTGGAAAAAAAAAAAAAAAAAAGAGCCCTCTTCTACTGGCCTTTTGCAGAATACAGCAGATGGAATTGCCACTTGCAATTGGTACTTTATACTTTGCTGCTGTTTTTGTATGAAATGACTTATCCCATATTTTTGCATGGATTTCTACCAGGAAAAATAAAGGGATTTCCTATGGAAGTCCTGTCTTAATTGCAGGTGAAGGGAAGAAAGTGTACACTTTTGGCAGGTATAAACCTCAAATGTGATGACATTTCTGATGCTATGTAGAGATGTTGGGGGCTTCCTGGGTGCCTCACTTACAGGATCCTAGGCCTCTGAAGCTCCAGCCCTGAAGTTTCCAGGTAGGAGAGCTGCTTGCCAAGCCTCCAGAGGACACAGGAAGAGACAAGAGTACCTTGCCAGACCTGGACTGGTCTTTGCGCAGGACTGTCGACACAGAGCCGGAGACGGTGTGTAGTCCCTCACTCCACCTGAGGGGGCCAGATACTGCAAGTCTGAAGTTCGTGCCTGGTATGAAATGATGGTGGACTGCTTCTTTTAGATACAGGAAATCATCTGAACCTCCTGGATGTGTGTTCCTGCTCCCAGTCAGGTCTGAGACTCATGGTATGACTTCTTATTCCATTTTGGCCTCGGCTGAAGCCATCGTGGTGCCCCCTCTAGAAGCCATGGAGAGCAGTCTCTGAGGGCCCGCGTTCTCCACCTGCTAACGTGATCTCCTGTGAGGGCTTCCTACGGCGCACAGCTGTCCCCCAGGTACTTGGGAACCGGCTTCAGGTACAGCCCAATTTGGGTGATCTTGTTGGTCACATCTGGCTGCATTTGGATGGTGTCTCAGAACCCTCAGTGCTCAAAGCTAAAGGCTACTTCTAGGAGGCGTGAAGTTGTAATTTTGTGTTTTTCCGAGAGCTACTTGCTTGGCCCTTTTTCTTTATAGACTAGACTGCTGGAGGAGGATGAGAGGAAAAAGTGGGAAAGCCCACCTTCAGCACCATTGAAAAGAAATTTGGTTGTACCCAGAGGTTAGGATCTGGTTTCATTCCCACCCTAGAGGCTGCGTAGGTGGCTTTGAGGCACATGTAATATTAGTGTCCTTTTCAAGTCATAAAAATAGTTTAAAGATCCTATTGCCTGAAGGCATTTATACATTGAAAAACTTAAAGGACAGCTGAAAGGGGCAGGAGGAAATCGGGGCAGTTCTGGGGGGTGACGGTGGCTGTTGGAGACCCTTTTCAGTGCCGTCCTCCAGGCTGCACAACGTGCCTCGCTTCCCTGCCCCGGGCTCCCCGCCAGGCCACCTTCACCTTGCGGCTTGTGCTGACGCTGACCTGAGAGCAGCTAGAGCGCGGGGGCCCTGGATCCTGGCCTCAGCGCCTCCCTCAGGAGCCAGCTTGTATTCCCTTTCCTCTCCGCCCACTCCCTCCCCCCTCCTAACTTTATTTAGTACTTGGAGCCTTCCAGTGCAAGTAGGTAGCCGCCCCAGCGGTTCGGGTTACAGGCCTGTGCTGGCCAGTCTTCTCTGCTGGCCACCTTCCTGGCAGGCTGCAGATCTGACATTCTGAGACAAGCCCAGAGTCAGGAGCGGGGACTTGGACTCTTAGGAAGAACAGACATGAGGGCAAGGCTGCTGGCAGACTTTTCCATTGTCCTTATGTTGTCTGTGCTGTATTTTTTTATTTACCATGGTGATTATTTTTTTAAATCATTGTTAATGTATTGGAATGAGCTGTAGCACGTATCTTGTGCTTAGTTTGTTTTTCTCCATCTCCCTCTGGCTTCCTAGAGTTTGGACGTATTCCAGGGCTAAATGCTTTTACTCACACCGCAGAAAAAGGTTTTCTTTAAGTAACGCGTGCATGTCATGCATGTATGTGAGTAGCTTGGGGAGACGGCAGATATCTGATTTCATTCTCAGCCCCAAGCTGCCATTTCTGAGGCTCCGTGAGGGTCTCTGCGGGGTGAGAGCTCACATTAGAGCGCTCATTAGGCCACTCTCTGTAGTCCTTAAAAGGAGAAGGGAGGGACAGGAATCTGCAGACTGCTCAGGGGACTGTTTGTTTGCCAAGGGGGTTACCAAGTAGCAAGAGAGGGCATGAGTTTGGTTCCGGGCCCTGTGTCTTACTGTGTGACTAAGTGGCACAGTTGGGAGTTTTTCCCAAATCTAACATCTTTGCTAGAAGAAAACCTCAACACAGCTAAGTTGTACCATTTTTCTTGGTGTGGCGTAGATGTTCCCTTCTCGAACCCCTTCAAATGACAGTCTTTCAGGAGTATCAGCCACTCCGCAAGTGGGTGGGAAAGCAGAAAAACGTATGGATCAAAAATGAGGCACCTCTGATGGAAGAGCGGGGAAATGACTTGCGCTACAGGCAACCTTTCAGAAACACAGCTACCACATGCAAAAACTCGCATATTGTGTAAACTGGATTGAGAAATTCTCTCAAGTGATCCTGTAATTTTTTTCTTTTATGCTAAAGTAATGTACACTCGAGCATTCTGGTGTTTTTATATTTATGTAATAATTTCTTAAAACCATTCAAGACAGATAACTATTTAATTTTTTGAAGAAAGTTGGAAAAGGCTCTCCTCCCAAGGACAGTGGCTGGGAAGAGACGGGGCACAGCCAGTTCCAAACGCTGGTAGAGGGTGCAGTGGCTTTTGGGCTCAGCACCTGGGACGACTGACCCAGGCTGGCTCCCCACGTGGCAGCATGTGACACAGGCAGCTCAGAGTCGAATACAGGCCCTTACGTGGGGGCCTCTGAACCAAGCCCCTCTCCCTTCCTAGGGGTGAGAACTGTCCAGAGGGATGAAGCCATCTTCCTCCAGGAAGCCTTCATTCACCCTCAGTGCTGCTGTTGCAACTAGGCTGTTCTGGGCAGGACGCCTGTTTGGGTGTGCGTTTGGGTGGGGAAAAAGAACGCGGAGGATGTTGATTACCTTCCCTTCTCAGCCAGCCTGACCTTTTAATACCTTTGTAAAAAGCATGTATGTATTTATAGTGTTTTAGATTTTTCTAACTTTTATCTTAAGAGCAGAGCACCTGTTTAAGCATTGTACCCCCTATTGTTAAAGAACTGTGTCCTCTCTCTCCTTCTCTCTCCCCTGTAAGTGCCCTTCTAATAAACTTTTCATTGAAAAGCTGCTGGGCCAGAAGCTCGCTCTCATTCTCGCTGCCATGTCTGAGTGGAGAGAAGAGGTTAAAGGGCCCCAGGGGCTTCAGAGAAACGTGTCTCCAAGCCCAAGTGCACTTTGACCAAGGATGTGCCAGGTCCCATTCTGCCACAGCCCCGCTGCCCTCATTCACTCACCGAGGGCAACACGCAGTGCCAGCCAGTCCTGCAGGGACAGCAGGAGCCTCCGGGTCAGGCACGTGAAGGTGTCCAGTCTCCCAGTTGGCGCGTCTCCCAGCGCTGCACAAGTCCCAGCGACGCTGTCTCCGCGTTGTTACTTCGCGTTCATTCCCTTTGTATTTGAGAGCCTTTGGCAAGTGCGTGGACGCCACCGGATTAATCTTGCCACAGGCAATGGAGGTAGGTTTCAGGTTCCGAAAGAAGCAGGTTTCCACACTCTCCAGCTCACATGACTGCGCTCCTGTGAAAATCCATTTTAAATTCCAAACGCCCAAGGAGAAAGAGGCTTCAAAACTGTTTTCCATGGCCGAATCTTACACTGACCCCAGCTGATGTGGATTAAGAAACAGGATGATGAAAATGAATAAACAATTTCGGGGAGGCGGAAGGGAGCTGGCGTAATTCTCTAGCTGGGCCACTTCTACAGCAGCCTTCCCTCCCTGGACCTCACCGGAGTCCACACATGCTGTACCAGGAGGGAGGCAGATTTCCCAGGAATGGCACCCACGTGCCTATAGGTTTGGCCTCCATGAACTACATCAAATCCCTGCCTTCATTGTTATTTGGCCAGTTCTAGCCTCCCGCCCCTAAACGACTTTCCCCAAGGTTTTATCTAGTCAGTCTCTCGGCAAAATGACTCGCACATCCCTACCTCTAAACCAACCTGTTCCTTGAGCGCCACAACTTTAAATTCCGGCTGCCTGTGAAACGCGATCCAAAACAACTCCCCCAAACTGAATCATCTCCCATCTTGCCCAAGCAAGCTCCCTTTCCTGACTCTCTGTGTTTATCGGGAGCCCCCCCCCCCCGCCGCCCCACCTTCTCCAAGTCCTGGGCAGCTTGATGCTTTTCTTTTCCTTGCTCCCCGCCACCTCCCACCTCTGCAGCTGCCCCTGGTGATCCAGCCTCCCTTTTGGAAAGGCCCTGAATGTCCGCTCTCCTCTTTTTCTCAGGCCTGCACCTCCCCCGTCCATGGGGGTATCCCCAGACCAGTGTATGTACTCTTGACATTCCTCCCTGAGAGAGCTCATCTAACCTGTGTGATTTCAAGCCACGTAAATGCTAAGGACTCCCAAATCAGTATTTCTAGCCCAAACATCAATCCCCAGCTTCAGACTCATATCCCAACAGCCTGCTGGCTACTGGTAAGTGGAGGTGCCACAAGTACCTCAAAACTCAGTTTAAAAACCGGAAGTCATCCTTGCCCTTACTGAACCATCGCCCTCTCCTGGCCTTCAGTCCCGCTTTATCAAAATCCTTTACTCAGCCCATGGCCACGAAGTCACAGTCGTCCACCACTCCCTCACGCCCCACATCCGACCAGCCCTGTCCCTCCGTGCTCTCGGCCCTGTACTCCAGGCCCTCTGTCACCTGGACAACTGCATGGCTTCCTAACCACTCTTTGAGCCTCCAGCCTGCTTTCCCATAAATGTACCATCCACACTGCCCCCAGTGGCCTCCCTGACCTTAGACGGCGCCAGAGTCCACAGCACAAATTCTAAGGCTTTGTGTTAGCCTTAGACAACAAAGGTGTCTAAGTGACCCTTACCACCTGGCCCCTGTCCAGCTCTCACAGCTTGCTGCCTCGCCCCTGCAACCCAGTGTCGTGTTAAGCGCAGTTCCTCATGTATCACACCAGTCCACACCCTGCTTCTCCCGCCCTGCCTGACACCACCAATTCACTGGGCTAACCTTCCCGAATGCTCTGAGACTCACTTCAGAAAGGAAGCCTTGTGTGAATCTTCCTTGAGAGCAGGGTCTATATCTTATTCTTGTATCCTCAGCTGCTTTTGGCCACCACATATTTTTGCTGAATTCACTGAATGAATTGGTGCCTGTATCTAGTAGATTTTACCTTAGCAATGTCTTTTCCATCCATTTTCACTGTGCTGTCCTATACAAGTCCTTATGTATGGTTGAAGGAATACCACCAAAATAAAGTTCCTGATTACCTTTTATCACAGCTATTCCAATATTCTCCTAATTTGTCACCCTCTAGTCCAGGGATGGCAAGTACAGGGCAAAATTACCAACTTTCACTAGTTCTCTATCCATGCAAAAACCACTCATCACAGTGCTGGGTCCATTCTCAGCTTCAGAATCCTTCTCAACACAGCTCTCCAGGCAGACTGGTAATCAATTGGTGTTGGCTAGTCCTGCTGCCAGATTTTCCTGGAATTAATTACAGTTACATGTCTTCTACTCGAAACCCGCTGGCTCCTTGATTACCTCCCGAGTAGGCACAAAGCGGAATTCCAAGGTTCTCAGCATCACTCCATCCTTATCTACCACCATTTCTCTAGCTGGACTACTGGGGTTTCCCCAACATAACCCCTTGCTTTCTTATCTCCATACCTTTGTTCATGCCATAGCTTCCACTAAGAATTTTGCAGGCTTCACCCACGTATCTGCCCAAATTCTTATCCCCAAACGCTCAAGTCAAGCATCACTTCCTCAAAGTCAATGGGTCTCAAAGTGTGGTCTCCGGTCAGCAACATCAGTATCACCTGGGAAGTTAGAAACCCACATTCCCCCAGACCTCCTGAATCAGGAATCCTGGGGTGGGGCCCTCCAGGTGATTCCGACATGGGCTCATGATTGAGAGCCACTGCTCCAAGATGCACATCACGCTCTTCCCAACCCACTCGGCGCTCTCCTTCCACAGCAATTAAGGCTGGACACAGCACTCTTCACATCCTGCCCAGCATTCGACCTTTTGTAGCCTCACTCTGCTCGCCCCCTTCTCCCACCTGAGTTAGACAATGAGCTGCTAGGGAAGAGAACCCACGTCCTTACCCAAGTCTGCAGGTTCGGCCACGGCCAGCACAGTCTGTCACCAAGGAGGGTCCCAGCCAGTGCTGGCTGCACTGAGTCCTTGTTTCAGCTCTCATCAGGATCAAGGAACAGGTTGCAGTTGCTCGTCCTTAACTTCCAGTTTGAGGCCTTCTAACACCATTGATGAATTCCTGAGATTTCCTGGAACAACAGGATTGATGCAGACCATGTCCTTGGGCTTCAAAGGAACAGACTCTTCTCTCCTAAATTATGCTGCTGTTTCCATGAGTTCCTACCCCAGGCCTCACTCAGCCTACATTTTGTAGCATTAAAGCCGCCTGGTCGATAAGAGAAAAGGGAGAGGCAGTGGTTGGTCACATGCTTCACAGGAGAGCCCGGGAGGCTTTCTGTGACCCATTTATGCCTCGCAGATTTATAGCTGTGAGGATCAAGTATTTGAGCCTATCAACATATACACAGATAAAAAAGGATTTTAGAGGGAAAAAAAAGTTTTCTTCCCAAACCTGTGTTCTAAAGATGCAGTTAGTTATAACCATTAGGTCCAGGTTTTGAATCAATGCTTTTCCAACAGGAAACAAAGTAAAACAGCACATCATTTAGAGCTGGGCCAGGGCTCAGTAGTGTTCAGCAAAAGATCACGCTGTTGCTATTACCTCTTTTCAATTCTTCATTCTGCAAATCAAAGAAACACCTCAGAATCGAGAAAGATACTTCCTATACTAGAGGAACTGTAACACACACTTAACTCTGAACAAAGACACCTACATTAGGAGCAAGGCTGGTGATGTTAATAACAGGCACAGGTAATGCCCAAAATATAAAACTTAGAAAACGTCTAAGACCCTTTCTGCAAGAGCTTACATGCCAAAGGGGCAAGGATGGATCACTAAACTAAACCCCAAGTGGAATCTAAGTCAAAACTAGAACTTTGCCCTGCACTGTGAGCATGACGCTTTCAGGAACATACAAATTATGGGCAAGTTAACTGTTACAGTGTTGTTTTTAAATCTTGTACTAAGGGGGTACCCTTGACCTGATTTTTCACACTTTCTCCTCCTACAGTCCTCTATGAGATGGGTATTTAATGATAGAATGCTGTAGCTAAACTGTCTTGCCTATTTTAAAGTTTTTTGGGTCGGGGGTGAAAGGCAGCTCTTAACTCATCCAGCATTCTCGGTCTCCATCAGTCAGAACGTTCAATGAATCAAACCGCTGACCACACTGGACACATGTTGGCTAAATTTAGCTTTGTATCAGCAAACACTCCAGCTCAGAATAGTTCAGGGAGCTCTCATCTTACCCTTAGACAGTGATTCTTCAAAGACTGTTTTTCCACGGCAGGCCAAGGCAGGGCAAGGGGCACTCCACGTGCTCTCTCGATGGCCACTGTCAAGAGACTGACCCAAGGTTAAGGGAATCCGACAGGCCACGGCAAAGATGTTTATCCTCACCTCTCCATGGTGGGAACACGAAGTTAGCAACAGATCACATTTCCTTTGTTATAAGTAGTTTGCAGTAATGGCTTGACACGCTCTATGGGCCTTGAACCACATCCCATATTACTCAGCCATCTAAGTCTAGCATCCCTGAATCTCCAGCTTCTCTGAATTAGATGTGGCCAAGTTCTATAAAAAGAGAGCAAGCAAACTGGTTCTGTCAATCTTCTCATATTCTGGCAGGATAACATATCTTAAAATTATAAAAATATCTATGTCTTCATCACTCTAAAATTATTACATAACATATGATTTTCTCAGGGAAGTAAAAAGTTTATTCTTATCTCTCCCTACCTCCCAACACTCATGGACCTTAAAACTTTAGGATCATGGTCATCAAAACTATTGAATGCAAGTCCAAACCAGCTTTAAGTGCCCACTATGTGCCAGACACCATGCTACACAAATAGAAAAATGTTTAAGGAAAAAAAAAAGCCGAGGTTCTTGTTTTAAATCCCAGATGGACAGTCCATAATAACTTATTGTGGCATGTACATAGGTCACTTTAGATAGAATGCAATTTTTATTACAATATTAGCTCATGATCACTCTTCTTAAAATGGGCCTTTAGTAGGTACCACTGGACACTTTAATCTCACATCTCCCCTAGAAGGGGCCAATACCCCCAGATAGCTGAGATCTTGAAAACATGACTTGATATTATACATTTAAATGGTGGATTCTTAAAAGAGTGAGTTTGACAAACTCTTAGATTATTTGCTGTTTATGCCTAATCCAATAAAGGAAGGCTTCCCCACCCCCCCCAAAAAAAACCCAACAAAATCATAAAAATACACATAAGCAGACTTTATAAATAAATCACATTTTAATCACCTGGCTTTGTTTAATCCACAAAATCAAGTTCACAGCTTTTTCTAGTTTGTTTTCCCTAACCACGTGACCTAATGTATTTTCTGAAACCTTTCATGTTTTAAGAAAAATATGTTCCACCTTTCATCTTGCAACCCCAGGGCCAGCTTCCCTTATATTCCCAGTCAATGGCTGATGCAGTTACCTCAAAGAAACACTGATGGAATGATGGTAAACTACAGTCTCAAAGACCTTCAGATAGTGAAAAAAGAAAAGAAAGAAAAAGAAAAAAGTATCAAGCAAGATAGCCTCCAATGTTCCCTGGAATGGCTCCAATCACTGAAACCTTCCCTCCTGCAGTCACCCTGGCCCGGAACCTGGAGCATTCCAGTCATTCTGCCATCTGTCAGGTTCTGCAGTGCTTAGAAGGTGTTGCACAAAGGTGTCTGAAACTTGTTTCTGCTGGTGACCTAAGAGGTTCCTACCCACACTAGGCCAGCAGCAGTTCTCAGGCCATGTGCCCTGAGCCAGTTTAGAGCCATGGCAGTGACTACCACAGTAAAGGCTCATGACATGCATTACAAAGTGCCTACGAAAACAGAAAATAAGGATTACATTTGCTCTATTTCCCACTCTTCCTCTGGAAACTTTCCCCTTGGTGATCATTTCCCCTAGAGCTGACCCACTGAGCCCTGGAAGTAACACAAGGTACTCAGGGATTCACTGCCTAACATTTCATATCCTTTCCCACCAAGCCCACTCCTTAGTGTTACTATTTTGGCAGTGATCTCTGGCTTTCAGAAAGAGAAAAGGAAACTTGCCTTGTTTTGAGGGTATGAGTTGTGACAACACAGCTCTGCCATCTCAGGTAGCGAACTCTAAGAAAGAAAACTTTCTCCACGGTAACACTAATGCAAAAATCTCAGGATATGATCATACCGTTTCAGTGGCCTATAGAGGGAATTCCTTAAGCTTCTCTCTCTCTTACACACGCATACCGACAGACCCACAACTTGGTAGAGGAGGGTTTATTTTATCCCTACCAGAGTGGGAAACCCTTGCATCATTTACTACAGTCTAAAAATTCACAATGGTTTCTCAGTACTTTCTAGCATGAGCTCAGATACTGTATTTCAAATGAAATGACCAGATGCATTTTTTTTTTTTTTTTTTTTAGCTAGAGACTAACCTGAGGGCCAGTGGCTTTGGCACATAGTCTATACTACAGCACAGATTAAATCTTTCCTCCCATCGAAAGCATCAAACCTCAGAGCAGCAAGTTCCTTGACAGAAAGAATCCAGAACCCAGGAAAGGTGGCACAGGCTCCCGATCTGCAGTGATCACGTGTGAACGCGGGGAACGCTGCTTAGAAGACTGACCAGGAATGGCCTGGTGGTTCTTCGCCTTTAACTTGGTCCTATCACACAGGCCTTGGAGCCTCATCCCACCCCTGTTCCTAGAGCAAAAAAGCGTATTTGAGAATTCCTCACTCCTTATTGTCATTCTCACTCCCCCACGATATTCTGAGGGAGGAGAGATGTCTGCTTTACCCCCTACTAAAAACTAAAATTCACGGGAGCCTATAAACAAGTCAGGCGGCCAACATGATGATGGGGAGCTCAGCAAAAGATGACTGGGTTGAGTAGGGAAGTAGCTCAGGTAGAGGGAGCTAGGGTCTTTGGTAGTCAAGCCCTAGCATGAATAATTTAGTGTTCTTCATCAGACGAAAGGCCTTCAATTTCATCTCTGTCTCCCCCAATTGCCATCCAGAAAGCTTTGGCCACCTGTGGAGAGAAGCAAGCAACAAACTGTAGGCAACAACCGAATTTCAGCTCGTTTCATATGTTATACACAGAACTGATTAAGACTTAAAATTCTACATCCTGCCCTCCAGCGCTCTGGCAACATCTATCAAAACCCCCTGAACACCCTGACCCATGACTTCTACTCCTAGACTTTTTACTGAGGATATAATCAGAGCTGTTTACACAGGTGATGTATAAGGATACACACAGCTTCACTACAGAAGAAAAAAAAGGCACATGACCTAAATGTCCAAAACGGAAACTGGATACATTATGACACATTTATACAATGGAATACCATAAACCATATACATTTCCTGCCAAGAACGTGTTGTGTTGGTAATAACCAAACCAAACCAAACAAAATAACTAAGCGTTTTCCAGCCTAACAGCTAAGAAGGCAAACATCCTGAGTCTCAATGTTCCACGTCACTCAACATACACTGGAAAATCTTGGTTTGACTGCAGCAATTATATCACTACTGGGTAAATATTCAATTAGTTATAAGTTAATATCCAACAAAAAGTTCACAGTAAGATACTTTAGAAGTAAACAAGTGTGATATACCATTCTTACAGCACTGGACCTGCTGTAGGTACTCAATAAATACCTGACTGATTTTCTCACCTTTTCTGCATGCAACTTTCTTTGCTCGTGAGGAAGCGTCGCAGCCTTGTCTAGGGGGAAAATATATCTTAAGAAATTCATCTAATAGCACGGGACAATCTGGAATGCATGGATGTTCTAACACTAGAAGGTGGGAAATGGGTTTCACAGACACATTTATGGTGTAGTCATTATAGCTGTTAGGAAGTTTAAGTCTTCCAGATTTTCCAGATGAGAATGATGTGAGTAAATTGGTAGGGATCTTACTGATTCCATGTTAATGAGACACACTGAAAGAAACAGAGACAGGCAAAAGAAGGGAAAGTAAGAGGAAAAAGAATGAAGACAGAGGAAAATTTTCCCAAGGAAATTTTTACTACCAGAGGATGGCACAGTCCTCCAGTACCCAAGTTTCTCAGATGAGGCCAGAGCATGGAATGCAATCAGCAGTTACAAAGTAAAATCCTACTATATAAAATAGAGGAGCATCAATACGGGAATCTGTTAGACACAATGGATCCGATTACCTTTCATTTCTTTTAACTTTGAAAATAGTCTTTCAAAATTCTCCAAATCTCCTCCACCTGTAGTAAGACTGGCTAGTTCTTGAATATCCAGGTCTAACGTGGGATCTGAAATAAGGATTCGCCACACATTATTTATGTATGTGCTAAACACACAGAATCCTAAAGCAATCAATCTGGCTTTGATGAAAGTTACCACTGAGTGAGTGCCCACTGGGGACCAGCTGTACAGCTCACGGTGCTGCATCCTGCTTGGCTGGTAGTGGGCCCTCACAAATGAACAGTAACTCATTTTATCCGTAAAACACTGTAATGAGGCAAGGAATTCTGTTTCCACTTTTCTAGAGAAAACTAGAGCTCAGAGATCAAGTGACCTTGCTCAAGGTCACAGCTAATAAGTGTGACCTTGGATTCAGACTTACATGTTTCCAATTCTAAAGGTCATGCCCTGCGCTAAGGTCCACAGATTCAATAAATGCCTGAAATTTATACCATATTTTACTGGTCAACAAATATTTTCACATCTGTTATTGACAACCATAGAAGGTGGTCAGGACAGATACCACTGTTCACAATTTACACATGAAGCAAGCTGAGTTTAAAAATGAACTCATCTAAAATTACAGCCATTCAGAGGTAGAGCCAATTTAAATTCCTTTTTCTTACCACAAATCCTTTACTATTTCTACCTCGGCATGTGGCTTCTTTATCAAACTTAGTTTTTAATCAGAATTTTCACTCAGCCTCCATTCCAGGCCAGTCACCTCTAGGGTGTCTTCCCTGACCGTCCCAGCTCACAGGTCTCCTTCCTCAGGATTTGTCCCACACTTAGTGTTTACAGAGCTGTCTTGGCACTGGCATACACTACTCTGTATGCTAGCATCTGTCTACTGTTACTATAACAAATACTACAGTAAGAGAGAGAGTTTGCTTTGTCCCCACCACTGAGTGCGTTAACTTATATGATTCCATTTCATTTTTGCAACAGCGATGTGAGGAAAGATTTGTCACCCCTATTTTATAGAAGGGGAAACTAAGGCCCACAGATGCTAAATAACTTACTCAAGGTCATCTCACTACTAGTGGTAGAGCCATGATTTGAACCCAGTTGTCCAGGATTCCAAGCCCATGACTTTACCCATTACATTACATTACAAGGCCTGTCTCTGCATTTTTAGACTATAAGCTCCTTGAAGACAAGGATGATAACATAATTCTTTACATCTACTACAATGTCATACAGATAATTTGATGTTAAAGATGCATTTGGTTAATAAATTTGCTTTAGTTCAATGGGCATGCCATGGTGGCAGTTGGTATATAGGGCTAGAGATAAAAAAATTTGTGATTAATCTGTATACATGATACCTGAACTGTGGATGTGGACAGAATCACTTCATGCTTAAATACAGGTTTGGAAGAGGAGTTTAGATGGAACATTGAGGAATGGCGATATTTAAAGGCTGGGTAAAGGAGTGTAATCTTCCAAAGCAAGAGAAGGAATCATCAGAGAGGTAGGAAGAACATCAGGAGATGTGTTGGGTGAGTCAAGAGAAGATAATGTTTCAGAAAGGGGCTGATTCATAATACTGAATGCCGCCAAGAGGTCAAGATGAGGACTGGAGGACATCTATTCGATTGAGTGGCATGGAAGTCGTTGGTGAGCTGTTTTCATGGAAAATGGGAGCAAGAGCTAGATGGGAGTGAACTGAGGAATGGAAATAAGTAAAGAGAGGAGAGAGATGTGGGGTTGAGGAAGTGTTTTACTTTTGTTTGTTTGGTTTTGTCTTTTTAAAGAATTTTGAAATAATTGTAGTCTTACAAAAAAGTTGCAAAAATAGTACAGAGCCTTCCGATATGCCCTTCCCCCACCCTCCCTCAGTGTTAACATCTTATATAAACATGGTACAATTATAAACATCACAAAGTTAATAATAGAACAATGCTACTGACTAAACTACAGACTTCATTCAACCTTCATCAGTTTTTCCACTAATATCCTTTTTTCTGTTCCAGGATCCAATTCAGGATTCTACACAGAATTTAGTGGTCAAATCTCCTTAGTCTTCTCCAATTTGTGACAGTTCCTAAGTCCTGCCTTGTCTTTCATGATTTTGACACTTCTGAAGAGTACTGGCCAATTAGTTTGTATAATATCCCTCAATTTGGGTTTGTCTGATGTTTTCTTATTATTAGATTGAGGTTATGGACCTTTGGCAGGAACACCACAGAAGTGAGTGCCCTTTCAGTGCATCATATTGGAGGGAGATGATGTCAATATGTCCTGTTACTGGTGATGTAACCTTCATCACTTAAAGTGGTATCTGCCAGGTTTTTCCAGTATAAAGTTACTATTTTCCCCTTTGTAATAAATAACTTGGGAAAGATACCTTTTGACTATGGAAATGTCGTGTTTCTTCTTAAACTTTCATCTACTACTACATCTACTACTAAAACTACATCTACTACTAATTTCACCATTCATCAGTGGATCTTGCCTGTGACAACTATTACTGTGGTGTGTGGCTAAGGGTAATTTTCTATTTCCTTCATAATGTCTACATGTATTAATTGGAATTATTCTGTAACGAGGAGCAGCCTTTTCTTTTCCAGTTATGCATTTATTCAATTATTTATTTAAATTAGTATGGATTCATGGATACGTATTTTATTCTATGGGTTACAGCCCAATACTATGTTAATTTACTTTGCTGGTCAAATTGTTCCAGCTTTAGCCATTGGAAGCTCTTGCAGGTTGGTTCCTGTGCCCTTTCAACATGCCCCCATTCTTTTCTTGAGCACTTCCTTACTTTCTGGCACTATGATGCTCCACGTTCATCCTGCATTTTTCCTGCCCCAGCCCTGAATCAACCACTTCTCCAAGTAGCCCTGGTACCTTTTCTTGGAGAATAGTATTTAGAAACCAAGATCTAAGTACTAAATATGTCCACTGGTATTATTGTTGCTTCTAGGTCCTCCCAGTGGACAGAGCTAGGAAATATATATATGTATTTACACACGCATACACATATCTATATTTATTTCTCTACTGCTCTAACTATATTTTAAAACCCAAGAGTTCATACTGATACCTTCAATTCTAGTTCAGTACCAAAGGGTTCATCCAAGCCTTCCCCTTTCTTTATTTGTAACTTCTTTCTCTCACAGTGAGAAACCTAGCTCTCATTATCTATGCTATATTTTCTTATTCTTTCAACTGTAATATATATAAAATATATTACATATAAATATTCAGAATTTCGAACCCATACCCCTGTAAGAATCAAATTTATTAAATAGAGTGCAGGATTTCTGTTCATTTCTTTTTGGTTTTGGCCTCATGGTATCCAGTCAGAATACCATTTTCCCAAATTCTTTAAGTTAGTTATTTTCCCCACATCCTTCAGTGTGGTCAATGGTTTGTTTTCATGGCAGAGATTTTAGCAGGTTTAGAAGCTAATATGAAGGGTTCAACTGAGAGGATGAGGTTGAATAAACCAGAGTGAAATTATATACCAATTTTTCCTTCTTAATATGTTTCTATAACCAATCATTTAAGTTTTCTACATGGATTATCTTACAAACAGAAAAAAAAAAGTTTTTAAAACTTATTACTGCACATGGGCCCTCTGTGGCATAAAAAGAAGTAGTGACTTCAGTAGCTCCCTGACAAAAGAACGTTTATAGTTATTGTTAACTAAGCTCCTTGGCTTTCTGGCTTTTGGGCAGCAAACTGGATTCCAGTTTCAGCTCTAGGACCTTCTTGTTAGGTGCCCTTGGACAAGTTATTAAACTGCTCTGGGCCTCATCTTCATCTCTGTAAAATAACTTCTCTGCCAAACTTCATTACCAAATGAGAATGTGGACATAAAAGAATTTTAAAAAGATACGGGAGGGCTTATAAAGCTGTATTATTCTTGTTACCATCAATTCTGACGACTGTGAAATACTATGAAAAAACTGTGTAATATGGAGATATAAAGCTGTTTCACCACCTGGTTCTGTCTGTTCTAGCTAAGATGATCGTTATCACGATCCTGCTGACAGAATCAGCAGGACAATGGTGCCCACAATTTGTAATGTATTTACTCTCCCTCCTTTTTCTGACAGCCGTCCACAAGGCTAACATTCATGTGGGGTGTACTACCAACTTCCTTCCCTCGTCCTCATTTAAAGTCAGTTTCCCCTTGGATGATTTACACCCCAATACATGGGCTACTGCAAGTTCCACAGAGCTGTCACTTAGCAGCCAGAGAGGTGCTTACCCACGATGCTATCGACCTGAGTGTCTGTTGTATTAGAGGCACCACCTCGATGATCCAAGAGGGGTTCAGTCCTCTCTGCTGCTGGCAACTGGGGCTGCTGGTGAGGAAAATACACACAAGCAACAATTTAACAGGAGGTTGCTTCCGAACTAAATCCAAAAAGGCTCGCACTTCCACCCACTGGTTAGCTTTGGAGAAGCAGTAATAGGAGCAAGACACAAAGAGAGATGGAAGAAGGATCAAGGTCACATTAAACAAAAGGGTAAAAATTCACTAATTCAGCAGTGTTTCTCCTCAAGGAAAAATTTAAAAGTATTATGATTTTGCTATTGACTATTAAAACATACTGTTTGCTTTAAGATCATGTTTTATTCAAAATCTGAAAATGTATAAGATCCTATCACAAACAGCTCAGACTGAGGAAGAAGGTCCCAGAAAGACAATGTGGCACTACGTAATGTGTTCGTGGTTCCAACCTGCCAACCAAGGCAGACCTGGACCAAAGTCCTTGAGGACAGAGGGTTGAAATCAGCCTATTTAAGCTCATTAAGGGCAAGGACCTTGCCTCAGATTGTACAGGACACAGGAAGTACTTAAAAAGAACCACTAATTTTATTTTATATTTAAAGATTTGGGGGCAACTTTATGCCTTAAGGAACTCCTAGCACATTTTTAAAAGCACTCTAGCAAAAACACGTGGAACAGCCCAAATTGCAAACATCTTGAAAGCGCTTACTGCTTTAATGCTGAACTAGCCTGCTCTTAACAGCTAGCAGGCATAAAGAGGGCTGTTTTAGGTTCTCCTTTTATCTATTGATAATATTCTCTGCCACTTCTTAAATGGAAAGGAGAAAATGATGAATGGTGTAAAGATTCATAATGACGAGTAGAAATTAAAGCCAAAGAAGAGAAAACACCCAGGAAAAATCTCTACCTCTGAGTGGAAGGTCTCTGCTGATCCAGTGCTATGGTTTGCTCCAGCCAATGAGCTGAGAAGGTTAAAGCCTTGGTTCCTATCTGAAAAGAAAAAATACCATCACTGAAATTTTTAATTTACATTTAAAACTGTTAAAATGACTGTGATGATGAAATAATAGCCATTTCCTCATTATAAAAGTTCTAACTATAAAAAACAGTTGCTATCAATTACAAAACTGTAAATTCCAGATAACTTTAAATCACACAGTATTAGTCCAGGTCAAATATATGGCAGGGCCATTACAACAAACAAAAGGCCATTCAGTAGTTCTGTTTGCAAAGATGAACAGAACTGATGTTTTAATAGTTACTATGAACTAATACTTCAGTGTTTTAAACAATTAAAAAACATTCAAAAGAATCAATACCAAGGCATTATTATCAGGTGAAATGAACATTCACGCTTTCTTGAAATAAAGCTCTGTTTATGCAGTTAAGGTTCCCAATACTTCCGATATTTGTGTTTATAATGGAGGACAAATCTAGAGCAAAATATCAGAACCCAGTCCTGATCTGACAGCGTTCCCCAGAATCACCTGGACGCTTATTAAAATTACCCAGTATTCAAGGACCCAACTTCACACTGAGGCGGCATCTATGGAACAGAGGCCAAGGAATCTGAACTTTTAGCAAGTACTCCAGAGAGTCCTTAGGATCAGGAAAATTGGAAAAAAAAACAAAAACCAAACAACAACAAAAAAACACTGCCTGAGAGTAGAATGTGAAACCCACAATTCAAGAGTCTAGTGGTACAGAAGTCAAAGAACTGCTCTCTCAGGAAGACAACTTCTTCCCACCTTGCCTTTCCTCTCCCTATAGCTTCCCTGGACCCATTCTCATCTGTCTTCAAAACAACCTACAGACCTCCTAGGTCCTCTCCCTTGCCAGGTGAAACCTGTTGTCAGTCACACAAAGTATCACAGAAAGATAACCAGTTGCAGAAGATCACCTCTTCTTCCCTTTCACTTGGGGAGATTTGCCTTTTAAACTGGGAGGAAGTCCGACTGTGGCATGTGGGGTCTGGGCCTGCAGCTTTTCCCAGGCTGACCTCTCACCAGGTGGGCAGTCGCCTACTTACTGCACGCGGCTATCTACCAGAGTCAGCACCTGTGCTCTAAGGCTACAAAGGCGCTGGGCGGTACCAAGAACCTGCACATGTGCTCTAAGGCTACAAAGGCGCTGGGCGGTACCAAGAACCTGCTGCTGCCCTGCTGCTTTTCCTGCTCCACAACCAAAGGTGCACATGTACTCCTGGAGCCCCCTCTCACTCCTTCAGCCAACCTGTCCAGTCTGTGAGGAACTCTCCAGCCCCAATGCCTGGATGCACCCCATCCAAGAAGCAGGGGCTGTTCTATCAGGTAGGCCGTGGAGGCTCAGAAGCTGAGAGAAGCAGATCCATGTGATGTCCCACACTGATGGTTTCACAGAGCCTGGGGGTATTTATTCAAACATCAACATAATTCTTTCTTGTGGCCAATGTGCTATAGACTCTAAAGCAGTTGTATGCAGTTATACAATACTCAGGGATTTTACATGTCATGAGGATACATGAGAGCTCTTATAAAATACTTTAGGCTCTTTGTACAAAAGGCATTATTTGAGTAAGAGAGTACTGATGCAAGAGAGCCCTCACTTCTATTACTGGAAATAACTTGGACTGTGGGTAATTTTCAAATCAGTTCACAAATCTCTCTCCATATTCCAATTCCACGGCTTATGTTTTTCCTTTGTTGGGCATTACCTAAACTTGGCAGGCCAAACTGCAGTCCCTGAAGAATAATACAATGCAATGTCAGTTTAGACACGTTATTAGACCAAAATGGTCTATTTAAAATGCCTCATTATTTACAGTGGCTGCCTCCAAGAAGGGGATCTGGGATGGACAGGAGTGAGAGGGAGCTGAACTAGTAACCGTATACCATAAACCTTTGTGTACCTTTTGATTTTTGTTCCATAATCATGTGTTTGCTCCATATTCATGTGTTTGCCTATTTAAAGAGATTTTTAAACGTTTAATGATTAAATGCTATGTGTATTTTACCACAATAAAAAAAAAACTGAATGTCCCAATTCTAATAATGAATAAAATTATGGAAAAGTCTAAATAGTGGGAAGAAGACTGGGCTAGTGGTCAGAAAACCTGGATTCCACTCCTGGCTCTGCCCACCTTTATGACCTTGGACAAGTCAATCAATCTTTCTGTGCCTCAATCCTCTGATCTGTAAAAAGAAGAGGGTTGCTAGACATGGTTGTTAAGGTCCTTTCTGCTTTAGATATTTGTGATTTTATAAAGTAAAATGGCATTCTTTAGCTTGATAGTTAGCTCTGAATTAGGTATTTTAAATTATTTAATAGAAAAAAAAGAACCTTAAATTCCAGAATCCTTTTAAGGTCCACAGATGACTATGAGTTTATAATCAGGTTTCAGGCTAATGAAAGCTGGAAGAACTTTTGCTCAGTATTTTCTTATAAACAATGGAGAATTTAGTCAACTAATGTGAGTTCACTCTGTTCCACTGCTTATATATATTTTTTTTCCTCTGTTCCACTGCTTATATATATATTTTTTTAACATCTTTATTGGAGTATAGTTGCTTTACAATGGTGTGTTAGTTTCTGCTTTATAACAAAGTGAATCAGTTATACATATACATATATCCCCGTATCTCCTCCCTCTTGCGTCTCCCTCCCAACCCCACCCCTCTAGGTGGTCACAAAGCACCGAGCTGATCTCCCTGTGCTATGCGGCTGCTTCCCACTAGCTATCTATTTTACATTTGGTAGTGTATATATGTCCATGCCACTCTCTCACTTCGTCCCAGCTTACCCTTCCCCCTCCCCATGTCCTCAAGTCCATTCTCTACGTCTGCATCTTTATTCCTATCTTGCCCCTAGGTTCTTCATAACTTTTTTTTTTTAGATTCCTTATAAATGTGTTAGCATACGGTATTTATTTTTCTCTTTCTAACTTACTTCACTCTGTATGACAGACTCTACGTCCATTCACCTCACTACAAATAACTCAGTTTCGTTTCTTTTTATCGCTGAATAATAATATTCCATTGTATATATGTGCCACATCTTCTTTATCCATTCATCTGTCGATGGACACTTAGGTCGCTTCCATGTCCTGGCTATTGTAAATAGAGCTGCAATGAACACTGTGGTACATGACTCTTTTTGACCACTGCTTACATTTTAGGGAAGTTAGAGACACATAAATTTTCACAATTAGAAAAGCAATTCATTTTTGTTTATCCAAAGCAGATTGCTCGCACATTAATGTTGCTAAGAAAAACCTGGATGTTTTATACACCTACGGTTTTAAAGAAACTCTCCATTCTCCCTAGTTCAATGTTCAGCAAAATTCTGCCCATGTGCACCCACTGTAACACTATTGTTCTCATAGAAAAGAATTACCTGAATCTTTTCTTGTTTGCCAGATTTTTCTCCCCAGGATTCAGGGCATGGAAATGTCATCCCCATTAAGAAGGATTTATTCTTTTAGCAGATAGTTGTTGAAATTGGCTTTAGCATCTCTGGTTTTATTGATACCTCAAAATACTACACTAGGAAGGAATAAATTAATCTACCTACTCAGCTGATTCTTCTGGAACTTCAGAGCCACAGAAAGGAGAAGTTGTTAAGTGATGTAAAATAAGTTATTCTAGAAGGAATAGTAAGTATACTAAACTCTGGTCCTAAAAACACTAATTCAGTACCGGTCATTTGCATAAAATTCTTCCAGGAAGTGTCAGAAACAAAACCATAGCCTCTAGAATAAAGGTTAGCAATGGGAAATTCTCAAGCCTTGTGGAGGAGCTTTTATTTTATTTTTCAATAGGAAGTTTCAAGAAAACTTGAAATATATGAAATATTTGGTTATCTCTTTACAAATCTAAAGGCACACTTATTTATCTTCTGCTACAGAGGATTTATTATATTTTTTACAGAGTAAAGTATAACTCGAAGAGATTAGGTAACTTGTTCAAAGTCACATAGCTAGAACCTGAACGTGAAATCCAGAACTCTCTGATTCTAATTAATTTCCATTAAGCTCACAGGTATCATATAAAGAGCAAAGAGACATTCAATGCTTGATATACAAATACTGAATATGACAACACAAACTTGGATTAAGTGCAAAAAGATATCTTTTTATTCTATAGTTCTCTTTTGTCAGTAATCCTTCATTACTTCCCTGGTTTAGACTGATTTCAACTGAACTAAGATGAACAGCTGAGGACTTAATAATTAATCATATGCCACTTCAATGCCTCTCATTAATTTATCCCAGCCCAGCCCCCATAACTCCTGGAGGCACTGGTCACATAAAACTAGTGGCAGACAGGTGGTTAGGCCCCAGTGTCCCTTCACTGTCCCTCAAGTGTATGTAGACAAGGGTTTCTCAAATTCAGCACTACAGACATTTGAGTGTGTATGGGGACGAGGGGCAAGGGGGCGTCCTGTACATCCCCACCTATACTACCAAATGTCTATAGCACTGCCCATGTCCGCCGGGGAGAGGAGGGCAAAACTGCCTCCAATTGAGAACCACTGATATAGATCTAATTAGGACAGGAAATTTGGGGCTATAACGCTCGGGTTGTAAGTCATTTCTTGGAAGGATTTTTCAATGGAAAAATAATAAAAGCATTTAAGATTCTACCTTTACCTCCTGTCAGCATTACAAATATCCTCCTCTTACGCTGGGAAACTTCTCTAGATGATTTCAGCTCCCTCAGTGCCATTTGCCTTGTTGTCCTTACTGTGCTAGTATAAATACTTACCTTGAGTCTATCTGCCATCCTAAACTATATTATAAACTCCTTGCAGACAGAGACAGGAGCTAAGGGTTCTTCCACCTTCCTCAGCTCCCAGCACAGTGCTAAGTGTACAGGGGGGATGCTGAGATATCTGCTGACAGCCTGACATGACTGTCAGACAGAGACTGCAAGCATTAGAGAAGGTTGGAAAATAAGCATATATTTTATCTCACATTCCACTTCTGTTTGACAAATGGAAATGAAATGTTTTTAAAATCACAAAAGAATTAGAACCTATCTATTCTCTTTTACTAAACTACTGCTTGAAAAAGGTAAAACTTTAAAGTATATTATTAAAAACAGTGCTTCTTTAGGAAAATAGGATTAAGCACTAAATCTGGCTCCATCATTAGCTTTGGATTCAGAAAAGTGAACCTCTGCTCTCCCTCTGACACCTGGGACACGTGCTCACAAGTCAAGAACAGTCTCTGCCAATACTTGAACATATAATGAACTTTCTGGTGACCAGAAAGTAACCAGACTATGTTTTTTTGCCCTTTTTCCTGATTGTAAATGATATGTTCATTGTATAAAATTTGGAAAATAGAGAAGAGTATAAAGAAGAAAACGAAATCACCAAAGATGTCAATTAATACTTTGGTAAATGTCCTCCTATTCTTTTTTTCTGTGCATGCATACACACAAATTCTTAACAAACTGAATTAAACATCAGAATGAGTACTGTTTTTTACCAAAGTTGTAAAGGAAAGCTTTACATTAATTCCAATAATGGTTCCACTGTAAGTCCTATCTCCAGAGCCTGAAGCACCCTCTTGAAAATCCTCAAAGGAATGTTTACAATCAAGCCAAAAACCATTCAGAACCAAGTGTGGGGAATAATGAGAGTGAACGAAACAAAACTTTACCATGAAGAAAAAGATGACTTTTCTTATGTGGTTCATAACCAGCTCTAAAAATAATTCCAAAGAATGACTACCTAAAATGTTTTGCAAGGTGGCCACAGAGGGAGGCCTGCAGTGCCTTCGTGGTGACTAATGTGAAGTGATTCCCCACCATTTGTTTGCCTATGGACAATTTTGCGGGGGATTTTTTAAAAAACAAAGTCTCATTATTTTACCCATATATTTATTGCCTTCCATCTTCTCTAATTTCTCACAATTCCTCCTTCCCTTTCTGCTCTTACAACACACACTCCTCCAAATTATGCACTCTACCTAAAAATGAATATGTATCTTACTTATTTTATTTTTGACCACAACATTCACAGTAAGACAACTGACAGAGATTATTCAAATCATTTTTTCAGTTCCACAATATTAGGTGCTGGGATAAAAAAATGGGAACAACTCACTCTGTCTCAAGGAACTCAGTTCTGTAGAATGTAATGTTGATATAATTCTACTCTATCCTAGAGGTTAGGCAACTGGAGTCCAGAGACATGATGCCATTTTCCCAAAATCACCCAGGCAGGGGACTTCCTTGGTGGCACAGTGGTTAAGAATCCGCCTGCCAATGCACGGGACATGGGTTCGAGCCCTGGTCCGGGAAGATCCCACATGTCGCAGAGCAACTAAGCCCGTGCACCACAACTAGAGCCCGCATGCTGCATCTACTGAAGCCCACGCACCTAGAGACCTGTGCTCCGTGACAACAGAAGCCACGGTAATGAGAAGCCCGCATACCTCAATGAAGAGTAGCCCCTGTTTGCCACAACTAGAGAAAGCCTGCGCGCAGCAACGAAGACCCAATGCAGCCAATAAATAAATTTATTTAAAAAAAAAAAATCACCCAGGCAGAGACAGACCCCACTAGAACCTTCTTCATTAATCATTCTTCCGTTCACTAATTTGATGTTGTTTTATTTTCTGTGACATTAAATTCAAGTTTTTATTTAACCATCACTTTTGTTTTTTTACTCTCTTAAAAAAAAATTATATTAAAGGTAGTAGCCATCTACGTTCTCAGGCGAGTAGCCCAGGCATCAGGTAGCCAGATAGACCTTGTGTTTTGGTACTCAATTCTTGACAATGCTCTGTACATCAGTTGCAAAGGATTCCCTAAAATGAAATCTGGGATTTCTGCCATGGTTCTTTGTTACCAAGTACATACTGAGGAACATACATTAACAGATGATCAATTCTTTTCATTTATAATGGGAAGGCACAGAAAACTACCATAAGAAAGAATTGTTTCTACTATTAATTCCACTTAATCCTTACCCACCTGCATCACTGGATATTAAATATTATAATAGATAAACTGAAAGTAAATTGTCAGAGCTTTTGAAATCCAATCTCCACAATTACTGCTTACCACTTGGGGATCAATGTCACAACCCTGCAATATTTGATTAGTCTAATCACTCCTTCACTGATTAGAAACACTAAAAGACCACAGAATTTCCCTTCCTGGCCCTTCTCTCAGTGGTGGTATTTGTAAAAAATAAAACCAAAACCAACCAAACAAAAACCCACTGAACACCCAAGAGCCAACTAACCCCCGTGGTACTCACCAGTGCTCAGGTGACAAAGCCTGGGGTAGGGGGTGGCAGCTTGGGGGTAATGTTAAACTGACACTCTAAACAAGGAAACAAGGACACTGTGCATAATGCTACCTTCCTATGTGAAACAATGAGTGACAACTTCATCTCAAACAAAACAAGACATGTCATCAGACTTCTACTAATCAACTTCTTTTCCTTGATCTTAAAACCAAATCTGAGAGCCACGGAGGAGAGCGCAGCAGCAGGGGTGTGGAGTGCAAAGCAGAGATTCCCGCACAGAGGATCGGTACCGACCAGCACTCACCAGCCTGAGAGGATTGTCTGCTCACCAGCCGGAGCGGGCGGGGTCTGGGAGCTGAGGCTCCGGCTTCGGAGCTTAGATCCCAGGGAGAGGACTGGGGTTGGAGGCGTGAACACAGCCTGAAGGGGTTAGTGCACCATGGCTAGCCAGGAGGGGGTCCGGGAAAAGTCTAGAGCTGCCGAAGAGACAAGAGACTTTTTCTTGCCTCTTTGATTCCTCGAGGTGCTCGAGGAGAGCGGATTAAGAGCGCTGCTTAAAGGAGATAACAGAGACGGGCGCGAGTCGCGGCTATCAGCGCGGACCCCAGAGACGGGCATGGGACACTAAGGTTGCTGCTGCAGCCACCAAGAAGCCTGTGTGCAAGCACAGGTCACTAGCCACACCTCCCCTCCTGGGAGCCTGTGCAGCCCGCCACTGCCAGGGTCCCGTGATCCAGGAACAACTTCCCGGGGAGAACACACGGTGTGCCTCTGGCTGGCGCAACGTCATGCCGGCCTCTGCCGCCGCAGGCTCGCCTCGCACTCCGTACCCCTTCCTCCCCAGGCCTGAGTGAGCCAGAGCCCCCAACTCAGGGGCTCCTTTAACCCCGTCCTGTATGAGTGAAGAACAGATGCCCTCAGGCGACCTACACGCAGAGGCGGGGCCAACCCAAAGCTGAACCCCAGGAGCTGTGCGAACAAAGAAGACAAAGGGAAATCTCTCCCAGTAGCCTCAGAAGCAGCGGGTTAAAGCTCCACAATCAACTTGGTACCCTGCATCTGTGGAATACACGAATAGACAATGAATCATCCCAAACTGAGGAGGTGGACTTTGGGAGCAAGACAGATTATTTTTTCCTCTTTTCCCCTTTTTGTGAGTATGTATGTGCTTCTGTGTGAGATTTTGTCTGTATAGCTTTGCTTTCACCATTTGTCCTAGGGTTCTGTCCGTCCGTTTTTTGTTTTTACTTTAAAAAATTTGTTTCTTAATAATTATTTTTTATTTTAATACCTTTATTTTATTTTATCTTACTTTATTTTATTTTATCCTCTTTCTTTCTTTCTTTCTTTCTATTTTGTCTCCCTTTTATTCTGAGCCGTGTGGAGGACAGGCTCTTGGTGCTCCAGCCAGGTGTCAGGGCTGTGCCACTGAGGTGGGAGAGCCAACTTCAGGACACTGGTCCACAAGAGTCCTCCCAGCTCCACGTAATATCAAACGGCGAAAATCTCCCAGAGATCTCCATCTCAACACCAACACCCAGCTTCACTCAATGACCAGCAAGCTACAGTGCTGGATGCCCTATGCCAAACAACTAGCAAGACAGGAACACAACCCCATCCATTAGCAGAGAGGCTGCCTAAAATCATAATAAGGCCACAGACACCCAAAAACACACAGGCACTAGTCCCTTCCACCAGGAAACCTACACAACCCACTGAACCAACCGTAGCCACTGGGGACAGACACCAAAAACAACGGGAACTACGAACCTGCAGCCTGAGAAAAGGAGACCCCAAACACATTAAGATAAGCAAAATGAAAAGACAGAACAGCAGATGAAGGAGCAAGGAGCAAGCACCAGACCTAACAAATGAAGGGGAAATAGGCAGTCTACCTGAAAAAGAATTCAGAATAATGAGAGTAAGGCATGATCCAAAATCTTGGAAACAGAATAGAGAAAATGCAAGAAACATTTAACAAGGATCTAGAAGAACTAAAGAGGGAACAAGCAATGATGAACAACACAATAAATGAAAGTAAAAATACTCTAGAAGGGATCAATAGCAGAATAACTGAGGCAAAAGAACAGATAAGTGACCTGGAAGATAAGACAGTGGAAATAACTACTGCAGAGCAGAATAAAGAAAAAAGAATGAAAAGAACTGAGGACAGTCTCAGAGACGTCTGGGACAACATTAAACACACCAACATTTGAATCATAGGGGTCCCAGAAGAAGAAGAGAAAAAGAAAGGAACCGAGAAAATATTTGAAGAGATTATAGTTGAAAACTTCCCTAATATGGGAAAGGAAATAGTTAATCAAGTCCAGGAAGCACAGAGAGTCCCATACAGGATAAATCCAAGGAGAAACACGCCAAGACACATATTAATCAAACTGTCAAAAATTAAATACAAAGAAACCATATTAAAAGCAGCAAGGGAAAAACAACAAATAACACACAAGGGAATCCCCATAAGGTTAACAGTTGATCTCTCAGCAGAAACCCTACAAGCCAGAAGGGACTGGCAGGACATACTGAAAGTGATGAAGGAGAAAAACCTACAACCAAGATTACCCAGCAAGGATCTCATTCAGATTTGATGGAGAAATTAAAACCTTTACAGACAAGGAAAAGCTGACAGAGTTCAGCACCACCAAACCAGCTATACAACAAATGCTAAAGGAACTTCTCTAGGCAAGAAACACAAGAGAAGGAAAAGACCTACAATAACAAACCCAAAACAACTAAGAAAATGAGAATAGGAACATACATATCGATAATTACCTTAAATGTAAATGGATTAAATGCTCCCACCGAAAGACACAGATTGGCTGAATGGATACAAAAACAAGACCCGTATATATGCTCTCTACAAGAGACCCACTTCAGACCTAGGGACACATACAGACCGAAAGTGAGGGGATGGAAAAAGATATTCCATGCAAATGGAAATCAGAAGAATGCTGGAGTAGCAATTCTCGTATCAGACAAAACAGACTTTAAAATAAAGACTATTAGAAGAGACAAAGAAGGACACTACATAATGATCAAGGGATCGATCCAAGAAGAAGATATAAAAATTGTAACGATTTATGCACCCAACATAGGGGCACTCAATACATAAGGCAAATACTAACAGCCAGAAAAGGGGAAATCAACAGTAACACAATTATAGTAAGGACTTTAAAACCCCACTTTCACCAATGGACAGATCATCCAAAATGAAAATAAATAAGGAAACACAAGCTTTAAATGATACATTAAACAAGATGGACTTAGTTGATATTTATAGGACATTCCATCCAAAAACAACAGAATACACATTTTTCTCAAGTGCTCATGGAACATTCTCCAGGATAGATCATATCTTGGGTCACAAATCTAGCCTTGGTAAATTTAAGAAAATTGAAATCATATCAAGTATCTTTTCCCAACACAACACTATGAGACTAGATATCAATTACAGGAAAAGATCTGTAAAAAATACAAACACATGGAGGCTAAACAATACACTACTTAATAACGAAGTGATCACTGAAGAAATCAAAGAGGATATCAAAAAATACCTAGAAAGAAATGACAATGGAGACACGACGACCCAAAACCTATGGGATGCAGCAAAAGCAGTTCTAAGAGGGAAGTTTATAGCAATAGAATCCTACCTTAAGAAACAGGAAACAGGCCGTGGGGAAGATGGCGGAAGAGTAAGATGCGGAGATCAACTTCCTCCCCACAGATACATCAGAAATACATCTACACGTGGAACAACTCCTACAGAACACCTACTGAATGCTGGCAGAAGACCTCAGACCTCCCAAAAGGCAAGAAACTCCCCACGTACCTGGGTAGGGCAAAAGAAGAAAGAATAAACAGAGACAAAAGAATAGGGACGGGACCTGCACCAGTGGGAGGGAGCCGTGAAGGAGGAAAGGTTTCCACACACTAGAAGCCCTTTCGCGGGCAGAGACTGCGGGTGGTGGAGGCGGGGAGCTTCGGAGCCGCGGAGCAGAGTGCAGCAACAGGGGTGCAGAGGGCAAAACAGAGAGATTCCCGCACAGAGGATCGGTGCCGACCAGCACTCACCAGCCCCAGAGGCTTGTATGCTCACCCACCGGGGCAGGAGGGGCTGTGAGCTGAGGCTCCGGCTTCGGTCGGAGCGCAGGGACAGGACTGGAGGCCTCAACACAGCCTGAAGGGGTTAGTGCACCACAGCTAGCCGGGAGGGAGTCCGGGAAAAAGTATGGACCTGCCGAAGACGCAAGAGACTTTTTCTTCCCTCTTTGTTTCCTGGTGCGCAAGGAGAGGGGATTAAGAGCGCTGCTTAAAGGAGCTCCAGAGTCGGGCACGAGCCGCGGCTAACAGCGCCGACCCCAAAGACGGGCATGAGACGCTAAGGCTGCTGCTGCCGCCACCAAGAAGCCTGTGTGTGAGCACAGGTCACGCTCCACACCTCCCTTCCGGGGAGCCTGTGCAGCCCGCCCCTGCCAGGGTCCCGGGATCCAAGGACAACTTCCCCGGAAAAACACACGGTGCACCTCAGGCTGGTGCAATGTCAAGCTAGCCTCTGCCGCCGCAGGCTCACCCTGCACTCCGTACCCCTCCCTCCCTCCGGCCTGAGTGAGCCAGAGCCCCCGAATCAGCGGCTCCTTTAACCCTGTCCTGTCTGAGCAGATGCCTCCGGTGACCTACACGCAGAGGCCAGGCCAAATCCAAAGCTGAACCCCGGGAGCTGTGCGAACAAAGAAGAGAAAGGGAAATCTCTCCCAGCAGTCTAGGAACAGTAGATTAAATCTCCACAATCAACTTGATGTACCCTGCATCTGTGGAATACCTGAACAGACAACGAATCATCCCAAATTGAGGAGGTGGACTTTGAGAGCAAGATTTATGATTTTTTCCCCTTTTCCTCTTTTTGTGAGTGTGTATGTGTATGCTTCTGTGGGAGATTTTGTCTGTATAGCTTTGCTTTCACCATTTGTCCTAGGGTTCAATCCATCTGTATTTTTTTTTTCTTACTTTAAAAAAAATTTTTTTCTTAATAATTATTTTTTTATTTTAATAACTTTATTTTATTTTACCTTACTTTATTTTATTTTCCTTTATCCTCTTTCTTTCTTTCTTTCTTCCTACTTTATCACCCTTTTATTATGAGCCGTGTGGATGAAAGGCTCTTGGTGCTGCAGCCAGGAATCAGTGCTGTGCCTCTGAGGTGGGAGAACCAACTTCAGGACACTGGTCCACAAGAGACCTCCCAGCTCCACGTAATAACAAATGGTGAAAATCTCCCAGAGATCTCCATCTCAACACCAACACCCAAATTCACTCAATGACCAGCAAGCTACAGTGCTGGACACCCTATGCCAAACAACTAGCAAGACAGGAACAAAACCCCACCCATTAGCAGAGAGGCTGCCTAAAATCATAATGAGTCCACAGACACCCCCAAAACACACCACCAGACGTGGACCTGCCCACCAGAAAGACAAGATCCAGCCTCATCCACCAGAACACAGGCACTAGTCCCCTCAACCAGGAAGCCTACACAACTCACTGAACCAACTTTAGCCACTGGCAACAGACACCAAAAACAACGGGAACTACGAACCTGCAGCCTGTGAAAAGGAGACCCCAAACACATTAAGATAAGCAAAATGAAAAGACAGAAAAACACACAGAAGATGAAGGAGCAAGGTAAAAACCCACCAGACCTAACAAATGAAGAGGAAATAGGCAGTCTACCTGAAAAAGAATTCAGAATAATGAGAGTAAAGATGATCCAAAATCTTGGAAACAGAATAGAGAAAATGCAAGAAACATTTAACAAGGACCTAGAAGAACTAAAGATGAAACAAACAATGATGAACAACACAATAAATGAAATGAAAAATACTCTAGATGGGATCAATAGCAGAATAACTGAGGCAGAAGAACGGATAAGTGACCTGGAAGATAAAGTACTGGAAATAACTACTGCAGAGCAGAATAAAGAAAAAAGAATGAAAAGAACTGAGGACAGTCTCAGAGACCTCTGAGACAACATTAAACACACCAACATTCGAATCATAGGGGTTCCAGAAGAAGAAGAGAAAAAGAAAGGGACCGAGAAAATATTTGAAGAGATTATAGTTGAAAACTTCCCTAATGTGGGAAAGGAAATAGTTAATCAAGTCCAGGAAGCATAGAGAGTGCCATACAGGATAAATCCAAGGAGAAACACACAAAGACTCATATTAATCAAACTGTCAAAAATAAATACAAAGAAACCATATTAAAAGCAGCAAGGGAAAAACAACAAATAACACAAAAGGGAATCCCCATAAGGTTAACAGCTGATCGTTCAGCAGAAACTCTGCAAGCCAGAAGGGAGTGGCAGGACATACTGAAAGTGATGAAGGAGAAAAACCTGCAACCGAGATTACTCTACCCACCAAGGATCTCATTCAGATTTGATGGAGAAATTAAAACCTTTACAGACAAGGAAAAGCTGACAGAGTTCAGCACCACCAAACCAGCTATACAACAAATGCTAAAGGATCTTCCCTAGGCAAGAAACACAAGAGAAGGAAAAGACCTACAATAACAAACCCAAAACAACTAAGAAAATGGGAATAGGAACATACATATCGATAATTACCTTAAATGTAAATGGATTAAATGCTCCCACCGAAAGACACAGATTGGCTGAATGGATACAAAAACAAGACCCGTATATATGCTCTCTACAAGAGACCCACTTCAGACCTAGAGACACATACAGATTGAAAGTAAGGGGATGGAAAAAGATATTCCATGCAAATGGAAACCAGAAGAATGCTGGAGTAGCATTTTTCATATCAGAGAAAATAGACTTTAAAATAAAGACTATTAGAAGAGAAAAAGAAGGACACTACCTAATGATCGAGGGATCGATCCGAAAAGATATAACAATTGTAAATATTTATGCATCCAACATAGCAGCACCTCAATACATAAGGCAAATACTAACAGCCAGAAAAGGGGAAATCGACAGTAACACATTCATTGTAGGGGACTTTAAAACCCCACTTTCACCAATGGACAGATCATCCAAAATGAAAATAAATAAGGAAACACAAGCTTTAAATGATACATTAAACAAGATGGACTTAATTGATATTTATAGGACATTCCATCCAAAAACAACAGAATACACATTTTTCTCAAGTGCACATGGAACATTCTCCAGGATAGATCATATCTTGGGTCACAAATCTAGCCTTGGTAAATATAAGAAAATTGAAATCATATCAAGTATCTTTTCCGAACACAATGCCATGAGACTAGATATCAATTACAGGAAAAGGTCTGTAAAAAATACAAACACATGGAGGCTGAACAATACACTACTTAATAACGAAGTGATCACTGAAGAAGCCAAAGAGGACAGAAAAAAAAATCTAGAAAGAAATGACAATGGAGACACGATGACCCAAAACCTATAGGATGCAGCAAAAGCAGTTCTAAGGGGGAAGTTTTTAGCAATAAAAGCCCACCTTAAGAAACAGGAAACACCTAGAATAAACCTAACCTTGCACCTAAAGCAATTAGAGAAAGAAGAACAAAAAACCCCCAAAGTTAGCAGAAGGAAAGAAATCATAAAGATCAAATCATAAATAAATGAAAAAGAAATGAAGGAAACAATACCAAAGATCAATAAAACTAAAAGCTGGTTCTTTGAGAAGACAAACAAAATTGATAAACCATTAGCCAGACTCATCAAGAAAAAAAGGGAGAAGACGCAAATCATTAGAATTAGAAATGAAAAACAAAAAGTAACAACTGACACTGCAGAAATATAAAAGATCATGAGAGATTACTACAAGCAACTCTATGCCAATAAAATGGACAACATGGAAGAAACGGACAAATTCTTAGAAATGCACAACCTGCCAAGACTGAACCAGGAGGAAATAGAAAATATGAACAGACCAATCACAAGCACTGAAATTGAAACTGTAATTAAAAATCTTCAAACAAACAAAAGCCCAGGACCAGATGGCTTCACAGACGAATGCTTTCAAACATTTAGAGAAGAGCTAACACCTATCCTTCTCAAACTCTTCCAAAATATAGCAGAGGAGGAACACTCCCAAACTCATTCTACGAGGACACCATCACCCTGATACCAAAACCAGACAAAGATGTCACAAAGAAAGAAAACGACAGGCCCATATCACTTATGAACACAGATGCAAAAATCCTCAACAAAATACTAGCAAACAGAATCCAACAGCACATTAAAAGGATCATACACCATGATCAAGTGGGGTTTATTCCAGGAATGCAAGGATTCTGCAATATACGCAAATCAATCAATGGGATACACCATATTAACAAATTGAAGGAGAAAATCCATATGGTCATCTCAATAGATACAGAGAAAGCTTTTGACAAAATTCAACATCCATTTATGATAAAAACCCTCCAGAAAGTAGGCATAGAGGGAACTTTCCTCAACATAATAAAGGCCATATATGACAAACCCACAGTCAACATCGTCCTCAATGGTGAAAAACTGAAAGCATTTCCACTAAGATCAGGAACAAGACAAGGTTGCCCACCCTCACCACTCTTATTCAACATAGTTTTGGAAGTTTTAGCCACAGCAATCGGAGAAGAAAGGAAATAAAAGGAATCCAAATTGGAAAAGAAGAAGTAAAGCTGTCACTTTGCAGATGACATGATCCCATACATAAAGAATCCTAAAGATGCTACCAGAAAACTACTAGAGCTAATCAATGAATTTGGTAAAGTAGCAGGATACAAAATTAATGCACAGAAATCTCTGGCATTCCTATACACTAATGATGAAAAATCTGAAAGTGAAATCAAGAAAACACTCCCATTTACCACTGCAACAAAAAGAATAAAATATCTAGGAATAAACCTACCTAAGGAGACAAAAGACCTGTATGCAGAAAATTATCAGACACTGATGAAAGAAATTAAAGATGATACAAATAGACAGAGAGATATACCATGTTCTTGGATTGGAAGAATCAACATTGTGATAATGACTCTACTACCCAAAGCAATCTACAGATTCAATGCAATCCCTATCAAACTACCACTGGCATTTTTCACAGAAGTAGAACAAAAAATTTCACAACTTGTATGGAAACACAAAAGACCCCAAGTAGCCAAAGCAATCTTGAGAACGAAAAACGGAGCTGGAGGAATCAGGCTCCCTGACTTCAGACTATACTACAAAGCTACATAATCAAGACAGTATGGTACTGGCACAAAACCAGAAAGATAGATCAATGGAACAGGATAGAAAGCCCAGAAATAAACCCACGCACATACGGTCACCTTATCTTTGATAAAGGAGGCAGGAATGTACAGTGGAGAAAAGACAGCCTCTTCAATAAGTGGTGCTGGGAAAACTGGACATGTACATGTAAAAGTATGAGATTAGATCACTCCCTAACACCATACACAAAAATAAGCTCAAAATGGATTAAAGAGCTAAATGTAAGGCCAGAAACTATCAAACTCTTAGAGGAAAACATAGGCAGAACACTCTATGACATAAATCACAGCAAGATCCTTCTTGACCCACCTCCAAGAGAAATGGAAATAAAAACAAAAATAAACAAATGGGACCTAATGAAACTTCAAAGCTTTTGCACAGCAAGGAAACCATAAACAAGACCAAAAGACAACCCTCAGAATGGGAGAAAATATTTGCAAATGAAGCAACTGACAAAGGATTAATCTCCAAAATTTATAAGCAGCTAATGCAGCTCAATAACAAAAAAACAAACAACCCAATCCAAAAATGGGCAGAAGACCTAAATAGACATTTCTCCAAAGAAGATATACAGACTGCCAAGAAACACATGAAAGAATGCTCAACATAACTAATCATTAGAGAAATGCAAATCGAAACTACAATAAGATATCATCTCACACCAGTCAGAATGGCCATCCTCAAAATATCTAGAAACAATAAATGCTGGAGAGGGTGTGGAGAAAAGGGAACCCTCTTGCCCTGTTGGTGGGAATGTAAATTGATAGAGCCACTATGGACAACAGTATGAAGGTTCCTTAAAAAACTACAAATAGAACTATCATATGACCCAGCAATCCCACTACTGGGCATAATCCCTGAGAAAACCATAATTCAATAAGAGTCATGTACCAAAATGTTCATTGCAGCTCTATTTACAATAGCCAGGAGATGGAAACAACCTAAGTGTCCATTATCGGATGAATGGATAAAGACGATGTGGCTCATATAAACAATGGAATATTACTCAGCCATAAAAAGAAACGAAACTGAGCTATTTGTAGTGAGATGGATGGACCTAGAGTCTGTCATACAGAGTGAAGTAAGTCAGAAAGAGAAAGACAAATACTGTATGCTAACATATATATATGGAATTTAAGGGAAAAAAATGTCATGAAGAACCTAGGGGTAAAACAGGAATAAAGACACACAGACCTACTAGAGAATGGACTTGAGGATATGGGGAGGGGGAAGGGTAACCTGTGACAAAGTGAGAGAGAGGCATGGACATATATACACTACCAAACGTAAGGTAGGTAGCTAGTGGGAAGTAGCCGCATAGCACAGGGAGATCAGCTCGGTGCTCTGTCACCGCCTGGAGGGGTGGGATAGGGAGGGTGGGAGGGACAGAGACGCAAGAAGGAAGAGATATGGGAACATATGTATATGTATAACTGATTCACTTTGTTATAAAGCAGAAACTAACACACCATTGTAAAGCAATTATACTCCAACAAAGATGTTAAAAACAAAACAAACAAACAAAAAAATCTTATTTATTGAGTGCCTCCCAAGTTCAAGGCACAGTACTGAGCATGATGCCTCTGTCATCTAATGATAACAAAGTACTTTGCAACTAGGCTTTCTGATGTACCAGACAAACTGAAAGAGAAGACAACCACACTGGAGACCAAAAAGGAAGGTGAGAGTGGGGGAATCAACTTTTAAAATTTGTCACATTTGGCATAAAGCACTGCCCCCTCAGTTTCTCTTTCACAATAGTAAGAGGACATTATCAAATTATAAAAGACCCAAATGATAGGTCTCCACAGCCATAAGCCCAGCTTCAACAGGAGCTGAGGGTAACTCAAGTAGGCAGCTGAGATTTTACCAACATCCCTCTTCTTGCGTCACAGCCAGATTTTCAGGTAGAGGAAATGTGAGGAAAGACAGTATAGGGAAGGTTATACATTGAGCAAATTGACGTGGATGGAGACATCTAAAAAACCCTGCCAAGCTGTAAAGGCATTTCTAACCACTTCATTTCCTGGACCATTTGAAGTCTCTAATGCATATGGTGGAAATGCTGACCTCTTTAGAAGTCTGACCTTTACAGTGCATACAATGACATCTGGGGATTTCCTCTAAGTTAGAGCTTAGTATGTACAACCAGATCCTTCCGCTCAGTGTTTCTCAACTGTTTTCATCACAGCCCCTAAAAGAAAAACTGGTTTCCTTCTCTACTCATAACCAACACTTCTGACACCAGATGTGTGGTTTTTTTCCACACCAAGCAATTCTCCAACTCTTGGAGGACACCAACTAGGTGTCCTACTATTTAACGCAATTCTGACACTAACTACCCGTTGTTAGCACAGAACCCACCCCCACCCCCGCCCCAGGTCAAGGGCTCAGTCCCACAAGGCTGTCCCCCCACTCCCCACCCCACCCCCAACCTCAGACACCAACTGCAAGGCTCAGGTTGTCACCTATACTTCTGACCAACTGGCTATAAACTGGGGCTCCTCATGAACCCCTCTTCAGGTTTGATAATTTGCTAGAATGTCTCACAGAACTCAGTAAAATAGTTTACCTACTAGATTACCAATTTATTATAAAAGAATATAACAGGGGGGCTTCCCAGGTGGCGCAGTGGTTGAGAGTCTGCCTGCCGATGCAGGGAACATTGGTTCGTGCCCCGGTCCGGGAAGATCCCGCATGCCGCAGAGCGGCTGGGCCCGTGAGCCATGGCCGCTAAGCCTGCGCATCCGGAGCCTGTGCTCCGCAACGGGAGAGGCCACAACAGTGAGAGGCCCGCGTACCGCAAAAAAAAAAAAAAAAAAAGAATATAACAGGAACAGCCAGATGGGGGAGATGCATAGAGCAAGGTATCCAGGCATGCCACCCTCCCAGCACCTCAGTGTGTTCACCAATCTGGAAACTCCAAATCCCACTGCTTAGGGTTTTTATTGGAAGTAAATGATTGATTAAATCATTGACCACTGGTGATTAACTCAACCTCTAGCCCTACTCCCCTCCTCAGAGGTCAATGGTGGGGCGGGGTGGCTGAAAGTTCCAGCCATCTAATCACTGGTTGGTTCCCCTGGCAACCAGCCTCCCATCCTCAGGGTCTTTCCAAAAGTCATTCCATTAACATAAACTCCAGTGTGGTTTAAAGGGGCCTGTTATTGAATTAACAAAAGATGCTATTTTCACCTTTACTGTTCTCCAGTTGTTTTAGGAGCCAGGACAAAAACCAAATAGTAATTTATTGCATTACATTAGGAGCTCTGTGCCAGGAACTGGGGACAAAGACATGCCCCCTCAGGGTCTCTCTAGACATTTGTTTCCTAATTATGATACACCCTCCCCACTGAAATATTAATGTCACAGATATATCTATGTTTATACATTATATGCATATCTGTGCTTTATACATAAAAAGAATACATTTTTTGCCCCCCCAAGAATCAATTTTCACCCCTCTGGGGGTGGATAATGCCCTGTTAAGAATGAATGCTTCACCTGTGAAACAAGACATTGGTAGAGCCAAGAATATGAAACTAGGTTATTATAAGTTAACCCAGAAATTATATCTCTATATCAAGAAGATTTATAAATCTCTTTCTAGAATAATAATTTGCTTACAACTGTAGCACTATAATTTAACTTGTTTGTTTTTACAATGTGAAATTAAGTAACAGAAAGACATTAACTGAGCACATACTAGGCATAAATTAGTCTTAACTCAAACTAAAGAGAATAATCTGTTGTGACTCTAAGTGAAATAATTTAAAATAAACTACCTTTCACTATGTATAACTGGATAGTTATTACATTAACTATCCAGGAGCCTTATCTGTACTTTGGATTAAGTGCAGAACAATGGGATAAAGTTAGTATCAACACTGTTTCAGACAGCCTTTTTAAAAGTATTTATTTACAATGCAATAAGTAAAAAAGTCCAAAAACTCAGATATGATCATTACTTCCTACCTGTCTCTTTAAAATTCTACTCATGCCAGCAGAACACCTTGGCTGAGGGAGTTCTACAGGGAATGAACTCATCTGGCTCTGCCAATAATTTCCCACGCAGCCTGGGTAAATTATTTAACTACTCTGTGTTCATTTCTCTAACCAGCCAATAATGTAAATCCACACACTGTAATGGAAAAACACACAACACTCCTGGGTCAGGAGATCTGCTCTCTGGTCTCACCTTAGCTACTGACTCATTGTTTGCATATGGGCAAGTCACCTCTCTTCCCTGAGGCCTCATTTTCCCCATCTGTGAAAGGAAGATGTCATGCCTGAGGCATGCATGGAGATTCTATGTTCTATTTAAATGCTTTTCCTGGCTAATTCACACACACTAGCATAGCAGACAAAACAATGCCACTTATTAAATTCTATAAAATTCAACAACATGTAATCTGTACAGCCGGTACAAGGCTTGGTAGAAAAAATATTGCATAGAAAAATACTGGGAAGTAAAAAATGATTGCTCTCCAAAAAAAAAAGTCTTAAAAGTTTAGGCCAAGTGCCTTCCTAACTTGAATCAGACACAACTGTCATTCATGAGAATTCATTGCAGTCCCTTATGAACCATTCCTATTTTCTGCCTGGATCATCTCTTAGTGTAATGTGCTCCATAAATTACCTCCTGGGATTTAGGAAATCAAGTCCATATTTACCCTATACATACCCTACACTACATATTCCAATTAAATCTCTTCTCAGGTTTGGTTTTTCCAAGCTCATTACTTTAGACAATCTCCATTCTTCCCATCCCCTTGATCACTTCAATAGCTCTGAGCTAAATCATTTGCACTGGAACTTTCTTCACCTCCTAGGAGGACTAGAAAGAAGAGTGAGTGATTACAGTGAAAGCCGGTAGTAGGGAGACACAGGGAAAATACATCGTAGAGAAGATTTTCACCACTGCTCTCAGCCCTATGACACAAAGTAAAATATCATTCCCCCAAACTACCAGCCTAAGATATTCTATCTGCTGAGAATTAACAGGACACTTCTCTGATTTCCCTATGCAATTAACTGCTTCTAGGACTGCTTCATAAAGCACTGAGGTATCTATTACTAGAAGCATTCAACCAAAAATGGTGGACAATCATCTAGCAAGGATGCTATAGAAACCATTCCTATACTGGATAACTAGCTAGCTCAAACAGACTAGCTCAAAAGTTCCTATGAGTTTTCTATCTAAATGCATTAGAGAGATAAGACATCCTATCAATCAACTGGTAATACTGGCTTACTAGTTAAAGTGATCGTCAATGGGAGCCAGGCAAATACCTCTAGAGGATGTGTGTAGTATCTGATATACACTACCCTACTCCCAGTGAGTCTCAGCTGAGAACCACTGGATTAAATTACTTCTAAAACCTCCTCTGAATATAAAAGCCTACTGATATTCTCACACAGACTGTATTTGAAGGCAAGTGCCTAAGACACTTTGCTACCATCATCCAATAGATCACCCAACCACTCCCCCTCATTTCTTCACAATTTTTTTCCAGCCGTGCCCTCAGCATACGGGATGCGGGATCTTAGTTCCCTGACCAGGGATTGAACCCATGCCCCCTGCAGTGGGAGAGCAGAGTCTTAACCACTGGACCACTAGGGAAGTCCCTCTTCACAATTTTAATTACTGGCTCACCATTATTTTCTCCAATACTACTTCTATCTGGACACTTAGCAAGTTAAATATACATATTAATGTTCCTTCTAAGAACCAGACTTTTGGTTCATTAAAGTTCCATTTTACGGATGTTGTCCTCTACCAACCTCAGCCGTACGTTCCCATATCATTACCAACTACAACCCCTCCATGATCTCAGTTTCGTGCATCCCACTCTGACCACCACCTATCTTTCCAGCTCACTCCCTCCTTTATAGGAGTTCAACCCAATTATTCTTCAACTCCACTGGGACCTCAAAACTATCACCTTTTCACTGACCCTCTCCCCACTGATTTTCTCTCTCCCTTTCTCACCCAGCTTAAATTCCATGGTCAATCATTATAATCATTCCCTCATGTACACAACCTAATCCCCTGCCTCTTGCCATGATACCCTTGCTTGGTAAAAGCACAACTGGTGACTCCATGGCTGCACCCATGTAGCTGAAGGTAGCTGGGGAAAAGACCCCCCACCCCCAACACTCATGCTGCCTGCCTTCACTTTAAACGTATCACGCCAAATTTCAAGTGGACCCCTTTGTCCTGTCTGGCAGTCATTTATTTTTATCATTCTAACTTTATTTTACATCCCTAGGTTCGTCTACTCTCTTACTCTCCTAGATGACTTTCATATTTTCTCCTCTCTCCTCAAATCCTAACGCAACCTCCTTCTGCCCTCAGTTGATAACCTCGCTTCCTACTTCACTGAGAAAACTGAGGCAATCAGATGAAATTTCCACAGATTTCCATGCCATATCTCTCCACCCAGCAACATCTGCACCCACATACTCCCTTCTTGCCTCTTTCCGCAGATCCACTTCCCCCCCCATCCACCGCCAACCCCTCCACTAGAGCCCACCCTCTCTCACCTACTCAAGGATATCCCTAAAGCACTCTCTTCTCCTTCATCAGTTTTTTTCCACTTTTTACAGGATCTTTCCCTTCAGCCTATGAACATGCTGCTCTTGTTCTCATCTTAAAAAAATAACAAAACTCAAGCACACTCTTCTCACTAGCATCCACCTATTTCTTTGCTCCTTTTTCCTGCAAAAATTTTCAAGAGTGGTTTATAGTCACCATCTCCAATTCCTCTCTTCCCAATCTCTCTTAAACCTACTTCAGGGCTTCCCTGGTGGCGCAGTAGTTAAGAATCCACCTGCCAATGCAGGGGACACAGGTTTGAGCCCTGGTCCAGGAAGATCCCACATGTCGTGGAGCAACTAAGCCCATACGCCACAACTACTGAAGCCCGCGTGCCTAGAGTTCGTGCTCTACAACAAGAGAAGCCACCGTGATGAGAAGCCCGTGCACCACAACGAAGAGTAGCCCCCGCTCGCTGCAACTAGAGAAAGCCCACGCACAGCAACGAAGACCCAATGCAGCCAAAAATAAAATAAATTTTTAAAAAAACAACAAAAAAACACCCTACTTCACCAAAACCGCTCTCCTTAAGGCCACTGATGACCTCTACATTGCTAAATCCAAAGGTCAATTCTCAGTTCTCATCTTACTTGACCTGTGAGCGCCATCTGGCACAGCTGACCACTCCTTCCACTTTGACAACTTTCCACTTGTGCTTCTGGGACCCTGCACTCTTGGTTTTCCTACCTCACTGACCACCCTTTCTCAGTGTCCCTGGCTGGTTCCTTCTCTTCTCCCTATTCTCCTCATTGTTGGAATGTCCCTCTGCTGAGTCCTTGGTCCTCTTTATTTACTTCACTTACTCCCTTGGTGATCTCATCCAGGCTCAAGGTTTTAAATGTTGTGCATGTGCCTCTCTTCCCAAACTCCACATATCTAGCCAACTGGCTACCTGATATCTCCACTTGGAAGTCTAGTGCCCACCTCAAAGTTAACATGACCCAAACTAAATTACTGATATGTCACCCTGCCCCTCAAAGTCTGCTTCACTGCAGCTTCCTCACTGTAGTTGATGGCATCCTACCCTTCAAACCGCTCAGGCCCAAATCCTGGAGTCCTTGACTGCCCTCTATCTCTCATTCCTCACATCCAACATCAGGAAATCATGCTGGCATGACCTAAAAATAGATCCAGAATTTGACCTTTCCTCACTCCTTCCATTGCTACAATTCTGGTCTAAGCCATCACTACCTTTCACCTGGAATACTGCAATCGCCTCCTGAGAGATCACCTTGGTTCCTCCTCACCTCCACCATCTATTCTCCACAAAGCAGCCAGAGTGCTCTCTTCAGACCTGAAGTCATATCATGTTACTCTTCTACTTGGCAAAAGCCCTGCAAAAGCTCCCCAGCTGATTCTGATAAAATGTGAAAGTTACTAAGATGGCCTACAAGACCCTAAATAATCTGGTCCTCCATTATCTCTCTGACCTGCCCCCCTCCTCAACCACACTGCATTCCTTGATATTCTTCAGGCGTGTTTTCTCCTTACAACCTTTGCTGTAGCTATCCCCTCTGCCTGCTAAGCACTTCTCCCACTATCACACGGCAAATGCCTCATCTCCTTCCTCAAATCTCAAGCTCTTAAGATCTACCTTGACCACCCTATTTAATATTGCCATCTACCCAGCAATCTCAATACCCCTAACCTTGCTTTATTTTTTTTCATATCACTTATCGCCTTCTAATATATTGGACAACTTACTAATTACTTGTATTATTTATTGACTAATGTCTCCCACCAGAATGAAAACTCCATAAGGACAGAAATTTGTGTCTGTTTTGTTCACTGATGTATCCCAAGCACACAGACCAATGCCTGGCACATAGTAAGTACTCAGTAAGTATTCTTCTGAATGAATGAGTAAACACTTGAAACCGGATCTTAAATTATGAACCGGTGAGAAATTTGAGGTCAACAGAAGAAAAACTTAAATGATCCAGCTACACCTAGAATCTCAAGTGCACCCCAGACAGGTAGGTACTTATAAAGGCTGTATTATTTCTTTCTGATCTCAAGGACAGTTATTTAATACAAGCACTGGTGATCTTGTCATACTAGCCCGTCCTAGAAATAGGTACCAAGGAAGTACAGAGAACAAGCCCCACTATTCTCACTTTTGCCTCTAGGTGACTCTACACTGGGCATAGTCCTGTCTTTTTCCTCTGGCTTTGTAAGTCAAAGGAGCGACTTGTGAATATTACATGATTTAGGAATGGGAGAAAGCAAGTCAGTCAGAGGGCTAATGCAGCTTTCAAAATGCCTAGTTTACTCCCATGGATTAAGCACAGACTCTTACAAGTTAGAACTAGATGACTATCATTTATATCAGTGGTTCTCAACCAGGGCTGCATATATGAATTCCTGAGGTGCTTAAAAAATACTACAGCCACCCCTCCCTTCTAAGATAAATGGTTTGGGTGACCCCAGTCAGTACAGGTCATAAAAGCTTCACAGGTGATTTCACTGTGCAGCTACAGCCATGGATGGAGACCAAGCTCATTTTCCAGATTAAAAATAAAGCCTAGAGAGAATCATATCTGCCTAAGGCCACACAGCTAAGTAGCAGTGTTGGGATGGGAAACTGTTACTTGATTCTTTAGAGAAAGCAGTAAAGGAGAAATTTCATTACAACATAATAATTTATAAGCCTACATGTTATAGTAGTTAAATGCATGAGACTTCAGGGGCTTCCCTGGTGGCAGAGTGGTTAAGAATCCACCTGCCAATGCAGAGGACATGGGTTTGAGCCCTGGTCTGGGAAGCGCCCACATGCCGCGGAGCAACTAAGCCCGGGTGCAACAACTACTGAGCATGCACTCTAGAGCCTGCAAGCCACAACTACTGAGCCTGTGTGCCTAGAGCCTGTGCTCTGCAACAAGAGAAGCCACTGCAATGAGAAGTCCGTGCACCACAACAAAGAGTAGCCCCCGCCCACCGCAACTAGAGAAAGCCCGTATGCAGCAATGAAGACCATAAAAGAAATTAATAAATAAATTAAAAAAATAAATTCATGAGACTTCAAAATTATAAAGATCTAAGTTCAAATCAGAGGCCTTGATATTTAACAGCTAATATCAGTGGTTCTCAAACTTTGCTGCATATTATAATTACCTGGGGATAATTACCTGGAGAAGATTTTTAAAATCTCTATGCCCAGGCCTCACGCCATACCAGTTAATGCAGAATCTCCAGAAGTGGGATTCAGGCATCAGTACTTTTAGAAGTTCCCCAGGTGATTCCAGTGTGCAAACAAGTTTGAGAACTGATGACTTATATGACTTTGGGGAAATTACTTGACCTCTTTAAGCCTAACTCTCACGGATATTGTGATTAAGATAATGTATGTACATAAGCAGCTCATTAGTATGGTTACCACCTCACTTCCTTCCACCACCACCACCCCTTCTAACATCATTAGTGGTACTATTTTCCTGCCTGCCTTCCTTTTTTCCTGCCTCCCTCCATCCTTTCCTTTCTTTCCTCTTTCCTTCTTACTGAGGTATTATTTACATATCATAACTTTCACCTTCTTTAAGGTATGAAATTTGGTGGGGTTTAGTATATTCACAAAGTTGTGTAACCATCATCACTATATAATTCCAAAACACTTTCATCACCCTAAAAAAGAAACCTCATACCCCAAACCTCCAAAGCCCCCTCCCAGTCCCTGGGAACCACTAATCTACTTTCTGTCTCTATGAATTTAACTATTCTGGACACTTCATTTAAGTGGAATCACTAAAATATGTGGCCTTTGTGTCTGGATTTTTTCACTTAGCATAATGTTTCTGGAGGTTCATCCACGTTGTAGCATGCATCCATGCTTCATTTCTTTTATGGCTGAATAATATTCTATTGAACGGATACTGTTTTCAGCAGTTGTTTCCACTTTTCTTGGCTATTATGAATAAAGCTGCTAGGAACATCTGTGCACAAGTTTTTGTGTGGACATATGTTTTCAATTCTCTTGGGTATAACACCTGTGAGTGGAACTGCTGGGGCATATGGTTTAATTTTTTCAGCAACTACTACTGTTCCAAAGTGGCTGCAGCACCATTTTACATTCCTACCACCAGTGTATGAGGGTTCTAATTTCTCCATATCCTCACCAATGCTTGTTACTGTCTCTTTAGATTATAGCTAACCTGGTGGGTATGAAGTGGTATCTTACTGTGGTTATGATTTCCCTGATGGCTAATAATGTTAAGCATCTTTTCATGTGCTTATTGACTATTTGTGTATCTTCTTTGGAAAAATGTCTATTCAACTCCTTCACTATTTAATAAATTGGGTTGTCTTTTTATTATTAAGCTATATAATAGTTCTTTACACATTCTAGGTACTAGATCTTTATCAGATAAGTGTATGGTTTACAAATACTTTCTACCATTCTGAGGGTAATCACTTCACTTTCCTAAGTGTCCTCTGAAGTACAAAAGTTTTTTTACTTTTGATAAGTCCAATTTATCTTTTCTTTGGTTGTTTCTGTATCATTAACTTGTGTGTATATGTGTGTGCGTGTGTTTTCAGCTCCACAGTATACCTTTCATTTCTTTTTCTTTTTTTTTTTTTTTACAGTTGAAATGTAGTTGATTTATAATATTGTGTTAGTTTCAGGTGTATAGCCAAGTGATTCAGTTTTATATATATAGATAATGTATATATACATTATCTATATATATATACATATATATGTATATATATACATATATATATGTGTGTATATATATATACATATATATATATGTATATATCTTCTTTCAGATCATTTTCCATTATAGGCTATTAAAAGATACTGAATATAGTTCCTGTGCTATACAGTAAATCCTTATTGCTTATCTATTTTATGTAGTTTGTATCTGTTAATCCCATACTTCTAATTTATCCCTCCCACCCCGTGTATCATTAACTTTTTTTTTTGACTTATCCTACTGTATGGAGCCCACTGACTCCCAGATGTCAATTTCTGGCTCCAATTGCCAAGCCCTGGGGCAGCTGGTGCTGCCTCGGGGAATTCTGATGGAAAGATCCTCCGGACAAGTGGTCCTAGAAGCTGCTAGGGCCTTACCTGAAAATTTCCCAACCCATGCTAGCTGACCACGAGCAGCAAGGCTCCTGGCTGGCTTGTCAAAAATTGTTACCGAGTCCAAGTTCATACTGCTCACTGCATGACAGATCGATAAACCGAGAGGTAAGTTGTTGGGGCAAAGAATAACAACTTTTTCAGAAAGCCAGCAGACAGAGAAGGTGGTGGACTACTGTCCCAAAGAACCATCTTCTGTATCATTACCTTTTAAGGGAAATACTAGGGGCAAAAAATTATCAGGGTATCCTATTGCCAGGTAAGTTGTTCAGACTTGTAATAAGCAAAGAATTGAGCTGGCCATTCATTTAAATCAGGAAGTTCCATTTAGGAAACACGTCCACTTTATCTTGGGGGAAGGCAGGAAGGAAGCTACTCATTTCTAAGTTTTTAATTACTAGAATTTCAGATTATTTGACTTTTGAAGGTCAAGTGGCCAATCAACTGCAAAGAAATAAAACCCTAGTCAAGTCTGTATGTTTTCACAGATATTTGCTGTAACAAATAAATTTTCATAGTCCTTACTAGAATTGGAACTGTTTTCTCAAACTGAGCACTTTTTAAATGGATTTTTTTAAAAGAGTTTCAAACTAATATTTTTCTGAATCCAAAGTTAAAGACCAGTATGGCATAACCTCAATGTTCCGTTACTGCTTGATAAATACTAAATACATAATCCATATTTGAAAATAATAAACTGAGATTATATAACTGGCAATGTAATAATCCCAAAGAATCAACTGCAATTATAGTAATTTTTCTAATAAAAGCAACAACAGAAAAACTAGTCATTAGTGTCCTAAAACTGAGAGGTGACACCATGTCCACATTTCCCTGTTTCACATTCAGTATGGTATTTACTATATTACGTATTATCAATTTCTGCCACAGGAGTCCATTTCTAATTTATTTCCTCCCTCTGTACATATTTTGAAATTTTTAAATGCTTTTTTCATTGATTGCCATAATCATATGATTTTTCCCCCTGTAACCTGTTCATGTGAGAATTTAAATAGATTTTTCTTATATTGAAGAATGTTAGGTCCTTGGAATAATTCAACTAGGTCATATTATATTCTTTTTATGTATTTCGGGGTTAAGGTTGCTCATATATTGATTAAAATCATGGCATCTATGCTCATAAATGAGATGGGCTCTAATAATTTTCTTTACTGGTACTGTCTTTAGAAATTTGGATCATTTTAACCTAGTCTTAGAATGAATTAGGTATGCTACCTCTCTTACTATTCTCTAAAATCTTATGTAAAAATCTTTCATTAAATAATTGAATTTCCAGTAGAAAAACAAACAAAAAAGAACACTTCTAATATCTTTCTTTACTTTGTCAACCAACTTTCTGTTTTAAAATTTTTTTGGTTTAAAACGCTTTGAGTGGTGATAGCTGCACAATAATGTGAATGTATTTAATGCCTCTGAACTGTATACTTAAAAATGGTTAAAATGGTAAATCTTATGCTATGTATATTTAACCACAATTTTTTAAAAGTGAGAGAAAAGTAAAAGGAGAGAAAGAGGAAAAGGGGGGAAATGAAAGAGAAAAAGAAGTAGAAAAGACAGATACCCTGAAATAAATAAACCAGTCTGAGCACCTGCTGGCAGACAACATTCAAGAACAGCCTGCTGAGAGGCAGGCACAGTTCACTTAAACCACCAGCAAAGCAAGGCTCTGCAGAGAGCACAGGAGTTAGGGCAATCCTGGAACAGTAATATGACCCCCACCATATATTCATACAGAGCTCTGTCTCTAATCTAAGATGTGGGGCTACACAAGGATGTCCTCCACACTTCCTAATACTTGGGTTGCATCCAAATGTCACTGTATTTCCATATCTAGGACTCCTTCTAGAGAGAAGATAGTTAATTTTCCTTCATACCATGTAGGTCAAGATCATTTAAACATGGAATTAAGCTAATGGCAATATTTTGGGATTTGGTTAACAGCAAACCCATGTATCACCACTGTAGAGAAAAAAAGATAAAGCAAAGATGCTTCAAGGTAAAGAACCATGAAAAATCCAGTGTGCCTCTTTGCTTTGCAGTTCTCTTAAAGAATATTGTTTAGTGTCTAAGAGCATTTTTTTCAGAAAATACCTTTGACCATAATTCCAAAGTAATAAAGTATGTTCAGTCCAGCTTCTAAATTTATAGCTATAAATGTAAATTACAAGACAATACTTTAATGTATAAACTTGGGCGACAGATTTTTCAAAAAGTGATTGAAGCCAAGTAAGCTCTCCTGAAAATATTTTTCATAAATATAATAAGCACCACTGAATATAATTTTATTCCAAATTGATCCAGTTTATGTACCATACCTTAAATGTATTTTTATAGTGAAGATGGTCTACAGCAATGCCTCATCATGATAAATTCTCAACAATGATTTGCTGAATGAATGAATGAACGGGAAGAACCAAGCCTCAAATGGAGTTTCTTTTGGTAACAGGGAGATGACAACATGGGTTAAAATCTATTTTTTCTAGACCCGTCATGGCCTTAACCTGACTGCTACTGCAACAGAATAAAATCTAATATCCTTGCAATTCACCATAAGAGATACATTTGATTCCCCCTAGAAAGAATAAAGTGAGAAGGAGGGAAGAGGGAAAGGGGAGGAAGTAATACCTTTCTAAGCCAGAAGGAAATTCTCCAATGATGATATGGGTTAGATCAGATCTCAGGCAAGCTTAAGGGCCCCATCTCACTTTACGCTCAAGCATCAACAGAAAATTGAGATGAATTATTCTACTTCTATAAAACCAATCTTCCACTTGGCCCTTTATCTCAGGGAAGATGGGGTAAGCTCACTTAAACATGATTTTTCTCATTCCTTTCTGCAGTGCTTCACCTAGCATAACATACTCGTTGAGGCAGCCAAGTGCTACAAAAGAGAAAAACACTACCCAGGCAGCAATTCCTAAAGAAATATGTTATGGGTTGAATTACGTCCTGCCCCCACAAATTCATATGTTGAAGTTCTGACCTCTCATACCTCAGAATGTTACCTTATATGCAGATATAATTAGTTAAGATGAAATCATGTTGGGGTAGGGTAGGCCCTTAATTCATTATGACTATTACCCTTACATAAAGAAGACATGAACAGAGACAGGCACACAGGGAGAATGCCATGTGAAGATTGGAGTTATGCTACTATAAACCAAAGAACTACCAGAAACTAGAAGAGAGATCTGGGACAGATACTTTCCTAACACCTTCACAGGGGACACAGCCCTGCTGGCACCTTGATTTTGGACCTCTGGCATCTAGTACTGTGAGACAATAAATACCTGTTGTTCTAAGCCTCCAGTTGGGTGTACTTTGTTACTGCAGCCTCGAGGAAACTAATACAGACAATAAGAGGCTAATGTGCACCAACTAAACTGACCCCCTTCAGACTGCACTTCAGATCCAGCTTCTCACCCCATGGCTACTGCCACCACATAAGCCCGGCCCCAGTTTTGAGCTGTAGCCACTGTTGCCTGGTCTCCTGACTTCAGGCTCTACCTGCACATGATTCAACTGCCAAACCCACCACAACAATAACCTTTCAAAAATGCCAACTTCTCTGCATCACTCTCTTGTTAAGAAATCTCGGATTGGTTCAAGATGGCAGCATAGAAGGATGTGCGCTCACTCCCTCTTGCGAGAACACCGGAATCACAACTAACTGCTAAACAATCATTAAAAGGAACACTGGAACTCACCAAAAAAGATACCACACATGCAAAGACAAAGGAGAAGCCGCAATGAGATGGTAGGAGAGCTGCAATGAGACGGTAGGAGGGGAGCAATCACAAATCAAATCCCATCACTGCTGCGTGGGTGACTCACAAACTGGAGAACAATTAAACCACATTAGTCCACCCACTGGAGTGAAGGTTCTGAGCCCCATGTCAGGCTTCCCAACCTGGGGGTCCAGCAATGGGAGGAGGAATTCCCAGAGAATCAAACTTTGAAGGATAGCAGGATTTGACTGCAGGACTTCGACAAGACTGGGGGAAACAGAGACTCCACTCTTGAAGGGCACACACAAAGTAGTCTGTTCATCAGAACCCAGGGGGAAGGAGCAGAGACCCCACAGGAGACTGAACCAGACCTACCTGCAAGCACTGGAGGGTCTCCTGCAGAGTTGGGGGTCAGCTGTGGCTCACTGCAGGGACAATGACACTGGCAGCAGAAGTTCTGGGAAGTACTCCTTGGTGTGAGCCCTCTGGAGTCTGCCATTAGCCCACCAAAGAGCCTGCAGCTCCAGTGCTGGGTCGACTCAGGCCAAACAACCAACAGGGAGGGAACTCAGCCCCACCCATCAGCAGACAAGCAGATTAAAGTTTTACTGAGCTCTGCCAACCAGAGCAACACCCAGCTCTACCCACCACCAGTCCCTCCCATCAGGAAGGTTGCACAAGCCTCTTAGATAGCCTCATCCACCAGAGGATAGACAGCAGAAGCAAGAAGAACTACAATCCTGCAGCCTGTGGAATGAAAACCACATTCACAGAAAGACAGACAAAATGAAAGGCAAAGGACAATGTACCAGATGAAGGAAACCCCAGAAAAACAACTAAATGAAGTGGAGATAGGCAACCTACCAGAAAAAGAATTCAGAATAATTATAGTGAAGATGATCCAGGACCTCGGAAAAAGAATGGAGGCAAAGACTGAGAAGATGCAAGAAATGTTTAACAAAGATCTAGAAGAATTAAAGATCAAACACCTAGAAGAATTAAAGAAAAAACAAACAGAGATGAACAATACACTAACTGAAATGAAAAATACACTAGAAGGAATCAATAGCAGAATAACTGAAGCAGTAGAACAGACAAATGACCTGGAAGACAGAATGGTGGAATCCACTGCCACAGAACAGAATAAAGAAAATATAATGAAAAGAAATGAAGACAGCCTAAGAGACCTCTGGGACAACACTGTACGTACCAACATTCACATTATAGGGGTCCCAGAAGGAGAAGAGAAAGAGAAAGGAGCCGAGAAAATATCTGAAGAGATTAGAGTTGAAAATTTACATAACATGGGAAAGGAAATAGCCACCCATGTCCAGGAAGTGCAGAGAGTCCCAGCCAGGATATATCCAAGGAGAAACACGCTAAGACACACAGTAATCAAATTGACAAAAATTAAAAACAAAGAAAAATTATTAAAAGCAACAAGGGAAAAACGACAAATAACATACAAGGGAACTCCCATAAGGTTAACAGCTGATTTCTCAGAAGAAATTCTGCAAGCCACAGGGAGTGGCACAATATATTTAAAGTGATGAAAGGGAAGAACCTATAACCAAGATTACCCAGCAAGGATCTCATTCAGATTCGACAGAGAAATCAAAAGGTTTACACACAAGCCAAAGCTAAGAGAATTCAGCACCACCAAACCAGCTCTACAACAAAGGCGAAAGGAACTTCTCTAAGTGAGAAACACAAGAGAAGAAAAGGACCTACAAAAACAAACCCAAAACAATTAAGAATATGGTAATAGGAACATACGTATTGATAATTACCTTTTGTGTGGATGGATTAAATGCTCCAACCAAAACACACAGGCTTGCTGAATGGATACAAAAACAAGACCCATATATATGCTGTCTACAAGAGACCTACTTCAGACCTAGGGAAACATACACACTGAAAGTGAGGGGATGGAAAAAGATATTCCATGCAAAAGGAAATGAAAAGAAAGCTGGAGCACCAATACTCATATCAGACAAAACAGACTTTAAAATAAAGAATGTAACAAGGAACAAGCAAGGACGCTACATAATGATCAAGGGATCAATCCAAGAAGAAGATATAACAACTGTAAATATATATGCACCCAACATAAGAGCACCTCAATACATAAGGCAAATGCTAACAGCTATGAAAGAGGAAATCAACAGTAACACAATAATAGTGGGCGACTTTAACACCTCACTTACACCCATGGACAGATCATCCAGACAGAAAATTAATAAGGAAACATAAGCCTTATATGACACAACAGACCAGATGGATTTAATTGATATTTATAGGATATTCCATCTGAAAACAGCAGATTACACTTTCTTCTCAAGTGCACACAGAACATTCTCAGGACAGATCACATCCTGAGTCACAAATCAAGCCTCAGTAAATTTAAGAAATGTGAAATCATATCATCTTTTTCAACCACAACGCTATGAGATTAGAAATAAATTACAGGGAAAAAAACATAAGAAACACAAACACATGGAGGCTAAACAATACATTACTAAATAACCAAGAGATCACTGAAGAAATCAGAGAAAATAAAAAAATACCTAGAGACAAAAAGGGGCTTCCCTGGTGCCGCAGTGGTTGAGAGTCCGCCTGCTGATGCAAGGGACGCGGGCTCGTGCCCCTATCTGGGAATATCCCACATGCCACAAAGCGGCTGGGCCCGTGAGCCATGGCCGCTGAGCCTGCGCTCCGCAACGGGAGAGGCCACGACAGTGAGAGGCCAGCGTACCGCAAAAAAATAAATAAAATAAAAATAAAAAATACCTAGAGACAAATGACAATGAAAACACGACGATCCAAAACCTATGAGATGCAGCAACAGCAGATCAAAGAGGGAAGTTTATAATAGCCATACAATCCTACCTCAAGAAACAAGAAAAATCTCAAACAATCTAACCTTACACCTAAACGAACTAGAGAAAGAAGAATAAACAAAACCCAAAGTTACTAGAAGGAAAGAGATGATAAAGATCAGAGCAGAAATATGAAATAGAAACAAAGAAAACAATAGCAAAGAGCAATAACCTAAAAGCTGGTTCTTTGAGAAGATAAACAAAATTTATAAACCTTCAGCCAGACTCATCAAGAAAAAGAGGGAGAGGACGCAAATCAATAAAATTTGAAATGAAAAAGGAGAAGTTACAACGGGCACCGCAGAAATACAAAGGATCCTAAGAGACTCTACAAGCAACTCTATGCTAGTAATATGGACAACCTGGAAGAAATGGACAAATTCTTAGAAAGGTATATCCTTTCAAGACTGAACCAGGAAGAAATAGAAAATATGAACAGACCAATCACAAGTAATGAAATTGAAACTGTGATTAAAAATATTCCAACACACAGAAGTCCAGGACCAGACAGCTTCACAGGTGACTTCTATCAAACATTTAGAGAAAAGGTTAACACCCATCCTTCTCAAACACTTCCAAAAACTTGCAGAGGAAAAAACACTCCCAAATTCATTCTATGAGTCCACCATCACCCTGATACCAAAACCAGACAAAGATACTACAAAAAAGAAAATTACAGACGAATATCACTGATGAATGTAGATGCAAAAATCCTCAACAAAATACTAGCAAACAGAATCCAACAACACATTAAAAGGATCATACACCATGATCAAGTGGGATTTATCTCAGGGATGCAAGGATTCTTCAATATATGCAAATCAATCAATGTGATACACCATATTAACAAATTGAAGAATAAAAACCATATGATCATCTCAATAGATGCAGAAAAAGATTTTGACAAAATTCAACACCAATTTATGATAAAAACTCTCCAGAAAGTGGGCATAGAGGGAAACTACCTCAACATAATAAAAGTCATATATGACAAACCCACAGCAAATATCATTCTCAATGGTGAAAAACTGAAAGCATTTCCTCTAAGATCAGGAACAAGACAAAGATGTCCACTCTCACCACTATTATTCAACATAGTTTTGGAAGTCGTAGCCATGGCAATCAGAGAAGAAAAGAAATAAAAGGAATACAAATTGGAAAAGTAGAAGTAAAACTGTCACTGTTTGCAGGACATGATACTATACACAGAAAATCCTAAAGATGCCACCAGAAAACTACTAGAGCTAATCAATGAATTTGGTAAAGTTGCAGGATACAAAATTATTACAGAAATCTCTTACATTCCTATACACTAATGAAAGATCAGAAAGGGAAATTAAGGAAGCAATCCTATTCACCACTGCCACAAAAAGAATAAAATACCTAGGAATAAACCTACCTAAGGAGGTAAATGACCTGTACTCAGAAAACTATAAGACAATGATGAAAGAAATCAAAGATGACACCAACAGATGGAGAGATACACCATGTACTCGGATTGGAAGAATCATTATTGTGAAAATGACTATACTACCCGATGCAATCTACAGACTCAATGCAATCCCTATCAAACGACCAATGTCATTTTTTACAGAACTAGAACAAAAAATCTTAAAATTTGTATGGATACACAAAAGACCCCAAATAGCCAAAGCAATCTTGAGAGAAAAAAACACAGCTGGAGGAATCAGACTCCCTGACTTCAGACTATACTACAAAGTTACAGTAAATAAGACAATATGGTACCAACACAAAAACAGAAATATAGATCAATGGAACAGGATAGAAAGCCCAGAGATAAACTCTTGCACCTACGGTCAACTAATCTATGACAAAGGAGGCAAGCATACACAATGGAAAAAAGACAGCCTGTTCAATAAGTGGTGCTGGGAAAACTGGACAGCTACATGTAAAAGAATGAAATTAGAACACTCCCTAACACCATACACAAAAATAAACTCAAAATGGATTAAAGACCTAAATGTAAGACTGGACACTATAAAACTCTTAGAGGATAACATAGGAAGAACACTCTTTGACATAAATCACAGCAAGATCTTTTTTGATCCACCTCCTAGAGTAATGGAAATAAAAACAGAAATAAACAAATGGGACCTAATGAAACTTAAAAGCTTTTGCACAGCAAAGGAAAGTATAAACAAGATGAAAAGACAACCCTCAGGATGGGAGAAAATATTTGCAAATGAAGCAACTGACAAAGGGTTAATCTCCAAAATATATAAACAGCTCATGCAGCTCAATATTAAAGAAACAAACAATCCAATCCAAAAATGGGAAGAAGACCTAAATAGACATTTCTCCAAAGAAGACATACAGATGGCCAAGAAGCACATGAAAAGCTGCTCAACATCACTAATTATTAGAGAAATGCAAATCAAAACTACAATGAGGTATCACCTCACACCTGTTAGAATGGGCTTCACCAGAAAATCTACAAACAACAAATGCTGGAAAGGGTGTGGAGAAAAGGGAACCCTCTTGCACTGTTGGTGGCAATGTAAAGTGATATAGCCACTATGCAAATCAGTATGGAGGTTCCTTAAAAAACTAAAAATAGAATTACCATATGACCCAGCAATCCCACTACTGGGCATATACACTGAGAAAACCATAATTCAAAAAGACACATGCGGGGCTTCCCTGGTGGCGCAGTGGTTGAGAGTCCGCCTGCTGATGCAGGGGACACAGGTTTGTGCCCCGGTCCAGGAAGATCCCACATGCAGCGCAATGGCTGGGCCCGTGAGCCATGGCTGCTGAGCCTGCGCGTCCGGAGCCTGTGCTCCGCAACAGGAAAGGCCACAACAGCGAGAGGTCCGCATACCGCAAAAAAAAAAGACACATGCACCCCAATGTTCACTGCAGCACTATTTACAATAATCAGGTCATGAAAGCAACCTAAACGCCCATCGACAGAAGAATGGATAAAGTAGATGTGGTACATACTATACAATGGAATATTACTCAGCCATAAAAAGGAACGAAATCGGGTCGTTCGTAGAGATGTGGATGGACCTAGAGACTATCATATAGAGTGAAGTAAGTCAGAAAGAGAAAAACAAATATTGTATATTAACACATATATGTGGAATCTAGAAAAATGGTACAGATGAAGCGGTTTACAAGGCAGAAATAGAGACACAGATGTAGAGAACACATGTATGGATGGACACCAAGGGGGAAAGCAGGGAGGGGGGGATGAATTGGGAGATTAGGATTGACCTATATACACTAATATGTATAAAATAGATAACTAGTAGGAACCTGCTATATAAAAAATAAAAGAAAACTCAAAAGAAAAGAAATCTCTAATGACTCACCGCTTCCTATAAGAAAAAGCCCAGATTCTCCTGCCTCGAATACAGACCTCTCTCTCCTAAGCTATCTCCAACTGCTAGGTGAGAGACTCCTAGTGACCCTAGAACATACAACCATTATTCCTGATGCCATGCTTCCTCTACTGTTTGCCACTCTCCCACTTCACCATCCCAAATCTAGACCATCCTGTGAAGATGACTGCCAAGACCCGCTTTTGCCTTGAAACTCTCTCTCTGTACTCAAGCCCACAGTAAAGGCCACATCTCTGGCCTCTCTGCCTTTGCTACTTGCATCAGTCATTCTGTGCTCATCAAAGACTGCCTTGCACAGTTATGTAGCATTTTAAAAGTGTACACTTTGATTCCTCAGCTGGACTATGAGCTCCTTAAGGCTAGGATTCACATTTTACAATTTTGGGGGTATTTCTCAAAGCCAAAGACAATGCCAGGCATATTATAGGCAAGTTCTAAATTCTTGTTAACTATTAAACATATATCTTAAATTCTTAGAAATGTTTCTTTTGGCTCTCTTCAACTGGGGACTTAAAATTGAACAAATCCACAGATTTCATATAATCCTAATGCTTCCACATATAATCAAATAATTTAAAACTTACAAGGAACAGGAGGAAAAAGCTCCTCAGGACTTTCAGTCCCAAGTTACTTACCATTCTTCATCACTACATTGGACCAGACATTGGCATTCAAGGCTTGAACAATTCGCTTTACTCCTGTAGATTCTGGGAAGTCATCTAATCAGGGAGGAAAAAATATATATATTTATACATGCACTTATACATACACATATATATATACACACTCAGCCCTAAATATTCATGAGGGAATAGCTCCAGGACCCCCCTCCCCACTGTGGATACCAAAATCTGCAGATGCTCAAGTCCCTTATATAAAACAGCATAGTATTCATATATAATCTACCCACATTGTCCCATTTTTTTTTCCTCCCATATACTTTAAATCATCTCTTAAATACTTAAAATACCAAATACTATGTAAATTTTTTGGAATTTTCTGGAATTTTTCTTCCAAATATTTTCAGCTTGCTGTTGGTTGAATCCATGGAAGCAGAACCCTTGGATACAGAGGGCTGACCGTATATGTATATATAGCCCACAAGCCACATTTTTAAACAACTGTGGCTTAATTATCTTGCTCATTTAGTTGTTACTTCACATTGTAACAAGTAAAAAAAGGGAAAAAATTAAGGAAATACAAAGCTCAGAGCTCCTGTCAAGAATATTCTAGAAACTGGAGAGTGATCAAGATGGCGGAGGAGTAAGACGTGGAGCTCACCTCCTTCAACAAATACATCAAAAATATATCTACAGGGGCTTCCCAGGTGGCGCAGTGGTTGAGAGTCCGCCTGCTGATGCAGGGGACACGGGTTCGTGCCCCGGTCCGGGAAGATCCCACATGCCACGGAGCGGCTGGGCCCGTGAACCATGGCCGCTGAGCCTGCGCGTTCGGAGCCTGTGCTCCGCAACAGGAGAGGCCACAACAGTGAGAGGCCCACATACCGCAAAAAAAAAAAAAAGTAGTTAAAAAAATATATATATCTACAGGTGGAACGATTCTCACAGAACATCTACTGAACACTGGCAGAAGACCTCAGACTTCTGAAAGGGCAAGAAAATCTCCATGTTACCGCGTAGGACAAAAGAAAAAGAAAAAAAGAGAGAGAAAGGAATCAGGACAGGACCTGCACCCCTGGGAGGGAGCTATGAAAGAGAAAAGGTTCCCACACCCTAGGAAGTCCCCTCACTGGCAGGGAGATCAGTCAGGATAGAGGGGGAGCTTCGGCGCCTTGGAGGAAAGTGCAGCAACTAGCTGCAGAAGGCAAAATGGAGGAAGACCTACACAGACAGTCAGTATGGCTGCCCTGCACTCCCCAGCCTGAGACATGCATCCGTTGGTGCAGGTGGGGGCTGGGTGCTGGAGCTTTGGAGGTCAGACCCAGGGAGAGGACTGGGGTTGGCTGCACAGAGATAGCCTGAAGGAGCTGGAGTGTGGTAATGGCCACAACCAAGGGTGTACATGGAAGAAGCCTGGTCCCCGCCACAGAGGTAAGGTGCCACTGCTGGGGGGCATGCAAGGAGAGGGGAGGACCGCTTTAGGAGCCTCCTTCCCCATGCGCATGGTATCACGTGACAGGACACAGCCTACACGAGCTCTCAGGGCAGGCATGAGCTGCCGCAGGCACTGAGAGATCCAGGAGCAGGCGCCAGTTGCTGCCCCCACCATTGTGGGATCCAGAAGCACACATGAGCCGCTGCCGTGGGCCCTGGGAGTGGGCACCAGCCAGCGCTGCCACTGCAGGCTGTTATCCCCTTGATAGGGAGCGCACAAGAGCTGCAGCATCTGCACACCCCCTATCAAGGGGATAACAGCCAGCACATGCTGAGGAAAGATGCAGAAGGCATCCATATGAAAAGCAGCCCTTGCACCAAATACATTAAACCCGCACAAGCTACACAGGGATGCTCCTGCATATAAACAGCCTTCCAAGATCACAGTAGATAACTGTTTTTCCTAAACTCACAGAGTAAGAGAAATATACACAAAATGAAGAAGCAGAGAAACCACTCCCAGTTAAAAGACCAAGAGAATCCCCCTAAAAGAACAATGAAACAGACCTCTTCAGTGTAACGGACACCGAGTCCAAAAAGGAGGTAATGAAAATACCAAAGGAATTAAGAAAGGCTACCGAAAGAAATGCAGATTACTGTAAAAAGAAACTAGAAACTATAAAGAGGAGCCAAGAAAAATCAGAAAATTCATTTCCCGAGATTAAAGCTGAGCTAAAAGCAATGACTAGCAGAATGAATAATACAGGAGAACGAATAAGTGATCTGGAAGATAAAATAATGAAAATCACCCAATCAGAACAGGAGACAGAAAGCCAAATGAAAAAAAAAGAAAACAATATAAAAAGACCCACGGGATAATATAAAGCATGCCACTCTATGCATAACAGGGATTCCAGAAGGAGAAGAAAGAGAAACGGAGATTGAAAAGGTATTTGAAGAAATTATGCCTGAAAAGTTCCCAAACCTAAAAAAGGAAACAGTTATCCAGATACAGAAAGCACAGAAGGTCAGGAACAAAATGAACCCTAACAGACCTACACCAAGACATATTACAATCAAAATGGCAAAAGTTAAACATAAAGAGAGGATTCTAAATGCAGCAAGAGAAAAACAAAGAGTTAATTACAAGGGAACCCCCATAAGGCTATCAGCTGATTTCTCTACAGAAACACCACAGGCCAGAAGGGAGCAGAAAAACATATTTAAAATCTTGAAAGGGAAAAATCTGCAATCTACAATGCTCTACCCAGCAAAATTATCATTTAGAATAGGAGAGAGAAAGAATTTCTCAGAGGAGCAAAAACTAAAATAATACAGCAATACTAAACCTAACCTAAAAGAAATATTCAGAGGTCTCCTCTAATTTGAAAAGAAGCAAGAAGATATAGGAAAGAGGAAATCACAACTGGAAAGTAAATCACTTAAATAAGCCAGTATACAGATGGAAAAAATATTTTTTAAATCAGTTTGTGAAAGAGATGATAAACGCAAGGAAGAGCAAAAGGATAAACATAAAGATGTAAAAGAGGACATCAAAATCATAAAATGTGGGAGAGGAGAGTAAGAAAATGTAGATTCTTTTTTTTAGAATGCATTTGAGCCTATATGACTGTCACTCTAAAGCAAGCAGATATAATAAGGAGTTAACATACTTGAAAAACAGGGTAACCATAAATCAAAAACATACAATAGATTCACCAAAATCAAAAAGAAGAGAACACAAGCATAAAATAAAATCATCAAACCACAAAATGAAAAACAAAAAAGAAAAAGAAAGGGACAAAGAAGAAACACAGCATCAACTGGAAAACAAGGTTTAAAATGGCAATAAATACAGATTTATCAATAATTACCTTAAATGTCAATGGACTAAATGCTCCAATCAAAAGACAGAATGGCAGACTGGATAAAAAAACAAGTAAGTACAATATGCTGCCTACAAGGCACCCACTTTAGGGCAATGACACACACAGACTGAAAGTGAGGGTACGGAAAAAAGACATATCATGCAAACGGAAATGACAAGAAAGTGAGGGTCGCAATACTCACGTCAGACAAAATAGACTTTAAAACAAAGGCCATAAAGAAAGATAAAGACACTATATAATGACAAAAGGATCAATAAAAGGAGAGGATTTTACACTCATCGACATATATGTACCTAATATAGGAAAACCCAAATACATAAAACAAATACTAACAGACATAAAAGGAAAAATTGACGGGAATACAATAATAGTAGGCAACTTTAACACCCCACTCACATCAATGGACAGATCTTCTAGAAAGAAAATCAATAAGGCAACAGATATCCTAAATTATACAATAGAACAGTTAGACTTAATTGATATTTTCAGGACATCATATTCAAAAAACCCAGAATACACATTCTTTTCAAGTGCACATGTAATATTCTCTAGGACTGATGATATACTAGGGCACAAAACAACAGAGCCAGATTCACCACAAAGAAAAGAGAGAGAACCCAGATAAACAAAATAAGAAATGAAAAAGGAGAAATATCAACCAAGACCACAAAAATACAAAACAACCATAAGAGAATACTATGAACATTTATATGCCAACAAATTCAACAACCTAGAAGAAATGAACAAGTTTCTAGAAACACACAGCCCATCAAAATTAAATCAAGAATATAACAGATAATTTAAAACGACCTATCATTAGAAGTGAAATTGAATCTGTAATTAAAAGAAAAAAAAAAAACTCCCTACAAACAAAAATCCAGGACCAGATGGCTTCACAGGTGAATTCTACCAAACATACAAAGAACTTTTACCAATCCTCAAATTCTTCCAAAACACTGAAGAGGAGGGAACACTCCCGAAGACGTTCTATGAAGTCACTATCACCCTGATACCAAAACCAAACAAAGATACCACCAACAAAGAAAATTACAGGCCAGTATCTTTGAGGAATATAGAAGCAAAAATTCTCAACAAAGTATTAGCAAACTGAATCCAACAAAATATACAAAAGATCATACACCATGACCAAGTGGGATTCATCCTAAATTCATAAGGATGGTTCAACATATGCAAATCAATCAATGTGATACACCACATCAACAAAAGAAGAGACAAAAACCACATGATCATCTCAATAGATGCAGAAAAAAACACCTGACAAAATCAACGTCCATTAATGATAAAAACTCTTACCAAAGTGGGTATAGAGGGGACATATCTCAACACAATAAAAGTTACTTATGACAAACCCACAGCCAATATACTCAATGATGAAAAGCTGAAATCCTTCTCTCTAAAATCTGGAACAAGAATGCTCAGTCTCCTCACTTCTATTCAACATAATATTGGAAGTCCTGGCCACAGCAATCAGATACAAAAAAGAAAATGTATCCAAATTGGAAGGGAAGAGGTAAAATTGTCACTGTATGCAGATGACATGAAACTATATATAGCAAGCCCTAAGAATGCCACACAAAAACTACTAGATATAATAAATGAATTCAGCAAAGTAGCAGGATACAAGATTAACATTCAGAAATCAGTTGCATTCCTTTACACTAACAATGAAATATCAGAACAGGATTGTAAAAAACAAATTCCTTTTAAGGGCTTCCCTGGTGGTGCACTGGTTGAGAGTCTGCCTGCGATGCAGGGGACACGGATTTGTGCCCTGGTCCGGGAAGATCCCACATGCCGCGGAGCGGCTAGGCCCGTGAGCCATGGCCGCTGAGCCTGCATGTCTGGAGCCTGTGCTCTGCAACGGGAGAGGCCACAACAGTGAGAGGTCCGTATACCGCAAAAAAAAAAAAAAAAATTGCACCCAAAGAAAAAAAAAGGAATACCTAGGAATAAATCTTATCAAGGAGGTGAAAGACTTATATGCTGAGAACTATAAAACATTAATAAAGGAAATAAAAGAGGATTCAAAGTGATGGAAAGATATCCCATGCTCTTGGATAAATTAATATTGTTAACATGGCAATACTACCCAAAGCAATTTACAGATTTAATGTGATCCCTATCAAATTATCCATGACATTTTCCACAGAACTAGAACAAATAATCCAAAATCTTATTACGGAACCATAAAAGACCCAGAATTGCTACAGCAATCCTGAGGAAAAACAACAAAGCAGGAGGCATAACTCTCCCAGACTTCAGAAAATACTAAAAAGCTACAGTAATCAAAACAGTGTGGTATTGGTACAAAAATAGGCATACGGATCAATGAAACAGAGCAGAGAGCACAGAAATAAACCCACACAACTACAGTCAATTAATCTTTGATAAAGAAGGCAAGAATATACAATGGAGAAAAGACATTTGCTTCAGCAAGTAGTACTGGGAGAGTTGGACAGCTGCATGCAAATCAATGAAGTTAAAACACACCCTCACACCATACACAAAAATAAACTCAAAATGGCTTAAAGACTTAAATATAAGACATGACACCATAAAACTCCTAGAAGAGAACATAGGCAAAACATTCTCTGACATAAATTGTACCAATGTTTTCTTAAGTCAGTCTCCCAAAGCAATAGAAATAAAAACAAAATTAATCAAACTTACAAGCTTTTGCACAGCAAAGGAAACCATAAAAAAAATGAAAAGACAACCTACAGAATGGGAGAAAATATTTGCAAATGATGCAAGAGACAAGGGCTTAATCTTCAAAATATATAAACAGTTCGTACAACTCAACAACAAAAAAACAAACAACCCAATCGAAAATGAGCAGAAGACCTAAAGAGACATTTCTCCAAAGAAGACATACAGAATGTATGCACAGTAGGCACATGAAAGACATATAGAATGTATGCACAGTAGGCACATGAAAAGATGCTCAACATCACCAATTATTAGAGAAATGCAAATCAAAACTACAATGAGGTATCACCTTACACCAGTCAGAATGGCCATCATTAAAAAGTCTACAAATGACAAATGCTGGAGAGGATGTGGAGAAAAGGGAACCCTCCTACACTGCTGGTGGGAATGTAAGTTGGTACAGCTACTATGGAAAACAGTATGCAGGTCCTTCAGAAAACTAAAAATAGAATTACTACATGATCCAGCAATCCCACTCCTGGGAATATACCTGGACAAAACTATAATTCAAAAAGATACATGCGCCCCTATGTTCACAGCAGCACTGTTCACAATAGCCAAAACATGGAAACAACCTACATGTCCATCAACAGATGAATGGATAAAGAGGATGTGGTACATATATACAATGGAATACCACTCAGACATAAAAAAGAACTAAATAATGCCATTTGCAGCAACATGGATGCAACTAGAGATTATCATACTAAATGAAGTAAATCAGAAAGAGAAAGACAAATACTTTATGATATCATTTACATGTGGAATCTAAAATATGGCAGAGATTTCCCTGGTGGTGCAATGGTTAAGAATCTGCCTGCCAATGCATGGGACATGGGTTCGAGCCCTGGTCTGGGAAGATCCCACATGCCACAGAGCAACTAAGCCCATGCACCACAACTACTGAGCCTGTGCTCTAGAGCCCACAAGCCATAACTACTGAAGCCCACGCTCCACAACTACTGAAGCCCACACGCCTAGAGCCTATACTCCGCAACAAGAGAAGCCACCACAATGAGAAGCCCATGCACCGCAATGAAGAGTAGCCCCCACTCGCCACAGCTAGCGAAAGCCCAACACAGCCAAAAAAAAAAAATAATTTATAAAAATAAAAAAATTTAAAAAATAAAATATGGCACAAATGAACATATTTACAAAACAGAAACTGACAGAGAACAGACTTGTGGTTGACAAAGGGGCATAGGGGTAGGGGAGGGATGGACTGGGAGTTTGGGGTTAGTAGATGCAAACCATTACTATAGAATGAACAAACAACAAGGTGCTACTGTATAGCACAGGGAACTATATTCAATATCCTGAGATATTTTCCATAATGGAAAAGAATATAAAAAAGAACGTACATATACATGTATAACTGAATCACTTTGCTGTACAGCAGAAATTAACACAACATTGTAAATCAACTATACTTCAATTTGAAAAAAGAATATTCTAGGAACTAAAACAATTAAATAAATACACAGTATAAAAGGTTTATACAATAAAGTCAACCCCATTACCTCATGAATGGAATCCACTCATATTCCCCTGAAAATGTTAGTTTCCATCAATTACACAACTTAATTAGTTTAGTATGGGTACTATTTTGCTTCTGGACTTTAATTGATACTACTCAAAATGACAGGGCAGTAATCCCAGTTAGTACACCAATAATAAGGTGGTATTCTTAGCTACAATGTACCAATAGGTATGAGTGTGTGCAAAGGAAATGGAAATCCTTCAGCTAATGAGTATTGTAAGACTGCATATGGAAAATAACAGCAGAAATAGTTTTCATGTGGTTTAAAGAGAAAAGTCTCCTAAGAGTTTACGGAGCACAGTCCATATAGAACCTGTCTCTAGTGGCCTGGCCCAGTCCTGGGTGGTTTAAAAGGAAGAGCACAGAATTAGAAGTCAGAAGATCTGAATGTGAACCCAGGCTCTATAACTTATTAGCTATTCGATTAAGGGCAAATCACTCATGCTATTCTCAAAGAAAAGTAGGGATGACACCACTATGTACACCTCTCCCATAGAAAAGATGCACTGGAACTAATAATTTACTGGTGTAACCTTCCCCTCTAGACTAAAAACTTTTTGAAGGCAGGAGTCATATCTCACTGAGTTCTCACTCACTACTTATTCTCACTACCTAAACTAACATGGTGCCTGAAAGACACAGTAACTCATGAACTGATGACTCATTTAAAGAATACCACCCTACCAACCTAACAGAAATATGGGAAGGGTAAAACTGAAAATACTCTACAAAGATGAGTTTATCACCATCAGTGTTTAAATGAAGCAATAAAAGCTATGTTTATCTTAACTATGAATGATTCAATTCTTGAAAGAATAACTAATACTTCAGATGATATAACCAGGAACCAAAAATATGATCTGAAATAAAGAGCCAGAATCAATAAGTTGAATTTAATACAAAGAAGCATAAAGTCTCATACTGATGTTTGAATAACACATGCCAATAAAGGATGAGGGTATATGGCTTGGGAACAGTTTGCATTAAAACATTCTAGGAAGGTTTTAGTTAACTTACATAAAGATGATATGTTGAAATCTATTTTAAGGTTAAGCTGAATTAGGGAATTCCATGGCACTCCAGTGGTAAGGACTCCACAATCTCACTGCCATGGGCCCCAGTTTGATCCCTTGTCGGGAAACTAAGATCCCACAAGCTGTGCAGCATGGCCAGAAAAGAAAAAAGAGTCTTAAATACAAGACACAAAATCATAATAAAGGAACAAGATTGAATAAAATAAAAGATTAAGCTGAATTAATACAAGAACACTCCTCAGACGGGGGCAAGGAGAAGCACAGTGGTATAAAGGAGCAGAGATTCCAAAATAAAAACAGATAAAATAAATGACTCAAATGTTGACCCTCAAGGACAATGGGAAGAAGAGAACATTCTAATGCCAGAAGTAAGCAATCACACACATGCTCACATACATGAAACAGGCACAAGTTTAAGGAGTCCTAGAAAAACATGGAAGAGAAACTATACTTATTTTCAATATTCTTAAAAATGTACAGCAAGAAAAATCAGGCTTTTTCTTTCATTTTTGTCCTCTTCTTCTCAGGCAGGGCTTTATTCCTTAAGGTAACAACATTTGCAAAACTTCTAAATAAGCCAGGATATAAAAAAGTGTTTCTTAATTTCTTTTTTTAAAAAATACAGGTTTCACGTAATAATTACTTTTAGCCTCTCTATGCACTTTAATTCATGTTGGCTGCCCTACTTAGAACGTCTTTTACAACAACTGGCATCTTGCTACCAGTCCTCTAACTCTAAGTCCAGTACCTTCTCCATTTCCTCCCCATGGAGCTGTTGACATGTGAGATTTCACATACCAATGTGTTCTCTGAACTTCTGAAGATAAATAACCTCTTCCGTCTCTGAAACACCATAGCACCAATATACATATTTTTATAATACTTATGATGTTCCACTTGGTAATTCAATTGTTTGTATACCTGTTTCATCTCTTATACCAGATTATAAGGTTTTGGTGGGCCAAAACCCATCTTATCTTGGTAGATTCCACAGCAGCTAGCATAGCTGTACTTGGAAGAAAAGATGAGAAGAGGAATGGGGGAAGGGGGAAAAAGAGGCAGAATAAATAGAAGGTCCAAAGTATAGTAGAAGACAGGTAAGTGCAGAGTTACCCCGGGGGTGTGCATTCTGGGTCTATTTGTGGGTTCAAATATCCAAAAGACATACAAATAGTATTGACGTGTCCCCTAGGGTTCCTGGGAATTCAACCTCAGGTTACTAGGAATTCTAAATAAGAAACATAAACTTTAACTATTTATGAATATAGATCAAACCCTCCTTTTTTTGGCAGCAGAGAAAGGATAAGAGACTGGGAAAATGACTAAGATTTAAGGTAGAAATCTCTACCTTTACCCATAAGAAAAACAAACATTTCCAAAGTCCTAAAATGGGTGGTAAAACCAAATAAATGGATTATGCAATTACCAGACTGCATCAATGGATTCTGCACAAATCTTTTCAAAGAGCTAGTGAAAAATGTGTTTTGAATATCACTTTGATTCTTCTTCCCTGAACTAAAATAATCGCTCATATCTGAATCCAAATGCCATGCTTTCTCCTGACACATAAATACTTACCATCCTCCTCAGGCAACTCTTCTGGACTAAGTTCTACTAATTCAAAGCCATGTTTGATACACCACTCTTGAGCCTTCTGTCGGTTTACACCTAAAATAACATGCAAAAGATTCTTTATAAGCAAAAATAAAATAAAACATGAATATTGCTGCAATACTCTCCACAATCTCAAAGTGTTACCTTTAATGTCAATGTTATTCTAAAGGCATACTAAATAAATTAATATAAGGAAAATGATTTCTCAAACCCCAAGTGTCTGTTCTTAAAAAATAAAATGTACATATTGCAAGATTACAAAGAGAAATAGCTGAAGATATTTTTGGAAGGTAATAAAATCACACAAGACATACTGTTCTAAGTTAAGGAAACCAATGTATTGTCTACCAAGGAATGGCAAGTGGAACAACGTATGTACCACCTACAATCCCACTGGAGTGCCTTACCATTTTCAGACACTCTATCGCAAACCAAGATCATCACCTCAGGTAACCATGCTTCTGCCAGTGGAAGCCAGGAGGAAACACTATCAAGACCAGATTTCTAGAGGGAGGAGAAAGAAACATAGAAACAAAAACAGAAAAAGAGACATTAAGAGAACTCACAGAAAATGCAAGGTTAAGAAAAACAAAGCACAAAA